>NC_143447.1:19828517-20197034 GCF_987193195.1 Phasianus colchicus | reverse complement strand
GAGCATAACAGTGGGTTTTACAGAATAGATTTAAAACCTCGAGTCAGTTGGAATTCAGTAATTAGTTGAACTGCAAAGACAGCAATGAAGTTAAACAGAAGATATCACTAGCAATGCATTTTTCAGAATTCTAAATCAAATTAGAGGATGGGTGCCTAACAAAGGGCAGTGCAATGGCACTGTAAGTAGTGACTTGGTGGGGCATTTCATCACAGTGTGTTTCAGGGCAGCGTTTTCTGCCGTGCCACCTCAATTCTACAGGAGAGAATGAAACACAGGAATTTAAATCAAACTTCATGTGCAGTGTTACTGCATTAAGTCTGGGGTTTGGTAAATATGATAAATATTTTCTTTAATATGAACTGTATTTTTGAGAAAAGCCTCTGGCTTACCAAACCAAGCTCGTTTAAAAAGTATGTGTGTTTTCTATTCTTGTATTCTCATCTCTCCTGGCTTTTCCTATAAACTAGTTTGGCTAACCCTGAAACCTGCACCAGCTCAGCAAGGCAGAGGTTTATCCAGCCATGTTCATTTAAGTTTATCTAGGACTTCTCCTCGAATATATATATATGTATTCAGCCACAACAGTGATAAAAACCACATAAAAGTTCCTTAATTTGATTGTTGGTTTTACAAGAGGTGACTCTAGCCGTAGCTGTGCTACTTGCTTAGAGGCTCAGTGACATAGGATGAATGAAGGAGCTGGGAATGTATGTGATGCAGGGAGCTGTGGGACATGGGGCAGTGCAGCAGCTGTACTGGGAGGAGATCGCTTTGGGTGCTGGGGTAGCAATGACTGGCAGTACAGCATGCACTGTGTGAGCAGTGATGCAGGTATTCATTCCTCTGAGGCTCTATTCAAGTCAGAAGGAAGGCAAATTGCTGTGGATGTGAAAGTAAATACACTCTCCTTCCTATTTAAGCAGAGTAAAGCCAAAAAGAAGAAAAAAGGTGTTGTGCCTGGAGGTGGTTTAAAGGCTACTATGAAAGATGACCTGGCTGATTATGGAGGATACGATGGAGAATACGTACAAGAGTTTGAAGACTTCATGTGACATTTATCTCCCCTTCTGTTGTCTTTCTGTTGCCCATAACCCCTTAAACATGTAGCACAACTTCTCTTTCTTTAAATTCTGCCAAATGCTATTATCAAAGCTGCAGTATCTCTGTGCTGGTGGCTCAGCGCGGCAGGCGGTGCTGAAGTGCTGCCATTCCTGTTCTGTGCTCGAGGAGTTAGAAGGAAGCAGCTCAAAAGCTCCGTAAATTACAGGAAAAAAATAAAAGGAACAACCAAAAAAACCAACAAACCGAAACCGCCGAATTCTGATAACAGTAATTGTTGCTGCTTGATTCTATAGTAACAGCCACCAAATTGGAAATGAATTTCAAAGAGGCAAAATATTATTAGCGGCACAGTTCTACGATATGGCCTTAACTGTACCTCCCTGAATGAGTTGTTTGATGAACAAAAGCAGTTTGCAGCGAGGGCATGATGGGTGTGCACTTAGTATTACAATTGCTTTGTCTTACGTTAGAGCTTGAGGTTTTCAGTGTATCGTGAAGGGGAACTGCTAACTTCAGAAGTGGGACGCTGCGCTGGGGAGGCGTCACTGAGATGCACTGCTCCACAGCCTGACAGCCCACAGCAGTGCTGGGCTGAGAGCAGGGAAAGAGCTCCTGATTTGGGAAAAACAAAACAAAACCTTGTGAGTATGAAGTTGAGTTTCCATTCATCTAAATTTCTACTAATGCAGCTGTATGGGTTGGGTATTCTTTAACAGTTCATCGCCTGGTTTCAGTGTAAAAAATCAAATACGACTTTGGGCTCCTGGGCTGCGGTCGCTCTTTCATGACTCGGCTGTTTTCTTTCATTTAAAAACAACTTGCTTAGCAAACTGCAGCAGTTACTACAGTGGGGCAAATTGTTACGTTAACAATTATGACATCTGCAATGTTTTATAAAGTAACTAATTTAATAAAAATCACTATTGTGAGGACTTCACTATAGCAGTCTTTGGCCCTGTTCCTAAACTGCTGCCTTTGGTCTGGGGATGGTGCTGAGCTTAGACTGTCCCACCTCCAGCCCCTCACCCATGCTGGCAGCCCTGAGCTGAACATGCTGGCTCTATGAGTGTGAAAAGGAATAATTCATAACTGGGAGTTGAGCACAAATATTAGATTTTTATTTGCTGCTCTCCTGGAATTTATTAAGCAGTAGGTAGGTGCTGTTCAGAGTTGTAAAAAGACTTAAACTTCATCACTAAGCTGGAAAACAGAAACAAGCTAATCAGGTTGGAATCAAAGATGACAAGCAACGGGTGATCTATAGTGTGTAGGAGCCAATTCTGCTTATTTTATTGGCAGTGTACAGGATGTATTACCTCATTTTCCTGTTGGTTTAGGTGCAGATCCTGTGGTGATCCCTTCTCCCCCCAGTTCCTAATGCTCTGTGGGTCCCCGAGGAGCACTGCCAGTTGTACCAGTCCATATTTGCCATCAGTCAGGTATTTGTAAAGGGTAGCATTTATTGTACAGAACACCTCCAGGTTAAGACAGCATCAACATTTCAAATATTTACAACCATCACCCTTTTTCTGGAGTGACTGTTACATAGCAGCACATCACTGTAAGCATTAGGAAATGTGGAGGAACCCGTACTAACCATGCAGGCTGTGGTGCTGGTGCGTGGTTCTAGTTGGATAACATATCATTAAGGCAGCATCCAGTCTGTGCGTCCTTCAGGAGCACGTTGACCACATCATAGAACTTGTTATCATAGGCCAGTCTGTAGTACGTGGCGATGTCCTCGCAGTAAGCCAGCAGCTTCTTCAGATTTCTCAGAGCATTGTCAGTGGGTGGGTGCTGCTTACACCTGAAAACAATTTCATGTGACATTCAGATAGGGTTTGCTGCCATTAAAGCTTTCTGTCTTGATAAAAGTATTTTTCAAAAAGGGGTTGTGCTCAACACACACATTTAATTCTCTTGGCTGCTTATTTTGCTGCAGTTCATTTAAAAAAGATGCAGTATGACCAGCATTAGTTAAGGCCCCCTGTTTACCCTGCTCAATAAAAACAATAATAGATCCACCACTGAGCATGCATTCCAGGTATTTTAGCACAGAAGAGTCTTTAACAATACTGGGACTTGCGTGCTATTGATGTGCAGCTTCTTGTTCTGCCCATGATAAAAACAAAGCTCCCGCTGTGACTGCAGAGCAACTCACTTCTTAGCAATCTCCTCAAACAGGGCAGGCTTCAGCAGTCTCTGTTGTTTAAATTCTTCTAAGTAACTGAAGTCTCCCTTAGCAATCACTTGTTGGTACAGAACTTCAGCCCAATCTGGAACAAACTCATACGCCTCGGCCACAACAGCCGCCTGCAGGGAGAAGAGATGCTGGAGGTACAGGGCAGGAACATCTGCCTAGCACAGATGTTGTCTTCAGTCAGCAGCACTGTGAGGGGAGCACACCTGCAGGCCTCGGTGGCCATGTGGCAGAGCTCACTTTATATACACTTTGTATACCTATAACCTGGTGGTTATAGCTATCAGTTTCCAAAAAAGCAGCAGATGAGAAAGCCCAGCTTACTTGATAGAATCGAGGCAAGGACACAATGCATTCCATCAGGTTCTGCCTGTTCCTGTTAATCAGCATGGTGCTCTGACCAGTGTTCAGAAAATGCAGCTGCAGAGTGATGAGCTTCGTGAGGCAGCGGCAGCGCAGGGCCTGGCGGACACAGGAGTCCTGGAAACAGAAACCTCAGTTTCCTCCTCTGAGGGAGGAAGACAAACACTGCTGCCAAAACACCCAATTCAGAGCCATCTACTGTTTGGCCTTGTACAGCAATGCACTGTCACACACTGATAATATCCCATTAGTTTTAAATGAAGTCTCGCTCTCTGCGAGGATTATTTTCATGATCTGATCACACTAGTTTTTAAATGCTCTTTGTATTGCTTTATTCTCACTTGCCCTGAGTGTAAAGCAGTTATGCTCACAGTCACTCCTCGAGAATCTCACTGCAATCCTACAAGTGTGAATGGTGAGCAGCATGCAGTGCTGTGACAGCAGTCTTACTGAGGCTGCTGTGTGCTGCACAGCTGACAAACCCAGGTTTGTGTGCTGATGTTTTATGGGGCTGGAACCCTGCTCAGCCCCAGAGCAGCACTTTGTTCCTGCAGTTCAGCTCATTTCTCATGTGCCATACAGTTCTATGTGGTGTTACCTTAGAGTAACTTTCTGCTGCATCAGTGAAGAGGGTCAGAGCTTTCATCAGCAGTTTCTTTAAGTTTGCAACATCCTGAAGAGACTCCTCTGAAATGGGGGAAAAAATGGAATAATGAATTATTTCCACAGGTGACAAAGTAAGATGAAAAATATTTCTTAGCACCAACCCTGTGTGCACTCATTTCAGAAAGCAGCAAAAAAATCCATCTATAAAAAAAAAAAAAGCTCTGGGAAATGGTGAAGCTGTTAGAGCTGTTGGGCTGTGAGCCAGAGCTGCTGCAGGAACTGCCAGCACATCACACAGCAGGAGCTCAGATGGCAGCAGGTTGTCTCTCTCAGCAGGTTTTGTCTCTCTCTCACACACACACGGTACTGCTTTACCTCCATGCTTTTGTAAAGCAAAACAAATGAACAAATCCCCACACTGCATCACACCAACGATAAAGTGAGGGAAAGCTGCATGCGTCCTGACCTCCAGCACTGAAACGTTACATTACAGCAACAGCCAAAACCTCAGCTCCTTGAAAAAGACCAACCAGAGCAGGCAGATGCACTGCGGGGTGCAAGTGGGGCCCTCCCTCCTGCCAGGGCAACAGCAGTGGAAGTTACAGAACAATGCAGGGAGCCACAGCTGCATTCCCCGGCACGTCTTCCTTCTTAACACAAACACAACACTGAGGGACCTCTGGTCGATCGTGTGCTGCACACTGCAGCAACATGATGTACTGCAGCAGTGCACACACTCCTATTTCTTGGCTTTGCAGCTGACACTCACCCCATGGCTGAGACTCAATGAGTTTCAGCTGTATGCGAGCAGCAGCCTCGTGATTCTCTCCAATTTCCCGGCACATGCTGAAGCAAAGGGCAATCATGTTGTGCTTCTCACTGTCCCCTGGGCGGCAGCGCTTGATGTAATCCAGCAGAGCAGTCTTCAGTGTCCCACTCTGGTCAGATAAAGGATTACCAAATTCAGATTTAAAGAGCTTATTTCTTACTTACATCTTTGTGCAACAGGCATCCTGATAGGATTCTCCAGAATGTGATTATTTCTCTCTTTGGGGTATCTCGTGAAACCCAGAATTCATTCATTACTTGGGAAAATTATTCTACACTTCCTACACTCCAGTAATTGGGATCCCAAGACAATTTCACCTTGCTGTGTAAATATCAGTTTCTGATGTAGACACAGTGCTCTGAAAACATTCCCCCTTCATTTCCCACCACCTACCGGGTCTAACTTCTTTCTCATGAGCACCTCAAAGTAATGCTTCTCGTGCAGCAGCTCAAATATGTAGGTCATCTCATTGTATCTGCCAATCCCAGTGAGAAGACGAACCTGTGGAAGCAGCAGTGTAAGTACACAGCTCACACTAACAGAAAGAAGGTCTGTCAGAGCAGCAGTGCTGTGCTGGGAGAAGGCTGTGCTGGCTATGGATGGATGGCACAGAGCAGTGCAGGGCATCACACAGGTGGGTGATCCCTCAGAGCCAAGAGGCTTTATTTTTAAAATCAGCCTGCTGCTCTGTTTTTATTGTGCTGTGGAAGAGCGCACTGCTACCAAACACAAACACTCAGTGAGCTGGATGCCCATCAATACTTTCCCCCTGCAGTACCACCATTACACTGAGCACAATGTGAGTCGTGCAGCACAAGCACTGCACCCACAGCTGAGGGACTCCTCCATCCCACCCCCGACCCTCCAGGACAGCTCGGAGCAGGTACTTGCTGACATGCTGAAGAGACCATCACACATCCTCTAGGCAACAAACGCGGCAGCAAACACACGCACCATAAGTCCATACTCATCATTAGGTGCCAAATGCTCATCTGTGAGAAGTCGTGCTGCCTGCAGGACCCTGGTGATTCCTTCCATGTGGCAAGTCAGACTAAAGCAATTATGGGCCAAAATCAGCAGTTCTGTAACTGAAGAACACAAGAACTCAGTTATTTCAGCTATCAGCACACACACAAAAAAACAAAACTGTGTTTTGTTTGCAGAGTAAATTCATGCAGTGCTTTAGCAATACATTTATTGTCCGTATATTCAGATTACCATCAGATCTGAGATAAATAGCAGATGCTTTTGTCAGCATTGCTTTTATTCTTTGTGATGTGATCTCAAGCCAAGTGCTGCCACGCTTGGTGATGCACTCCTTACCATTGCTTGCCATCTACTCACTGCATGACAGTTCCCCACGTGGCACAGAGGAAATTTTCTCCAGCAGCTTCATGCCCACCAGCGTGTGGTCCTGGCACAGCTTGGCGAGCTGCAGGAACGCCTGGCTCTCATCTGCAGGGTTGGAAACCTGCTTCTGTCCTGCACAGAGACAGCCAGTCATACCCAAAGTGCTACAGTGACAGAAGAAACAAAACCAACACAACCTCATCTGACTAAGCTAGGGCTTGGAACTACATTCTCAACACATTTCTGATCTTAGTGCTGAGATTTGGGAATCAGATACCACTACTTTGGAAATCCAATCCTTCTGAACATCTGTACTGCCACTGCAATGACACACATCTGTAATTTCACACATCCAGCAAGCTGCTGCTGCTGAAAAAAGGCATTTTCTAACCCATCCCTTGCAGTGGCTCTGGCTCATACTCTTCCATGAATCAGTTCAACTCATGAACTTGAAAGAAAACTCTTATTTCTGCTGGGTTGGTAAACTGACTCCTCTAAGAGTGGTGCATGAAATCATCCAATCTTATATAAGTGAGTGATACGAGGGGAACAGGAAGAGCACAAGTCTGCAAGGGAGAAGCAGAAAAAGTAAGAAAGAGAGGAAAGCACAGCCTGAATCCCAGATCTCCTTCTGATGGCTCATCCTTTCTCACAGAGCTTTAATGTTAATTGTCATAATGTAGTATTTTTATAATCTTACAGAGCTGCCTAAACGTTACTATGATAAGCACTCCAGTATCTTCAGAGCAAGGATAATTCTTCAGATGCAAAGATACCACATATTCAAACAAGAAAAAGTTAAAAACCAAGACTGAGTGCCATTAGTACCTTTTCCTTCTGAAGAGGCCAGCAGCTCCTGCACGACTTCTTTGGCCACCAGCTCTGCCACAGTTTCGGGCTGCAGGCCCTGCGTGGTGATGAATGCCTGAGCCCTCCTGCATCGCTCTGCCTGCTGGGATGACAGAATTGCCCGAAGCACTTTTTCAGGGTCAAGGGCTGACATCTCACTGTAGGAGCAGTTCAGTTCCTAAGAAACGTACATGCAGTTAAGAAGGTGCACAAGAAGAAATCCAAGCACAGCACATATATGGACTTGCAGTATCTCATCTTAATTGGCCAGTGCAAGAGGGAAGTGCTGCAGGAGGAGATAAAACTCAGTTTCAAAACATGTAAACATAACCTTATGTCACTTCACAATGCCTTTATCTGTGTATGTTCAGTGTTAATGTTCTCCAGACCAGGGTGGCATGCAAGAGCTCCATCTGAGGTTAATGCAGAGCTGTTGCTAACAGACAGATGCTTTCCTGAACTAAATAAAACCCAAACAGCCACCACAAAGGCCTAACTCAATGAACAACACATGCCTGAAGGATTATTAAAAATGCACATCAAAAGAGACTCGGGCTGAGATCTGGCTTACTGGAGTGAGGTAGGAGCCTGGGGAGTCGAGGAACATCTGGCCATGTTTCCACACAAGGGCTGGCAGTTCTGCTCTCTGCAACTTCTTTCTGGCACCTGAGCAGTGCTTTCATCACTCCTTATCCTCCTCTGCACAAACTTCCATAGTTGACTTAATTTTTTCCCTGCGTGTGGCAGGGGGTTGGAGATTCATGATCCTTGAGGTCCCTTCCAACCCTGGCAATTCTGTGATTCTGTGATACAGCCTGATACAAACCACTTGTGTCTCTAATAATGTTACCAGAGCCATACCTTAGAAAGTTCATACAGACAGAGAACCTGTCTGCAGTAGTTCCTCCCATGGACACATTCATCTGTGAGAGCCTTCAGACTGAGGACAATCTGATCATCCAGAGACGGATCTGCAATGTGCGTCCAGTCCTCTAAGCTTGATGCTGGAAACAACAGCATTATGAATTCCTGCCTCACAAAGACAGGTAACAGCAAGCCTCACACCTGCAGCAAGACTTCACAAGTCTGCTGCAAGTTCAGCAGACTTTTTCAGTCTTTGAAAACTGAACTCTTGATACCAGTGATTTATTATTATTGTTACAATATACACAATGTGGCAGAACACAAATGATTAAAAATATCCACAACAGCTTAGATGAGAATTCCTAAGCAGATGAGAGCAAGGAAATGGGTTCAGCAGTGTTTCTGATGGCTTACTCTTCATTTATCCCATTGTATTCTTATTAAGCCTCATATATCCTGGTACTGGAAAGCTTTCTAGTTTGTACTTCATGAATACACAGTGTTTTATACAGAACTACTACTAAGAAGCAATAAAACCATTACGATGCACAAAGAATTCAGATAAATACATTCACTAAAGTAGTTCCATGCATTGGCTCCACAAATGCACTCAAGATTTACTAAAGCCTGTATTCCACAAGCAGGAACACAGATCATGCTCAGCGATGCTTCACCTGAACTGAACTGTGAACTAGAAAAAACAAATGGTTGAGACTCTGAAACACATCGAGCCTGGGTGCACTGCAGGACTTTGGAACCAAATAAATAACCTGCAGAAACTGCGGGGGAAACAATAACTAAGAAGAGTCCTTTAGAAGGACAGCTCCACTACTTGTCAGGTGGCTGAAGTCGTGTTACTTACTGCTCGGGACTCTGCTCTGCTGCGATGCACTGCTTTCCTGTGTCTTCTCTGCTGCTACAAGAGCCTGAATATCTGTGTGCAGTTTGTCCAGGTCAGCCTGTCCTGAGGCCAGGGCTCTGCAGTGCAGTACCAGAGAAACATCTCTGCTGTAGAAGTGGAAATAGCGACACACACGGCTGGCCTCGTGCACGCTTCCTTCGTCGAGAAGGCATCCGAGCAGAAACCTGAGCGACTCCTCCTCATCACCAGCCAAGGTCTGCTGGCCCTCCCTGAATTCCAGACCCTCCACGTTCAAGTAGGTTGGTGTGTTCAGAGCAGGTAGCTTTGAAAAAGAAAACTCCTTGGCCAAGTTATCAAAAGTTAAATCCCCATTCACTGCAGCACAGGAGGAGCGCCTCGACCTGCCTGACCCCTCATCTGGGGACAATGTTTGTTGTGTGATACGACAAACCCAGATCTGCTTCTCTATTTCTTCTAATTTGTCCAGTGCCATCGAGACATCCTTGGCTAGCCAATGGCCAGCCAGGGTAAGCAGCAAATGTCTCTCTGTAATGTTGTTTATCTTCTCATGAACTGAAGATTCAAACACCATATTGGCCTGATTCAAAAAGAAATCCGATGCAGCTTTGCTGGAGATGGAATTTTTCATGAAGGTGTCGTTACATTTTTTCCAGAATTTAATTCTTATCTGATCTTGATCCCACTCTCCCACGTCTCTTAAAAGATGTAGATCTCTTAGAATCTGCAAAATTCACACAGATTTTACAAAGCTTCCAAAACAAACACACACAAAGCTATATTCTCAGTGCTGCCAATAACAGGAGCACCAGGAGGTGACCATCACTGCTGCCCTATGCCGTACCTCTCGGGTAACCACGCTGTCTGCAGGCAGTTCAGCCAGCTCTGCCACCTTCCGAGCCAGAGAGAACATTCCTTTCTCTTGGAGCTCCTCCAGAATCGATCTGCACTCATTCTGAAATGTTTCTGGGCTGAATCTGGTCAGCATGGAGGGATTAATGGACACGGAGGAGCCCTTCAGGATCTCACTGAGAGCACAGAGTTTCTTCACATAAGGGCCTGTTTCAAAGGGGCATAAACAGTGACAGCAGTTGGTTATGAACTCAGCTTATGCCAAATGCCAGCATGCAGACTGCCAGAGGAGCACAGATTTTACATTCTAAAGTTTACATGGGACTAAAAATGTATCTAAACCCAGAACTGAAATATTCTGTAGATGACGCGTGCTCCTCACCAACACAAACCTGTGCTCACCCATATTCCCAACCACACTTGCACACAATTTTCATCACTGTGATTCACCATAAGAACCAGTTCTGGTTACATCAGTTCTCTCACTGAATGAATACCACAAATACACTTCAAGTAACCGCATTCAGTCACTCCAGTAACACTGTGCTGCAGGTCAAAGCTGTAACATCACCTGACAGAAACAGCTCTACTTACCATCAAGCAGAAGATTATCTGTTGCAGCAAGCAGCTGTAAGAGCTTTCCCAATTCGTATTCTGTCCTACACTGCTGCATCATCAATTCCAGAAGAAACAAGGCCTGTGATTCCAACCACTGCACAGAGATTTGTGAAGCTGCTGGTCCATCGGCAGCCTTAAGCTGTGCATACAAAAAGGTCTGTAAGTTTGGGGCTTATTTTTGGTGAGTTTATTCTGCACACTGCTGAGAATCACACTCTTATCAGAGATGCTCCACATCTAACTCCTTCAGGAAACAACCATGTGCCCCCCATTTGGGGATGCTCCATCACCCACGTATGTTTGACTTCCATTTGAAGGCAGTCAGTTTTACTGCAGGGCTTGTGATAGTTGAAGAGATAGAATTGCAAGAAGGATGAACAGATAGCTAAAATAAATGGTTAGATCAACAGCTCAGCACACTTCTGTACACTTCATAAGCATATTCACTATGTGAGCGGTGCGCAGGAAAAGGAAACTGATCAGCATTAGCTTGAATTGCAGGAAGGAAAACAACAAAGCATTATGGCATGCAGTGCTGATTACAAAGACATTCATGGGAGTAGAAAATCACAGTGGAAAGGAAAGCATTGAAGTTATTTGTATGCAAATCTTTGTGTGACAAACAAGGAACACAGAATGAAACCACTTTGATCCTTTTAAAACTGACTGCTAAGTCAGTGTTCTAAATGGACTTCAGAACAGCAATTCAGTTCACTGAGCAATTGTCAAAGAGGCATTTGTACAACTGCTAACAACTGCCAGAACCAAAGCAATGGCACTGATGCTTTCAGAAACCCTGGGGCATATTTAAGAACAGCTCTCTCTCTCTCCAACAGGCAGTCCCTGTAAGTCACTGGTCTATCAGCACAGCAGAGAATACCACAGATAATTCAGTGTACCAACAGTGGTCCTATCTGAGTCAAAATCAGCCCTCAAACGATGAAATGCTCACACGTGAAAGCTACAGTGGCATTTTAGCCTGCTGTACCAACTCAGAACAAGACTAAGAAAAATACACTGCAGGTTTGAAACAAATTATCAAATACTTTCTTCCATCGCTTATCAAAAGAATCTGCTGCAAACAATTCATTCAAAAAAATCAGCTCCTAGATCACTCCAAACACCTATTACTTCAATATAAGACATTAGATAGCTATCACATTCTAATAGGGGGGAAATCACTGCAAAGACATTTACAGAAAATGAATCCTTACATTTGTGAGGAGTTTCTGAAACTCGTCCAGTTTGGTTTTAGCTTCGTTGTATTTTTTACAGTTCATGCACAGATCATACATCTCCAGAATATGCAGTAAAGGGGAATCCTTTAAGACACAAAAACAGATTATAACTTTTTCCTAAAAGTACTTCAGTAAAGGAAGAATTGTGTTCCTCAGCACCAGAACAATAACGTTCTCATTTATTAACGCTGCGTGCAAGCTTGATATGTGATCTTCAAGTCTGTAACGGGTGGAAGAACTTCCACTCAAAGATCTTCTTACTTGGCTGTGTTGTTCAATACATCACATCCAGGCTATCCAGACCACAAAGAACAAGACAGAGGGGAATCTACAGGCATTCTTCCCTCCGAGAAGATGTGAGAAGCCCTGAAGCACTTGTGCTCACTCAATGACATGACCTTACCTTTAAAAAGAGCTGGAATCCCCTTATAAGTGTTTCACATTTTTGCTTTCTTAAAAACACTTTCCAGATCAGTGACAGGTCACGAAGATCCCACTTGTGATTTTCTATTGAGCTCTGAATATGTTTTGTTGCTTCAGATCTGGTAACATTATCCACACTGGTAATTATCCAGACACAGAGACAATGAATAATGTCAGCCTCCTGTCAAATAAAAATGATGGGTTTGTAATGACCAGACAAAAAATGCCACTTCAAGACATACAAGTTGGCCAAATGTGTCACACGAATCACAACAACTTCCACAAAAATTGAGAAAGAAATTGATGGAGTGCAACCTACATATTTACTGAGTACAGCAACTGCACAATAAAAGCATCTCAACTGCTTATTATTTATTCCTCTAAAACATAAATAACTCGAGCAGTACTCACAGGGAAACATGCTGCTAAAACACTCAGAATGGGAGCGTGTTCTCTCAGTCCTTCAGCCAAGAGGTGACACACAGCACTGGGGCTCTCCTGACACCGGAAAAGGATTTGGAAGAGACCACCTGCATGTCTGCTCCCAGTGCTGCCCTCAGGATCCCCTGCAGCGCCGTGCAGAAATGGGGACTTCTCCAGAGCCAACATCAGGTGATGCTGTATAACGGGAGCGAAGCCTTCAAGGACAGACGTGACCTAGGAGAACAATGACAGCAGCATGCAGAGCGAGGCCCACGGAGGACAAGAGGGAAGGCTGACTGAGGCTCTAAATATGCACAAAAGTTGAACACCTTTCACATTTGATTTTTCAGAATGCTCCTGGAGAGCTGAGAAGAAAACGTGTTTGCAGATGTGAATTACTCCACTGAAATGTTGAAGCTTCCCCTTCTATGTGAAGCTACAGTGACTCCCAGAGAACCCATTTTCCTCATCTTTCTCATATACTGCCACCAGTGAATGACATACAACTCCAGTGACTGTCAGTTGTGGAGTTATACATTTTTCTTCTTGAGAAAGCAATAGAAGGATTCAAGTTAAAAACAAAGAGGGCTGCTAAGTGTCTCATAAGCTGGAATTTTCCAGTGAGCTTCTTCCCATTATCTTTTCTAAATTGCATTTAATTTTTACCTATTGGCAATATTTTATTAATTTTAAATTACACTTAAAATCAAAAGGAGTTGGAGGGTAACTTCTATCGAACATAAGGGAACCATCTCTTCAATAAAAAAAGAACAGTACCCAAATTCTTCTCTTTTCCTTTTTTCTTTTTTTTTTGGAGAACATCACAGTGAGCATTCATGAAGATTTCTGTCTTCATTTAAAACCATACACAGACAGCTCACCTCATCTGGCTTATAGCTGTACAGCTGGGCTTGGATGATGAACTGCAGCCAGTCGTTGGATTCAGCACACTCCTTTAGGTATGAGGTGCTCAGTTTCGTGGTATGGAGTTTGCAGAACTGCATCACCAAGGACCACTGCTGTCTGGAGTCACTGGATGTCCTGCACAGAATTTAAAATAAAAATTATAAAAAGGAAAAACACATAAGAACAAACTTTTAAGCTTCTGCTGGAATGAACTGGTGTTCCTATCAGATGTTACCAGCGTGTAACTATGGCCTAAGATCCACTGCCTGCAAATGGCAACACCTGCACATCCCACTGACCTCACCACAGCTATGTCAGCTCTGTGGGAGCTCCCACCCCACCACAGTCTGTCCACATTCCCTTCCATGAAGCCTCTGTCTTGACAACAAAAGCTTTGAGAATCCCACAGCCTTCCCTCCCAGGTGTGCTCTGTGGAGCAGCAAGTCAAATGTGCTGACAGAACTCTGTAATTCTTGCCAGGACGCCTCTATTGCCTCTGCTACTTGAAGCTGGAACTGTATGCTGAACTCAAATACTTTATCCAGTGTACTACAATAAAACACACCCAGATCACTTTAACAATGTTTGAAATTACAAATGATAAAATTCAACGCTCAATTTCAATTTGCCATCATAATCCTTTAAGTCACTTTCCTTACCTCTTTATTCCTTGATGCTCAATTGAATCCCAAAAGGCTGCTTCTAAGGATTTAAGAACTTCTTCTGTTGTTGCTTTTTCACCATCAGCCAACCTCATTAACTGTTCAACTGTTCCAAAAGAATACATTACCATTGCTGAGATTAGAGCAATAGTATCAGGATTAACAGGAAACACAAGATCTACTACTGCAAACACTTCAATAACAGCCAGCAGTTAGGACAGAAGACAGCTGCAGATGTGTAGTCAGTAATCCAACTTTCCAGTCAGTCCTAGAATGAATCTGATTTCTTTACAGCTTTGAACACCTGATTCCACTGTGGTTGCAGACAACTTTCCAAATACAAAAGAGAAAACCTTTGTTTAGTCCTCTAGTTGTGTTACGTTAAGTGTTTAATAGAGCCTTAGGCAGCTGTTTGATAGCATCTGTCAGATGCTCTTGCATTCTGCCTGCATGTCACCTCACAGCCCTCCTGCCTCGTTTGGAATTGGTAGGAAGCAGGAGCATGTGAACAGCAACAGTTTTAACTCTTCAAATTCTCACTGCATTCCTGAGATGGTAAGCACCATCCTCCTGCTGATCACTGCTTCTCTTTCCAATGAATACAAAGCATGCTAGGCTAAAGAGAGCAAAAAACATGCATACCTAAAGATTCCCTTATTTGATTGTGCTGAGATTCCTCATTTCTGGTTCTGTAACCGAATATCATGTTTGCAACCTTAACATCAACTCTCAGTTTGAGGCTGCTGAGCCCAAGCAGTTCCAGAAAGCACACGCAGGCAGCTGCTACTGAAGCTGTACTGAAGAAAGAAAGGCCTAGAAGATAGGCTTCATTTCCTGCTTGCTGAATCCTGAAACAAAAGGAGCACCATTCAATAAACATGATTTTTAATTCATTTTCACGTACCTACCACGGTTTGCTAAATGCATGGACTTCATCAGCATGAGAAATGTCTATAGCAAGTTTTGCGTTTAGAAAAAAAAATCGAGGTCTGAGAATAAAGACACATGTATGATAGATGGTCAAAAAATGAGCAGTTTACAATAAACTTTTTTTTTTTTAAATAAGTAAAGCCAGTACAGTTTATATTAAATTTAATTAAGAATGACTGTCAGCAGTCTCTACAAAATGTAGAGTTTGCAAGCCAAGCACTGCAGCCTAAAGAACCTGACAGAGATTTGCAAAGATAACCAGAGGCTCCAGCAGCAGCTGGCTCACTGGATGCCTGAACATTTCCATCAGAGCAATGAAACAATCAGGTATGCTTGAGTCTTACACTTTCTACAGCATTCAGTACCTCAGCCCACACAGAGGTTTGATTTCCTTTCAGCCCAAACCTCAGCTGTTCACACAAGAGATACTGATCTGTAAAGGAACGATGGCAAGGAACATACAGTGACTAATATACAAACAAGACATTTTAGAAACAAGTGGCAATTCCTCCTGATGCCTCTCCTACTGTAATTCTGAATCTATTTAGTTGCATGCTTGATATATTTATGGAGTATGTGAAATCTGTGTTCTTTTGAATATGTAACTCTGAATCTTCAGAAAGAAATGTTAACTCCTCCCAGTATATTATTTTTCTTGTTTAACCGCAGAAACATCACCCTGAAGAAATCTCCATATGAGGGGGCTTTTTTCCCTCCCCCTCCCCACAAAGTGACCACAGGCTTATTCAGATGACTCTAAACAAAGCTCACCATCCCACAATCACTTTACCCAGCGTTACACTGGATAGATTCCCAGCACACCTGCAGCTTTAGAGATACAATGCACAGCAGCAGGCTGCTGCTGGAGAAGACTGACGTTATTCCTTGTGCTCAGTGGTAACTTCTGCAGAACTATCACACCACCATTTCTCAGATAACTTACAACTGTTTGGGGCTTTTGCTCTTGACCAACTGCTGGACCAAAAATGTACCGAAGGCAAACGATGGACGCCCATGGCGCAGGTAGTACAAGAAGTCCAGTCGTTCCATTATAGCGTATTTGTTCACCAGTTCAGGGGATGAAAAATGAGGAAGGTCACTTGATGCATCTAGAAAGAATATTGTTGCTTTTATCAGCTGACCAACGGTTGATTTAAACACAGAAAATGGCTTTCAACAACTAAACCCACAACGACAATCCCACACCTCAAACGTCTGCTCTAATTCAAATGTCAGCATACCCAAATCCCACTGAAATTCCAATTCTTATCATAACATCAGAACTCCAGCAGTAACATTTTCTAACAGCTGTGACTGATCACTTTTTCAGAGGCTCTAACTTGTTTTTAAAACAAAATACTGCTTTTCTATTTCAGGAAAAAAGTACGTCTATACAAGAGCTTAGCAGAGAAAAGGTAACCCAGCCAGACACTATTTTACTTCAAAACAAGAATTTAGTGAAATACGTCATTTTGCTGTAAAAGGATGGTCTTTACATTGAGTTTTTCTGCCCAATCATTCCACAAGAAGGTGATTCTACAACGATGGTCAAAAAAGAAAACCATAAAAACCATGGAACTAACTTACCCGATACAGCAAGGGTATTTGTCGACTGCCAGCCAAATAACTTACTGGGATCAAAGGGCACTAATGACTAAAAGATGAGACACAAGATATATTAAGGCAGTTTAACATTTTCTTATCTGTTCAGACTGGAAAATATTTCAGGGACCCACAGAAGCAGATATTCAAGAACTGCCTGTGCTGCCATCAAGCAATGACAAATCCTGTAGTTCTCTCTCAAAGGGACATGTTTGTATCCTCATCTACTGAGTGGATAAATAAGTGCATCACAATGCTTGATTTTAGTTTAAGGAAATAAGGAAACACACATTCAAGTATTTTGCTGCAGTGTGATCTCAGCAAAGCTACCATTTTCCTAATAAAAAAATCTTCTGTGGCATTTCTTCCAGCTTGCAGTTTAGTTCATACCATAGATGTGAAATAAAAGCTATTTGCCCAGAATTACAGCAAGCCAAATAGCTCGAGCAAGAACAATAATCATTGCATACCTGAACAAGGTGATAAAGGGAGATGTCAGGTGGCAAAATTCCATGAGAGGTGCAAGGGGGAAAAAGAGCAGCTCTGAGTTTGGGGTAAGGACTCAATGCCATTTTTAAGAGCTGAGGGTCAACTTTCTTTAGTGGTTTCTCCGTATCTTCATTCTGAAGAACCTGCATTGAAAGGAAGCAGAATTATTTAATTAGAAAGAAGAAACTGTATTAAGATTATAATAAAACAACCTCTGAATGCACCAAACAATCTAAGTCATGGGAACTGGACATCTGGTAACAACACAGAAAGCAGCACTTTTTTCCTGCAACAATTTTGCAGGTTGCGTTAGAAACAGAGTGCTGCAGGTTCTCTGCTATGTAGCACAGCTCTCTGTATTAATAAGATGTTACACCATTTGAACCATCCTTCTCTTTAAAAAGTTCCACTCACTGATGATGCATCTTTAACCTCTGCAGCACAGCGCAATTGCTTGACACAACACAGCCAGTAAGCTTTAGTTTCTGATGTGTTCTGATCCTGAATCTGGTCAACAAAGTGAGACATGCAACACCAAACACAGGCTTTTATATGGCAAGAACCACGATGGTGTTGGTGTGCTTGTTTTTATCAGTTCTTTCCTTTGAGTTTTCAGCACCTCGTGAGCATTCCTCCCAAAATGCATCAACAACCTGTTGCACACAGTACCTGATCAATGCCTCCAGGTGCATACATGGTTGTAGCAAGAGCTAACAGCGTACGTCCCTCCAGCAGCATGCTGCTCACACTGGCTTGATTACTAGGAATCAAGATCTGAGCATTTGCTAGACTCGCCTGAAAAATCATCTTTGGATCTAGAAAGAAAGAGAGAAATGTAATTTAATGTAAACACAATTATTAAGTTGTGCATTATAGCTATTCTACAAGCTTGAGAAAAGGTAACAGTGACTTTTTCACAGCTTACTTGTGAGTATAAGATCTAATTTTCACTAAACCATCCCTGATTTTATACTTCAGTTTTACCTGCACACATTTATTTGGATGGAGTCACACACCTTTGCATTATGTTACTTCAATTCCTTATCTTATTTTTCTGAAAAAAAATGCAAGCTTTTATTGTTTTTTAATGTGTGCCTCTGTAGGAAATGAAAGGTTAGAAAAGTACAGTAAGGACACAAACTGTACTGACTTTCAATGACAATAAAAATCTTGGTCCAGGAAAACACATAACCCAAAGGGCAGAGAAATTAGAATGCCTCAAATGAAGCTTTAATTTTAATGGCATATGTCTTTTCTTACCTATTCTCCTTCTGCTCAAACTCCTAGGAACGTAAGCAAATTAGATGCAATGATGATCACATACAGACCAATTCTGACAGATCTCCTGATCCCTATGTGCATTTTAAGTAGGAATTATAATCCACATTTTAGAGACGTGGACCTGATGCACATGTAAATGATCTGCTGTGGCCAATAAAGCCTGCAGCAGAGCAGAGAATTAAACCCAGCTGTCCCAAACCTGCCTATCAGCCTCACCCTCAGAGCAGCTGCTGAGCAAGGCCAGGCTCCTACCTCGTGGGTTACTGGCAACCCCCCGGCACTGCACGAGGAATTCAAACCAGGGATGTGCTTCATGCAGTTCCTTGTCATCCAAAATAGGGCAGTTGGAAGAAGTTAAGCTGGAAGAAACAACAGTAGCAGCACAGTGAACGTGTGGTATTTGTAAGCATGCTCTGCCCCAACAGAAAACTGCATAAGAATTAAGAAGAGCTGATTTGGTGTTGGAGTGATCATCTGTTACCACAACAGCCACATCACACCACCCCTGCTGACAAGATGCACACTTGGAGCTGACAGGGCTTCCCTGGCAGCTCCCTTCCTTAAGATTCCATGTAATTGCTTCTGCAAACCAGAACAGCAGCTTCCAGAATTCACAACCCCAAACACTTTCCAAAGAAGGGACCTGATTCACAAACACCATTCTCCATAGTCTGAGGGTTTGATGTGACTCACATGAATTACACAAACTGAAAAAAAAGTTTCTTAGCTTTCCTCTACTCCACTCCACCTCCTTAATAATTACACTGTTAGACTGGAGTTGCAGCTAAGAAATTCTAATCACAAAGTATTCATATATAGGAATATGTTTATAGTTCCAGTAGAGTATTTCTTTCTCTTTGGAATCCCAACTAGTACTAAATAAGACAGAAACCATTTCTTTATTTCTCAAAGTAAAAAGAAAAAGGTACCTGCGCTCAGGTGACAGAGTTACTAACAAGTTGTTTTGACTCATTTAAGATTGCACTGTTTCTGTTATTACACTAATTCTGATCATAATTGTTTCATTGGCTGACTGACAGATAAATAATCATGATATTACAACCTGAATAAAGCTTCAAAATGCAGCATGAAACCCAACGCACTGCCTCACAGTTTGATCTTCACATGATGCTGCAAATAGCAAGAACCTGGTAAAACTCTTACTGCCAACTATTACAGCTGTCTTTCATTACTTAATGCATGTAACTCAATGAATGAAAGCACATTCATACCTGTAGTAATCTAGGTATGTGTATAACATATATTGCAAATTGTGTTCTAGGCAGTGAAGGACAAAACGAGCATGGAAGTCCAAACCACTCGCAGCACTGTACTTTGGGACAGGGTGAGGACTTTGCAGAACTCCTCCGAGGGAAACCAATCTTTGGAGCAGAAGTTCAAAATCTTCCAATTCAGAAAGGACAAAAATCCCATTTCTTTAAAAATAAATGAAAAAAAAAAAAAGAGAGAGAGAGAGAAGAAAAAAGAAACGTGCACTGATTAGACAGCTGTGCCTTTAACAAGGTGTGGAGGGTGTTTCCAAAATTGCAAACCAGAACTTCCCTTCTAAGGAATTATTTCATTAACAAAGCAAAGATAACATCCAAAATACTGCTCAGAGTGCTTTAACAACATGTTCCTTACTGTAGCTCGTGGCAAAGAATAAGGAGTGGCATGGGATGTTTAGAATTTTCTCTCCTGCAGTAAAACAGACAACAGGAGTGCAACCATTCTGCAAGACCCAAAGCCTGGCAGAGCACTTCTGCTCTCTAATGTTTCTCACTGCTCTCAGAGCACTGACAGTGCCACACCAAGACTAAAAACAAATGTACCAATTGATGTGTGCTGTTTTAAACAATGGTACCAAACACGATATAAAAATGAACATGCAGCGAAGATCTGATTAACAGGTACTTCTCAAACTATCTGATTTTGGCTTCAGAAAGACAGAAAGCTACTGTAACACATTAAAGGCACACACCTGGCCAGCTTGTTCAATATATCATTTCTCATGTAGCCACTACACAATGTGTTTTGGTCAACAATGCTTGCAGTCAGGGGTGGCCATTTACTTTGTCCACATGAACTGTGGTTGGGCTCAAATTCTTCAATCCATGAAGTGATACTAAGCCAGTTGTGCTGGGCTGTCAGGTGCATCCAAAGAGCCTCAGGGTTACATGTGGCAAGTTCTGAGTTTAAAAAGCAAAAAACAAAGCAATGAAGCCAACAAAATCAAAGACTGTTGAGCAAAATGTGACATTTCTTTATGCGTATGTATTTTCAATGAATGGGCATTCCTTTTTGCAAACACAATGCTGAGATAACTATGTTACAGTATAATAAGCTTAGCAAAAAACCAAAGCTAAGTACAGCACTTACAGCAACTGGCAATTAATTAGTACAGCTAGTTCCAAACTCCAAACAGCTCCCTCTCATAACACAACAACATAGATCCTAACAGAAGTGAATACAATATTTTCATTGTAAAAATTAAGAGGCCTGCTTTGTTCACACTCAACTTTGGTTGTACCAATGCCACAACCACACAACTGCATTCACTACCTGAAAGGCAGTCAGATTTTTAATTCAAAACTTCTCTTAAATCTCAATTCCAGAACACTTGCCTTGGCCTTGTTTTCTGGGGAGAAGAATCAGGTCCTGAAGGAGCTCATCCCACCACTGAGCCCAGTTCAGCATCACCCTGACCTCCCTGCTGGGAACCCAGCGTCCATCGTGATCCAACAAAGACTCCAGAGTGGCCAAATGTTTGGAAGAGTCTTGTTCCTGTCTCCAGTTCTTTATGCTGCAATGAAGTTTTGCATTAGAGCATCTTCTAGTACACAATCTGACAAATAGGAGACAATGAAAGGATCAAAAATAGAGATTTTGCTGGTTGATTTTTGGAGACAGCAGGACTTACACAGCTAAAAGTCTGAGCAGAACAGGCAAAGAATTTACTAATTTTTCCAAATATTTGCATAGCAAATGAGCACTGGAACACTTCACAATTATTTAATTCTAAGATTGTTTTTTCCCAGGCTATTTTGTTTGTAATATTATGGATAACATATCAAAAATACAGCAAACATTCCATCTGAACATGTTTTGCTTGATTAATAACTCCAATAAATCCTTATTAAATACTGCTTCATTTCTGGTGTCAGCATGAACAGGAGACATCGCCTGCACTGCCAGCAGTGTCACAGCTTAGCTGGGAGGAACACGACAGCAGCTGTTAAACTGATGTAGAAATAATCAGCTCCCCCCTGATCCTCACCACTAACCCACAGTGACCAGTGTGAGATTAATTAAATCACAGATGACCGTATTTATTAGTGCATTAAATCACATGGAATGCAAGAGACAGTATCTGTATGTATTATACACACACACAAACACAATCCTATTAAGAATATTAATTAATAATTAAAACTGGTAACCCACATTACCTGGAAAGAGATTGCATCTCTTTATTTTCTTGGAAGGACTCCGAGTACAAGCTTTCAACCTGATGCACAAAGTCTATCATTTTCTTCTCTTTTTCAGAAAAATAATTTTCTTCTTGTAAAACTTTGACCTTTAATTCAAATTAAAGTATTACCTCCAATTATAATTTTTCTCTACTTACTATATATCTACGTTGTAACTGATCCTGCAAGACTAGGGAATAAACCAGCTGTAGGAAAAAGCCCTGATTGCACTGAGATAAATGGAGCTCATACTGTGCAAACAGATGAAAAGTGAACCAATACCAGAACAAATAAATTACATTTTAACCAATTTTTACTTTAGCTGAAAGTGCAAAAGATGACAGGCATGTCAAAGTCATGTTTCAGTAACCACACTGCAAGGCGCAGGGCCAAAACCAGTTCCCATCTGAAAGTGTGCTCAGTAGTACAATGCTCTGTCTCAGCATCAACACCTCTCAGTCCTTAGAGCTGAGAACATCAGCCAGGCCCCCACAGAATCCCTTCCTACACTTACCAGCAAATCTCGTACGTGTTTATCAACCGTGTAGAAACATATCTTATGCAACTGCTGCTTCACATCAAAACCCTAAAAAAACCAAAACATACTCATTGTATGCTAGCTGTACAAACACAGATGGACACTGAGCTCCCTCAGCATTCTGAAGGCACGCGAGAGGTCAAGGCAGCTCTTTTAAAGACATTTTAACTGTATGAAACGCGCGTGGTAGAACTGCTGCCTCCACACGACAGGTAAGCTCCTCCTCACACTTCCACTGCTCCTTTATTTCATTAGTCACAAAGAAGAGTTTAAAATGAACTGAACACCTCTCACCATGTTCTTCAGGAGAGCTGAGGCCTCTCTGGTATTGCCCTTCAGAAGGCGGCCATAAACCAGATCCAAACCCATCCGAATGAACTCCTGAAGGCTCTGAGCAGGATGCTGGTGCATTCGGAAGAAGGTCTGGGCCTCTGGCATTTTGTTACTTAAGATGGCCTCAGCAATGACTTCCTAAAAGGGAAAAATAACATCTGGAACAAACCAACCCCACTCATCTTCAGTGTTATTATCTTTGTGATTCCTAGGTTGGATTTTTTCCCCTAACACTTTGAGGACAATTTCCATATCCTTGAATATTTTTTATAAAAACAGGCAAAACTTTATTATTTGCTTTTACCTCAGGTGTCAGTTTTTCCCATATCTGGCTTTCCTCTATTGCAGGTAGGTCTTCATCAGAATCACTCTCTATATTTGTGATATTCACTTGTGATTGAGGATAGTTTTTCATAAACGTCCTCAGTTCAATGATGTAATCAGCTAAAATCTCTGCAGCCTTCTGCAGGTATCTATCAGGTTCTGCCAAGAACAGCCAGAACAGAATTGAACAGAGATCAACAATACAGGATTTTTAGTGGTTATGGATGCTGAACACATCTCCTAACTTCAATAAACAAAACACACTTGTTCTTACTCCCGTACCAGCCCTGGTGTTTATACCAGGATGTGTGACTGTGCTGCCCTGTGGTAAAACAAACTGAAGTTTTCCAGGCAGAAACATTACCTGGTAGGCTATTTCTTCAGCTGTAGTGCTTTCTTAAACAAGCCCATTCTACAGCCAGGGGAAGATTAGTGTCAGCATAACTCATGTGGCAGCAGTGAGAGAAGAATGAGCAGCCAAGGGCTAAATCCAACCTATTTAACTGCACTGCAATCCAAAATTACCTTGAAGCCTGGTTCTGTCACTCCTACACATGCTGATCCAGCTGGCAGCAGCCTGTCTGATGTGACAGCTACTGCATTCACACTAATTTCTCAAAATTCCCCTTAAATAACACTTTTCGTTCACTTAACACTAGTGCAAGCTTTTTTTTTTTTTTTTTTTTGTATTGTTAATTATAGCAAATGGAGGTTTTAATCCAAAACCCAGATTATTCTCACCTAAACAATGACAAACTACATTACACTGCATGAGTCAAAACCAGTAACCTCACCCTCTGTGTGGACAAAAATTTCTTCAAGCTGCTTGCTAAGGAAAGTCAACGTGAGGTTCAGCAGCTGCTCTGAAAAGTGTTTGCTCTGTGGCTCCATGTCATTCTCTCTGATTGCTGAGCAAAGCAAGTTTAAGGCTGGTCTCAGCTCTTGCAAATCTGCAAAAATTACACAGACAGTTACATCCGCATTCTGCTATACGGCTGATCACATAAAATGTAAATTAGAATAAAGGTATGCTGCTAAATTATTTTGAAGTCTGTCGAACATATATCTAAGGTGCTTTGCTTTCACACCAAAATGCTTGGAACACAACCCAAAAAAGCCACACACGATCCATCTCTCTCACTTATGAGAATTCGAGAAGCTGCAACATCACATCATTCAAACATACAAGGCAAAGGCAGTACGATGTGCTTTTACAGACACACAATCAGCAACTGAAAGGCAATTCAAAGTATTTCACTCACTTTTCAGAAAAGAGCAGGATGCACCATCAGCAGACTGCTGGGGTTCGGAGCAGAGTGCAGAAAGATTGAAAAGACTTTCTTTGCTTTTTAAAAATAAATCTACTGTGTCCAGCTGACGATTTTCCAAGCCAGCCTAGGCAGACAGACAGCACCACTGTTATGCACGTACTCTAAAAACATACAGTTCACTTATTAGCACTATTTTTCACTTCATATTCAGTGCCAAAGTCTGCATGCAGAAAAATAAAGAAGAAATTTAAACTACACATACAATAACCGTAGCCTGAAATAACAAGGTGGCATGGTGAGTGCCTGCCATGCCCTTTTAATTGGTTCTGCAGGAACCCTGACCCCCTGTGTTTAGACATAAAATGTTAATTAAGCGATTTATCAAAGTTTAATTGGGGATATAAAGAAGTACTATGAAAATCAGTACTTTAAATAAGCTTATAGCAAATGAATATTGCTGCCAACCTCCCCCCTTCCTGGCTCAGTTCCCTGCCTATTACACCCTTCAAACAGAACCAAAGAACCCCAGCACGTCTTCACCCTGCCTGAACACACACTGACAGAGCACTGTCACAGTGTGCACAGACTGCTGCAGTCCCAGACCTCTGGATCAATCGTTTTTTAAACAAGGATCTCTGACACTTCTAAAGGTAGAATTAGAGCACTGGAAAACTGGAGACATGAGGAGAGCTGGTGTGTGGTCCAGAGTTCAATTAGGAGAGGTTCTGAACACTCCTAAATCGTAGTCAGTTTTTTTTAAGTCTAGAAATAACACTAACATTGCTAACTTCATTGATTACTTTGAAGCAGTGCTTTTGTTATTTGTAGGACACGAATCAGGCCTGTTTACCTCTAGTGCATGTACTGGAATAGAACACCGCCCCCATCCGTTGAGGTGACATACAGAATCCACGACTCCAGCACTGCCATAGATCATCAGTCTGTTCAAAAATTCCTCTTGAGTTAAACCAAACAGAATTAAGGAGAGGCCATGCTCTGAATAAAAGAATCAAATCATAATTAAAAACATACAAACGAGTTGCTACGTAACAAGATTTGTATCTACTGCCTGTCTACCAAATATCAACATAAAGCTGTAGTTTCCACTTGCATGACAGCTCAGCAAGAACACATTCAAAGTCAGCCAGCAGGGAAGGAGAATGCTACAGACAAAACAATGCTCTTCTGGGAAGACTGCACCAGAACAATCACACACAAAAAAGTCACCTGTCAGCAGCAGACACAACGGCACATCCTCATTACAATCCACATAAACACTATTTTTGCTGAACTGGTAATGTGTTACATCTTGGGACTCAAAATCCCAGAGAGCAAGTGTCAGTGCTTTGTCATCAGTCAGGATCACAAACAGTGCTTTAGCTCCAGTCACAGATTTACACTCCAGTTTCACCACTTCTTGTGATAACTGTACAGGGAGGATTTGCTTCCACTGCTGCCCCGTATCACTGAGCTTTGTGCCAGCACTCTGCAATGGGTTGGAAAGGACGCACGGAAAAGTCTTTGGAGCAATGGCCAGTGCCTTCTCAGAGGTTTCATAGATTAAGGGATCGTGATCTTCAAGATGGGTAAAATACTGATACCAAGGTAAGTTCACATCACACAGCAAATGTGGGGAATGTGATCTTCTTTTCCTGATTGTGCTGCGCAGGGAGGATAAGTGTGCCTTCCACGACCTGGGATGAAGAAAGCAGTTATCAATAATATAACATATTATGGCAGGCACCATGCAGGCCAATCAACTTTTAACATTTCCTCAGTCAAACAATAAGCATTTTGGTGTTAGAACCACCATTTTGCATTTTAGCCCTAACAGGTCCTATTAATTTCTATTTAAATACTGCTTGCACCAAGCTGCACGACCGCAGCCCCACTAGTTGGCAACAGCCACGAAGCTGAGAATTTTTACTGGAAAATTGTCCTTTATATCCCAGAACAAACCCTCATTAATTAAAATAATAATAAAAAAAAACAGTAGAAGGAAATGAATTCATAGAATCATAATATAATCTTGTATACATCAAGACATCATTAACATAGTTCATTAGTGTTAATTATTCCACTACTGAGGGTCACAAGAGAGTTATATTTTTTATTTGAACACAAAATATTCTGAAGTCCTCACGCACTCACTTGCATTAAGCAGAAAACAAACAGAAAGGTACTCAGAACACAGACATCTGTCAGTGCTGGTTCAAGCCTAACGTGACACTACAAGCAGTAACTGCTGTTGGAAGCTGCTCAGTGATATACATGAAGTCATCCTGGTGCATTTCCTAACTGCAGCCTAACAGCCACGACAGACTGAAAGCACAGCGAGCTTTCACAAAGCAGATCTGCCACAACTACAGATGAAAAAAGCCAGCAGTTCACTGATCAGTGCTCCAAAGGAGGCAAAATGCAGACATTTTAGGATTATTTTCATTACCTACCTGTCTGTGCGGAAAGGTGAGGACAGCAGCTCCATACTGTAGTCAGAACTGGCAAGGTCATCCTCATCAACTCCCTCAGGTGGCTTCAGTGGAAGGCTTTCAGGATCTCTTTTACAAATCAAATGCCCAGGGAACTGTCTGAAAGGAAACACGTATTACATTTTACCTCTCAGATGGATGATCTAAATTCTTGTAATGTTAGTCATAGAATCACAGAATGGCCAGGGTTGGAAGGGACCTCAAGGATGATGAATCTCCAACCCCCTGCCACATGCAGGGCCACCAACCTCCTCATGTAATGCTAGACCAGGCTGCCCAGGGCCCCATCCAATCTGGCCTCGAACACCTCCAGGGACGGGGCATCCACAGCCTCTCTGGGCAGCTGTTCCAGCACCTCACCACTCTCTCTGTAAAGAATTTCCCCCTGATGTACAACCTAAATCTCCCTTCCCTCAACTTCAAACCATTTCCCTCGTCCTGCAGTTATCAACCCTTTCAAAGAGTTGATTCCTCCTGTCTGTAGGCTCCCTTTAGGTACTGAAAGGCTGCAATGAGGTCACCCTGCAGCCGCCTTTTCTCCAGGCTGAACAAGCCCAGCTCCCTCAGCCTGTCCTCATAGGGGAGGTGCTCCAGTCCCCTGATCATCTTCATGGCCCTCCTCTGGACCCTCTCCAAGACCCTGTCTTTTTTGTACTGGGAGCTCCAGACTTGGACGCAGTACTGCAGATGGGGCCTCACAAGAGCAGAGTAGAGGGGAACAATCACCTCCCTGTCCCTGCTGGCCACCCCTCTTTTGATGGAGCCCAGGATACCATTCGCCTTCCGAGCCAGCCACTGCTGGCTCATGTTAAGTTTTCCATCTATCAAGACCCCCAGGTCCTTCTCCACAGGGCTGCTCTCAAGGACCTCTCCTTCCAGTCTGTATGGATGCCTGGGATTCCTCCAGCCCAAGTGCAAAACTCTGCACTTTGCCGAAGTCGCACTTAAAACTTTTGGTAATTCTGCTGCAAACATACCTGAAGTACATGTTTAGATCCACAGAACAGGCATTGTTGGAAGAACTGATGATCACAGCAACACTGAGATCATATGACACTTTGACTGCAGTGAGCGGTGATGTGATGGTGGAACTCCTGTGCCCATCCTGCACGCCTCCCTGGCACAGTGACACGTCAATATGTGCTAGATTTGCACCATCAAAAGAATCAAATACATCTTTAAAAGGTGTCAAAGAAAATGCCAGGCTTCAGGTTGTCCAATGAACGGGAAATGAGACAGAAGAGGAAGATGGTGAATTTGTGTTACTTTGTGGCCCACGTTAACCTCTGCACAGCAAAGCATTTAGAACTGCTTGTTTCACATAGAGCTTTCTAAGCCCAGTTAGAATAGGAAGTGAACAGTGCTATAGGTGCTGTACAAACATAACGTGCCATCTCAAAAGAGTTAATTTATACTTAGAAGTCTTATTCTGACAAAAGAGAAAACCTTGTTTTGTTCAGACCATTTACACTGAGACCTCATGGCTACTGCAAAGGATACAGATCCAGCCAGAACTATCCAAGAAAAACAGAATCCCCCTGCAGAAGTTTATATCTGTTATTCTTTCCAAAACTGGTGGAGACAAATCAAGGGTAAAGCAGTCACACGTCTCCAACGATGTACTCTCTCCAGGAAAGGTAAGATGCATAACAATAAAGCTGTTGAGCAGAAGTATGCATCTGTTGTCTTTAAAAGACAGTATCCTCAAAGACAAAATTGAAGAAAGACCTGTAAATTTAAAGATATCTCATGATTACACCAATCTGGTACTTCTGTTTGTAAAGGTATGTCAAGAAAATCACAGCTCAGATGCACTGCCTGAGCTGCTCCATTAACTGAAGCAGTTAATGAGAATGTGTACAACACCAAGCTGTAGGCCTGCAGGTTAAACACTGATTAGTTTTTGCAGGATTAGGCAGAGCCCCACCCGTATGTTTTCTCCCCATCTGTTCTAATGCCAAATGGGAAATTCGCGACGGCAGCACTGCTATTATTTCTGATTCTGTGTCATGCAGACACGTCCCTGAACAGGGAAACCCCTCCAGCACTCTGGTACCTGAATACAGAAGCACCCCATCACTTTTCGGGTCCATCAGTATTGCTGCCGATCGCTTCAACCACAGCGAAGCCACCTGCCCTTCCCCAGCACCGCCAGAGCTGCTTCAGCACACGCAGCAGAATAACTCCTGCAGTGAGAGGCAGCGGATACACACTGAGATGCACTCACTGATGCTGTCAGCCTCGAGGAGCTTCTTCAGAGCGCCTTCCTCACAGCTGTGCAGGGGATCCGGGCTGCATCTCCCATCTTTGGTGAATTCGTAGACAAACAGGTCGTGACTTTCACTCACAGCCAGTATTTTCGTCTGGTTTGCTTGCGGATCGTGCTCCGCCGCACCCTCCCACGCGAAGCTGAGGATGTAACCATCACTATGTTTATCCGGCACGGCAGCATCGCCGCACCGCAGCCCGCAGCCCCGCCACTTACTCAGCCCACGCTCCCGGCAGCGCGCTGCTCCGCGCCCGGCCGCCTCCGCCCGGCCCCAGGGTCTGCAGGTAGATCCCGTCACGGAGCAGCAGGCTGCCCAGCGCGTCCTGCCCCGCGCTCAGCCGGGCCCGCGCAGCGCCCCGCACGGAGTCCCGCTCCTCATCCGGGCGGGCCGCCAGCAGCACGCGCAGCTCCCGCCTCGCTCCCGCCATCCCCCTCAGCGGCGGCGACCCGCGCCCCCCGGCCGCCATCTTGGACGGGCCGCCCTCGCTTCCGGTCTGCTGACGGCGCCGCACGGCGCCGAGCTGGGACCGCAACTCCCGGCATGCACCGCTGCGCGGCGCCGCGCCTCCGGCCGCAGCCGTCGTGGGGGGGGGGGCGGGGTGCGCCTCGCCAGGATGGGGAGAGACCGAGAGCGGCGGCTGCCTCTTGGGCCGCCGTTAGTCTGGGGCGGTCTGAAAGGGCTGGAACCGAGCCCCGAGCCCCGAGCCCCGTCGCCGCGCCGTTACTTGGAAAAAGGCCTTTCTCAGCCTGCGAGCGGCGCGGCTCAGCAGTTCGTACGGTTAACGTCAGCGCTCGCCGCCCTGCAGCTGCGCAACCGCGGGACGGCGAGCCCGAGCCCGGCACGCGCCGCCTCCCCACGCCCCGCCCGCAGCGAGCGGCAGCCGCGCCCCGCATCGCCCCGCCCCGCCTTCCCTCCGCCGGACGGTGGCCGCGCGGGGCCGTTTCGCGCTCTCCCATGGCGGAGCGGGAGGATGTCGCTGGTGCTGGGGCTGCTGTCGCACACGCTGAGCAGAGTGCTGCGGTACTCCGGGCTGCGTAGGGGCTGCCATGCCCCGCCCCGCAGGGCCATGGAGCAGGACAAGGCGCTCGAGGTTTACGGTGACTGGCGGAGCCGCTCGGGGCCGCGCGGGGCGGGACGCGGGCGGGCCTGGAAGCGGCGGCGGGACGGGAGCCGCGCGGTGCCCGCGGGTTGTGCCAAAGGTGCTCTGAATGTCGTCCGTGCAGCCGGGGCTGAGCCGGGGCGGGAGGACCGACCTGCCTTGTCACCGAGTTAGACCGGAAAAACGCGAAGGGCGAGCAGCCCGGTGTGGAATACCGCAGTGCTTTGTGCTGGGATGGGCTGATTTTAAACCGCTTGCAGTTGTGAAAGCGTTGTGTATCCATTAATAGGTATTGATTAAATGGGCGGTGAAAGTAACAGCAAACACAGCAGATGGTTCGACCTGCCCAGCTCCCAGGGAGCTCGTAACACGCTGCTGGATTTACAGCTGTGCTCTGGGAACACGATCAAAGCGAGCACTGCTGGGAAAGTGGCTTTTAATTACAAGTATGAAGTTCAGGAAAGTGACTTCGTTGTTGCTGGCTCACCTTCTGCCTTAGATATCATCCGAACCATCCGGGACCCGGAGAAACCAAACACTTTAGAAGAACTGGAAGTGGTGACGGAAAGCTGTGTCCAAGTGAATGAGATTGGCGAGGAGGAGTATCTGGTTGTCATCAGGTTCACACCAACGGTACCTCACTGCTCTTTGGCTACCCTCATTGGTAACGTTTCTGTTTCATTACATCTGCAGCAACGAATGTGAAGTTAATTTTAGATTGTTTGAATAATATTCCTGTTAGTTAAAGTTCAGTGTTGTTTTGCCAGCAGTTTAGCTGTGAATTTCATCTTGAGAGGTTCATCTTTCTGGCCATACAAACAACAAGGAACAGAAGGAAAGGGGAGTTGTTGAAGGTCATATCGTGGAATCACAGAACGGCCTGGGTTGCAAAGGCCCACAGTGCTCACCCAGTTCCAACCCCCTGCTGTGTGCAGGTCGCCAACCAGCAGCCCAGGCTGCCCAGAGCCACATCCAGCCTGGCCTTGGATGCCTGCAGGGATGGGCAAACATGTCTTTTGTTATTCTCACATTAGGAAAACTTCAAAACAAAGCAGCTCTCAAAAAATCTATTCAGAAGCGGTATGGAACACAGTGTGTGACCTCTGAAGCACAGTTCCTCATTCTGTTGCAGGAAAAGGTTATGGTGATTATTTTAAATAATCAGGTAGCATGTGTCAGAATGGAGGCAGTAAACAGTTGTTCTCTTGGTTTTGTTTTTTTTTCCCAAACTGTCCTCATCTGCACAGAGTAGTCTGACCTGCTTTGGGGTGCATTTGCTGTTAGCACTGGCTCACCTGAGCACAAACCAGGGCTGCAGTGTGGCTGTGGCTGTCAGGCTCAGTGTGGAGCCAGGCTGTGGGGAGACGTGCAGCAGTAGAGGTGTCCCCTAGCTGGGGTGTTGCTCTCCAATACGAACTGCAGTTCTCTGCTCAGTCACTTTGGAGACTTTCTCAGCAGTACTACTTGCTATATACAAATCCATACCTGCATACTTTTGAAGCAAAATTCAAATGCTGATTGTTGACACATTTCTCTTATTGCAGCAGCTTATTTTTTGGTAGATTTATTTGGCTCCAAGAGTGAAACTTTTTGTGTGCAGTTTTCAATTATTTTCCAGTCCTGCATGTTAGACATCTGAAATAGTGAAATTATAAGCTTGAGTTCCAAATTGTTGCAGGCAGGCCTTGCAACTATTCTTCCAACATTTTGTTTTGGGTTTTTAACAAAAACAAGCTAAGTATTCTTCTCAACACAGAGACAGCCACAACAATAGTCAGAAAGCCCTATCAGAAAGGCAGAAGGCTGGACATGGTGGAATTTGCACACATTCGGTGTTTCTCAGGGGTGCTGGGGACCAAAATCTCCTAAGTTTGTAAGGCAGGTATGAGCTCCACTGAGAGGCTGCCTGAAAAAGGTCAGCAATGTGATTTGGTCTTCTCTGTAGCTTTTGCTGCTCAGAGTGAAGAAAGAAAAGGTTGCCAAGTATAGTGGTAGGTTTGATTGTTAAATGTGTTCTCTAAAAATGCATCTCAAACCTTGAATTTGACAGGAATGTCTCTTAATCTGTTTTGTTTGACAGGCCTTTGTTTAAGAATAAAACTTCAGAGATGCTTGCCTTTTAGACATAAGGTAAGATACCAGTTCTGAAACCTGCTTCAAGCTACAAGAATAAGTAATCCCAATGCTAAGTTTTCTTTAAGAAAGGATATGCTGCAGGATTGAGCAACTTGCAAACTGTGATAAAGGATGGGGTCTTTTAAACAGCCTGTTGTTTACCTATGGAGGAAGTGAATGTTGCAGAACAGGGGAGTACTGGAAGGGATCTCTGAATAAATGTGGTGATTCCTTTCCTTTACAAAATGTAGTTTGTTATACAGCATTGCTTTTTGAAATCTTTTGTTTTGTTTTTATAGTTGCTAGCTTCATTTTTCCAGTTATGCAGCGTAAAGCAAGGCTTGTATTTCTAGATAATTAGGTAGATGGTGATCTGTTACGCTGGACACGTGATAACAAGTAGGCTTTGCTTCAGTGAGATAAGATAAGATGCACTGGACTTGTTTACTTTTCCTTTGGTACAGCAGTTCCATGACATTTCCTTGTAGTTCTGTTTGTGAGAAGTTGTTGATTTGTTTGTTTTGCCAGGCCTGTTCAGTTAAATGCATGAAGTCAATTTGGGTCTGTTTGGCATTTAGTCTTATAGTCTCTCCCAGGCAGAAACCAGATAATGTACTGTGCTACCATTTCAGATAGAACATGAGTTTCTTATCGTTTGAGTAAGACTTAGAGGACTATCTTTTTACAAATCTGTTCCCAAGGATGTCTTTCCAAGAGTTCTTAGTGAAAGTGACACTTGCAATTCTGGTGGCTTTCAAACAAATAGTCCTCAAGCTGTGACCAGCAGAGAACTTGTTAGGAAGGACATGCCAATTCTGCACTCTGCTTCCAGTAGCCCAGCTGCAATGGATTTTTCACATGAGCCATTGATATTAGTGAGACATTAATGCTGCCACAATTTTGAAGGAGTACTGAGGCCTCCTTGAATGGAGATAGATTTATTGCAGCACAGTCACGAGGCTCAGATCAATTACTGTCATTGGTTCCTTTCCATTGTATAGGAACATTCTGAAAGGAGCAGATTACATGCATTGTATGTGTTTGATAGTTTTTTGTTTTGGTACTGAATATATTTTACAGTTGATGTATGTATCTAACACTGATGATCTCTCCTCTAGCTGGAAATCTACATATCTGAAGGTACACATTCCACTGAAGAAGACAGTAAGTAGAGCTTTAGACTCTGTGTTCTTTGAGAAGTTGCTGTTGTGCTGCTCAGTTATTAGCATGAAGAGCTTCCTGCCTTGTTGATGATCTTAATATTATGAAGGTTCTCTGTATTTTTAAAATAAAATCTGACACTGAATTCTTCCAGAGCTGCATTTAATCACCATCTCAAACAGCTGCTAAAGCCTCTCTCGAGGCAATGCCCTGGCCCCTGTTCATAACCAGCAGAAATCTTTGTATGGGGGAAAACCAGTTCTTGCCATTAAATGACAAGACATCGAACCTGGAGAACACGGACTACTGATTTGTCACAAACCTCACACTTCAGCTGAAGATACTTAATTAGCATACCTTATACTCTTCTCCTAAACAAGAAAAGCAAAAAACTTCTTGCTTTTGATGGATGTTTTCTTGTGACTGAGTGCTCACTTACCCTTTTTTACAATTTCCTATTAACCTCTCCTTTCAACTCCTTGGCTTTTGTGCTAGGTTATACAACCTAGATGTCTGCCTGCACAGACGTTTCAGTTTGGGTTATTATGCAAATTTCAGTCCTCTGCCTGAATGGAGATTTGCAGTGAAAACGGACAGAATGCAGAATTACTGTTACTGTAACGCAGCATTTTCTCCCTCTTTGAGTTGGCTGTTCTCTGGGCTTGGAGAAACCCCACCTTGCACTTGTCATTCTCATGGTGCAATATGCATAAAGTACCACTGAGAACTGCTTCTGACTTGACTTTTCCTATGTTTCGCAGTCAATAAGCAAATCAATGATAAAGAGAGAGTCGCAGCTGCGATGGAGAATCCAAACCTGCGTGAGATCGTGGAGCAGTGTGTCACAGAGCCTGACTAGGAGCTGCGATGCACACAGCTATCGTTTTGATACATTTCTTAAAATTATCTTTGTTTAAAAAAGAGGAATCGAAGCCTTGAGTTTAATACTTGAGTTCTTTTTATCTTCTGTATGTTTTTTAAAAAAATTGTTTATAAGATAGATTTAAATTATGAAAAATCAGTCTCTAAAATAAAGCAAAGTATATAGTGTTAAGAGTTTGTAATATCTGGTGTCCAGAGAAGTATTTTATCTCATTAAAAAATGGAGCAACACCGTATGTATTGCCTTCTGATAGACATTGTGACACAAATGCAGTTTTGCAGGTTACATTTCTATTGTTTCAATCACCGCACTGTAAAAATAAAAGAGATTCTTGTACTGAAATGCTGCTTTGAGTTCAGCAACTTTTTTTTTCTTTAGCTTAGGTTTAGATTTCTGCTAGAGAAGTTAATGTTTATTCAACTCGTTTGTTTGTTGAACACATTAAAATTGAAATGAATTCAGTGAACTGGGAACCAAGCAATTGAACTAGAGCAAGGTAGGCCTTTACTGAGACACCATTTTTTGCTAAATATCTGTATTTTTTTTAAGTACGTGTTTCTGATTCTGGACCCTCTGGTTTACAATTACATTGAGGGTAAGTTTTCCTGTGGCAGCATGTTGCCAGTTTGATCCTGCTGTTTGTTGCAGCTTGCCTGCAGCGTGGGACGGGAGGGAATCCTGCAGCCTGCAGTCACCACTGTTCTGTTTCTTTTTGCTGCTCCCTCACTAATCTGATCTGGGGCATCCATAATGTTGTCAGCTGTCACGTTTTATCTCTGGAGAAGTTCCCTGGGGTTCATTTCCTGCTGCAGCTGCGGGTCTGACCATGCATTTACTTTCCCTGAAGAATCAGGCAGATCTTTCTCAGCTGTCCTCTGGGAGAAGTGATGTTCAGATCCACCGCACAGCCACAGGAGGGCCCCAGTGCTGAGCGTGTGTGCAGCGAGAGGCTGCAGCTGTGTGCGCTGCCTGCTGGCAAACCGTTCCCAGATCCTGAGATGTTACCTGGGCAGTACAAAACAGCTGTGCCCAGCAGGGGTTGGAGAGAGGTTCAGGAAGCCTTTCCCAAGGGGAGCTGTGATGCCTGTAGCAGGCTTGTATTCGGTTAAACAGAAATCCTTGGAGTTCTGTGCAACATCTGTTGAGATTTCAGGGATTTGTAACCATTTTAATAATAAGCTTTATAAAGCTCTCCTGAAGGCATGAATGATTGAATGGGTTCCATCTAGGCTGCGCGTTGTAAACGGTGGAGAAAATGTTCTCTTTGTAGGACTGCATTCTGACAAACGTCACAGCTGTGCCAACAAGAGCCTGTAATCTCCCTGCTTCCAGTGCCAAAGTCCCACTTTGGTCAAAATCAACAACCTGTGTATTTAGATTTCAGCTGGAATAGTCTACCACAATGTATCCTAAAATATGTGTTTAGAAAGGTTTTGTGTTGTTTTTTTTTTTTCCAGCAGGCTCATGAAATGGCAACAGCTCCTGTCAGCTAAGTTTACAGATGAAGAGCAGAGATGTTTTCCTGTGAAAGAATTACACTTGCAGTGTGTGCTGTGATTCTCTTGGAAGGTCTGAGGCTTCCTCTGATGCGCTAACGTGGTGAGATGTTGAAATGCTGTATCAGCAAATGGGCACAAAGTAAAGGCACTTCATTCTCCAAGTACTTGGGTGCCATGGGGATGTATTTTGTTTCCTCTGGAAGCATTTTTGGAAACTGTGTGTTTATTCACTGAGAATTTGTACATCACAGTTTTAATCAATACATCTCCAAAGGCAATCTTAGAGCAGACAAAAACCTCCAGTAAGCTCACTAAGAGGCTGTTCTGAAAGCAGTGACATTCAGCAGTGAGCAGTGAGCTTGCTTTGAGAATCTCCAGTAACAGCTGACAAGAAGGGAGGCCTGTTTGTGAATTATTTTAGCATGCTGGTGCCTGAAGGCTCCTGCTAACACTGGGCCCTACTTTTTTAGGCTCTTAAGAAAAAGACAGTAGGGGGCAATCTGCCATTTCAAAACTCCTAAATCCTTCAGGGTGCCCTGGGAAGGATGAGCAGCACTATGGCACAGTAAACACACAGAATGTGTTGCAAACAAAAAATAAAATAGTTAACAGTCTTTAATTAATAGAGGATGTATTCTGCTGAGTTAATGGCCAGCAGCAGCAGCCTAGCACTTTCTCCAGGAATTTCAGAGCTGTTAAACTGCTGGTCTGTGGTGGTTGTAGTGTTCCCTGCACCTTTGTGCTCACTGGTGTCTCAGTAGGACTTGGTGTCACACATCGTTTCTGAAATGGCTTCAAGGCAATGTCTGCAAGTCTGCAGTCAGCTGAACAGAGTAAAACTTCACATAGAAATTGCCCTTTTAAAATTAAAGCTATGCTGACTTTATGAAATAGAAGGAATGTGTCATTTTGCTCCTTTTCAAAAGGAGAAAAACAAAAGCAAAGGTTTTTTTTCTAACTATTGATGGTTCCTGGAGAGAAGGAAGCAGATAGAAGTGTTCTGGAAGCGCTTTCCCACGAGGGGGAGCACTGAGAAAGGATCTCAGAGACGGGGAGCTCTGCAAAACCCCGTGCTGGTGCTGCCTCCTTTTTCTTTTCCCTTCTTCCCCTTAAGGTCAATCCTCTCCTGGCAGGGCAGCCCAGCAGCCAGAGCCGGGGCTGCAGCACTGCGGAGGGACATCGCAGCTGCAGGGCTGCTGTTTGTCCTTGCTTTTGTGGGCTGCTTTGCACGGCCCCAGATGTAAGTACGTGAGCTTAAAGATAACTTTCTTTATCAGAGTCCCTGCTTTAAAGCTGCCGTTAGAGACTGGAGAGCTGTCCCCTCGGAAACATCTCCTTATCTTCTAATTGCACATTTTACATTTTTTGCCTTTAAGTAGGAACTTTCTCAGGAAAGCTCTGTCCCTTGAGGACACTTGCTTGTTGCCACCAAACATCCCAAAATAGCACACATGCGTTTTCTCTCTTTGTCTCCTGCCATACCAAAAGCCCAGTGTCTGATCTGTCCTGCTGATACTCTGGGAGCTACATGGAAAAGGGCACTTTTCCTTCTGTGACATTCAAGGGAAAAAATAAATAAAAATACAACCACCTAAAACTTCTTACATGTTTGTGGTGAGAGAGATACCTGAGAACAGTGAATTTGAAGACAGATCTGGACTTGTGTGACACAAATTTGGGGTGCTTCTGTCTGTGTTCAGCCTGCTGCAGGTATATCTGGCCCTCCCAGAAGTGAACCGTAAGTTCAGAAGTTCAGTTGCCTGTGATGCTGGGAGCTGTTTGGATGTGAGCAGCTCCTTCCACCGCTGTTGGCTGGGTAGGTTCAGTGAAACCTCTGTGGCAAAGCTGCAGCTGGCACTGCTTTGATGGCTGTTGTTGCTGGTTTATTATTTTCTGAGAAGCAATTACTTGCAGCCTTGAAACATGCAACTGCTTTTCCTGTGCCGTACCCAATTGTGCCACGGTCCAGAGACAGCTGTTTGATAGATCAGCACTGATGTGAGTGATGTGCCCCAAAAGAAGCCTCTGCTAAACAGATTGGGTGAGGAGGGAGAGCTCTGCCTGCACCCAGCATGGTTTGCATTGCACAACAGCACTGTGCACTGTGGGCTATCAGCTGTAAGCAAAGCCTCCTCCGAAGGTCAATGGGCTTCACTGGGGTAATTTCTGCTACAATTCCACCAGCTTCATGCTGGTGATTACATGATTTACATGTAAGCGTATCCATGAGAAAGACCTGAAATACCCTGGGAAGAGGAAAAGGCATTTCTCAGGGAGGGAAATGGCAATGATTCGCTTTATTTCTCTAGAAATTTAATCCCAGGAGGGTTATCTTACTTCATTTCCTGATCCAATGCAAAAACGCTCCAGGTCACGGTTTCAGAGTCCCAACCTGTTTCATATAACCTTTAATTTAAATGAACAGCTTCTGGACTGTAATCAGATAAACGTGTGAGATTTGCACATAAATTGCACTGAGAGCCCGAGGGCAACAGGTGATGTTACTGCACTGTCTCTCCCTGTGCACACAAGCTTGGCACCCAGCTGCAGCCCCATAGTGCTAATGGGAACAAGGCAGTGAAGACTGAAATACTTCAGAATGTAACACTCCTCCTGCCCTGCTGATGTGTGCCTCTGGAGGAGACCAGCAAAGCTCTGCTGCTTCCCTGAGGGAGTTAACCTGGTTTCAAAGTTACCCACAGAAGCAGGAACCACCTGGAGTTTCAGTTGTGATGGTAAAGTGCTGCATAGCCACAGTGATTGATGGGGTTTGGAGCTGATTTTTTTTCTGAACCCTTTACTTCAGGGAAGGACAAAATTCCTGCCTGAGGGAGGTCCAGCTGTTTCCAAAGCCTGGGCAAGGAAGTCTGTTGGTGTTAATGATGCTCAGCTGAGGGCTAGCTGGGCCAGCAAGCGTATCTGTAGCAAAACGTAATTCCAATAATGTCATTTTTTCTTAGCAGCTTTGCTGTATGCCTGCAGGATTTTGCCACAAGGCAGCCCAGATTCGCCCTGCTGGAGATGCCCGTGTGTTGGGGAGCTGCCCTGAGAGACGAGGCAAGAACACAGGCAAGACCTTCTGGTATTGGTAGAAAATGGAGCAGCAAGCTCTTATAAACAGAGCCTTAGAAAACTGAAGTAACGTACCTTTGCTCAAGCAAATTGCAGCAGAACAAGAGTAAGAAAAAACAATGCTGTGAGCTGTTCCTGCTCCATCCGGGCCTTGCTGCCTCCTGCTTGGCCTCCTCCTGTGCTCAGTCACCCACAGCACGGCCTCACTGGCTGGCAGCTGGTGCTGGGCTGGAGGGCTATTTGGGGATTAAAACACTGCAGCTGAGATCATCTGGTCCAGACAGAAGAACCTGGGTGGAATTGAGAGCCTGCAGAACACAGGTGCACTGACAGGACAATCCCACGCCTTCTTGAGATGCGGAAGTGTTTTAAGTGTTATTGTTAATAAATGACAAAGAACTTGCTCCATAGAATTCCTGCTGCTTCCCAATTAATGAGCTTTCAGTTCCTTCCTGTCTCCAGCTCTGAAAATGTCTGGAGGTGACTAGGGGGGACACAAGGTCTGATATCTAATTGGAAGCCAAGAACCTCTGGCTTTCCTCAGAGAGGCTTCAGGAGATCCCCAATGAATAAATAGAAGCAACAGAAAACGTGAGCAGAGCAGGCTTTCAGCCTGGCAGGCCTCTCTCCCCCAGGGGCAGAAGGAGGGGGCAGTGGTTTTGGGGTGACCTCCCTGGGATGTGTCCCACCCCCACACCAGCACTGCCTCTGGGGGTCACCGCCTCCAAGTGAGGGCATGGCAGCTGTGCATGCCTTGGTGTCAGCCCCTTGCATACAGCGAGATCAGCTGTTTGTAAGTAAAAGTCTTCATAACCATAAACAGAAAGCCTGCAGAAAAACAGGTTTTATATTTACAACTGGCCCTGAAAAAAGCAAGCAACGTCCTTTGGCATTAAGGGCATTCAGTGTAGTGGGTATCAGGGAGGTTCAAAATGGGACTGCAGTTGCAGATTGGATGGGAAATAGAAAATCTGGGAGGAGAAATCATATATTTCTGTATTTCTGTAATCATAATGAAAACAGCAGGCGAGGTTTAACAAATCATAGAATCACAGAATCACCTAGGTCTTTTCCAACCTTGGTGATTCTATGATTCTATGAAATACTCTGTGGGAGAAGTGCTCTGGCTGAGGAGCTTCGCACTGAATGTGAGATGAGCTGAAACTGCTGTTTATGATGCCTGTACGACCCCGGTGCTCTGAGCTGCTCTGACCCTGGGCACATTGTGTCAAGGCTGTGCTCCAGGGCTGACTGCCTTCAGGACAGAATCATTCTCACATTCATTTCATCAACAGATTCTCAGGAATGAAGCTGTGCGATGTGATGGTTTTCCCTTGTTCCAAATCCTTCTCTGAGTTCAGGATGCATTATTCCAAAACACGGCAAGTAAAACCTGTGAGCAATTCTTTCCCTGCTTGGCAATTAGCAGCTGATGTTTACAACAGATGTCAGGTTGCTGAAACTCTCTTTAAAAATATATACTGTTTTGTTCTATTTCCTCTGTGGAAAATATAGGAATAAACTACTTAGGAGTGTCTGCTCTGAGCTCAGGCAGCCCGAGGTCTGCTGCTGCGGAGGCCTGCAGCTGTGCAAAGCAGAGAGAAGCCTATCTGTATGTAACTCTGTGTATTTACACACAGATATGAATAGGTGCACAAGGGCAGAGATGGCAGCAGCCTGCATCAGCCTGTGCTGCAGGCAGAGGATGGCATCGTTTACACCACGTACACTGAAATCCTCAATGGCACCAAACATTAAGACCAATTCATTTGGAACACGAGATATTTTCCAGCTTTGCACTGCTCCAGTACTGGCTGATGCTGTGATTAAGCTTGCCCAGATTTGTATAAGTGTGCATTCCTGCCCTAAACCCAGCCTGCAGCACCCACTGCATTAACCCAATGGGGAGGTGAACTGGCTGCAAGAACAAAATTCCCTGCAGCACCTGACAGCTTAGCAGAGAAATCCAGTATTCTTCATGTGGGCCGAGTAAAACTGGGCAGACAAAGGTCAGCGAGACCTAAGAGTCCCACATTGGGAAGGTTCACAATTAGTGGGAAACCCGCCTTTACTGTGTGGCAAATGAAGCATACGTGTTTTGCAGAGTTGGTCTTCAATGGGGTCTTTCTGAAGTAATGAACCAAAAGTATCTTACAATGACAAATTGAATGCATCCTGGTAACCACATATCCTGTATCTGCAACAAAAAGCATCGCTTAGGGCTTTCCTTGTGCACGGGCTATTAATAGCGAGGGCTCTGGGAGGGGAACGCTGCCCAGACCAATGCCTGCATGTGGTCAGTGGTGAGAGCAGCACCCAGCACTGCTGCTGTGCATCGTGCTGGCACAGTGCTGGCAGCGTGCAACTGCCACGTGCTGTGCCTGCAGTGATTGATGGCACGCAGCCGGCCACCAAGCTCAGCAAGCACGGCAATTGAAGAGGCCACACCTTTCCTGGCGGCACTGGGGCACAAACAGTGCTAGGAAAATGAGTAAGCATTGTCAGATGTGCTAAGGAGAAAAGAGAATCGTCACTCCGGAAAACTGAGTTCTGGGAAGAAATGACACCTGGCACAGCTGCAGCCCCCAAAACTGCACACTGTTGAGTGACAGAAAGGGCAGCTCAGTGACTGCGTCATGGCACTGAGTTAGACCAGCTACCTGACACACAAATGCTTCACCTCCAAGGTACTGAAATGCGTATAATTCAGGCAGAATTTACACAGTTCTTACAACAAACACCTGAATTTCAATGTATGCTGCCTGTGGTGTCACATGCAGACCACCACTGGGTTTGCTTCGTTGTTACGGTTAGCACTGCAATGAATGAATTTGCACCACAAATCAGAGGCTGAAGCCTTCAGCTCCGGGAGCACCAGCGCTTTACCTCAAAACTACAGAGCTCAGATTGTAATCACACAAATTCCAGTTTCTACAGGCAGCCTTAAATGATGTTCAGATGCAAACTGACTGCTCCTCTCTGCTGCAGCTGAGATGAGAGCAATCAAACCCCTGCTGCTGCCAGGACCTAAACTGCCTCAGCTTAACTGAGTTTTCAGTGAAAAGCCCTTTAGAATTCCCCAAGGGGAAGAGAAAATATGAAACCCTTCAATTTCCTTCAATAACTGTTTAATTTAACACATTTGTGGGCAACAGCCATTAAAACCCAACATGTTTAGAGCTAGCTATTCCTTAGCAAAACCTAGGAGTGCTGACAGAAGCAAGGGACAGACGGTGCCAACCCAAAAGAAAACAGGAATGAACACAGGCTCTTAAAATGTAAAAATTTACACCACGTTGGAAAGGAATACAGCACAAATGGTGAAGTCATGGCTTGTGTTTTACATGCAAGTCACAGACAGGAATTCCCCTTGTTACGTGACACAGTACTGCAGTTGTTCCAGACAGTACAACTTAAGCATCCATCTGCGTGTGACCACAGTGCTCAACGCAATGCAGTGCTGCTGGGCTCTGTCTTTTTTCCACTGAGCTCAGCACAAGCAGCGCTGTGTTCACAATCTCCCAGTTTCTCAGCCTGCCGAGTAATACAGAAAGGATGTGCTACCAAAATGCGCCCGCCCTCCTCCAGGAGCCAACCTAACAGCAAATCCTCCCTAAGGCCTCAAGGATTAACATACGAGCACTGCCGGACCAGCTGCCGGGTGCCTCTCAAACAGTAGCACTTATTATAGTAAAAAAGAACCAACTAACTTTAACAGAAGTGCATCTACATAAGCAGAAAGGTTTTTAGCTTGGTAAGAGCACAGAAAAACACCTTAACCAGCCATTAAAGTTCTACAGTGTAACTGCATGCTGAAATCCAGTTGTGTAAGTACAATTCACTTTGCCATTTGGGCTTTCACAAGGAAGGATGTGGCCAAATAAGAGCAGTGTTTGCCATGCACACACATTGCTCACAGCTGGGGCTAGAACAGCTTTCCATCTCTTTCACTGATTGACACAAGGGCCTACACTGTTTGACTCCAAAGCAATCTCTCATTTCATTCCTGCCTTGTGTCCCCAGCCAGCCCCTCTGCTCCACACACGGGTGGGGGCTTTTGCAGTCAGCACAAAGAGGGCAGAGCCCCTGCATGCACTGCGAGCCCAGGGCTTCTGGTGGTAACTAAAGCTGAAAGCTTTCTTCCTCTGATCTCTCTCCATTTCTTTAATTATGATTATTTAGCTTCAGTGCATAAACAATCCAATGAAAATTACAGAAATGGGTTGCCAACTTCCAGTCCCTTAAGGGGGAAAAAAAATATCCAAATGGTCAGCTGTACTGATGGAATGATACTCATTTTATACATATAAAAATAACAATAGAAATCAAGAGTTCTGTGCTGGCCTGCCAACACCAACAAGAGGCTGGAAATATCAAACGATAGCACCATTAACATTTCTGAGAAGACTCCCCGCATAATTGCTGCTTGAAGTTTCCCTTCCCTAACATGCTCTCTGTGATTGCTCAGTGATGGCTGTGACCCTAACTGAGAGCTGTGCCCATTCTGGCACAGCACACTTGGTGAGACCTGCACCCCCGGCCCAACCAGACATATTTCTCAGAGGGACTGTTTGAGCACCGTTATAGTAGCACAATAACGTAGCACAAATGAAACAAATCATGCCTTCCCTGTGTTTTGCAAGAGCACCGTGTGGATCTTGGGCTGCACCACCCCGTGCAGTGACAGAGCAGCACGGCCAGCTGGTCCCCAGCTCCCTCCTGTGCCGCAGGGCTGCTCCCAGAGCCGCCACGGGTCCAGGTGCTTTCTGGGCTTGGGACGGTCCTGTCACCTCCTGGAGGCCCGCTCGTCCCCGCGGTCCTGGTCAGGAGCCCCGTGGTGCCCGTGCTGGCGGCAGCTTTGGCAGCATTGGACGTGGACTGTCGGGAGGTGGCACCTTCCCAGCACCCGCAGGGTCTGGCAGAAGCCGAACGTCAAGCGGTCACGCTCACAAACGAAGCCTAGAGGATGTGAGAGGACAAGGACAGCGTTACTGCAGTCCCACCGGTACAGCTGGCAGGCATTCGATAGGAAAATCAGCATGCACTTGGTAGAGACTTCACAAAATGCACTTCCCCTCAGCACTGAGCAGCCATTGGTCCTCATTTCTAATCACCAGCCGAAGCAAAACCTGTACTTCTACCTACATCCTGCAGCACCTTTCCAGAGCAGAGAAACCATGACGGCAGGCAGGGCTGAGCCCGGGGCTTGTCGCCACTGCGTTGCACAGAGCAGCAGCCCTGGAGTCAGGTGTACATCCCATCCAATCCTAAACTCCAGTTCGGTCTCAGTTTGTGGCCAGCAAATGCAATGGTGAAACTGCAGATGTCTTCAGTGCCATGTCGGGGCCTGGTGCAGCCAACAGCAGTGGATGAATGTGGCTCTGCAAGCTTTCCTGGCCACGGATCTCCCACCAGCGCCCCAAAGGCCTCACCTCAGTGACAATTCATTTTTGTGTTGTGCTTAGCTTGTTTCATCTCCTTCACTTCCTGCAGGTGTCTCACAAACCTCCCCACAGCACAACATCCATGCTGTTCTGTGGTCGGGCTTTGTTTTGGGAACTGCTGCTCCCTGGCCAGCTGCAGGAGCGGCGGCTGCGACACGCGGGGCTTCCTCTGCCAGCAGCCAGGGAGCACCGAAGGTGGGGTGACACAGCCAGGTCCTTCGTCCACTCCTTGGCTTCTGCCCATAGAGACACTGCCCCTGAAAAACACCTTCACACTTTGCATGCAAGTCCCAATGCTGAACATCCTGCGGAAGCTGCAGGAATCGGCCCCAGACCGGGCTCTGATGGACAGACCCATCTCCAAGCACGCACTGTTTATAAGCCTGCATCGGGGGTTTGCTTCGATTCTTAATTTCTACCTTTTCCAGTTCGTATAAAAACAAGCACTGCACATTGCTGAGCCTATAGCATCTCACACAGCTGTGTAAAACATCAAAATCACGTCTGTTCTAATTTCATCTCCTGTAGAAGTGATTAAATACAACCACAGCCCTTCTGTGGAAAAGGGCAGAGTGGCTACACCCAGATCCAGCAGCCCTGTGCTCCCCATCCCTGGGCATCTCCTGCCTGCACACACAGACGACCATGGGATGGCCCCATAAAAGGGTCTTTTCTCTTTCCCTAGGCACTTTTTGACAGGGAAATACCAGTGGTGGAGACAGAGCCAGGCAGCTCTCCGAGCACTGCCCTACACTGTCTTCCTTTGGTGAACAAAGGGCTTTGTTTAGGGAAAGTCCAATGTCCCCATTCCCACTAGGGACAATCTGGTCCTCGGTGCTGAGAGCAAGGGACACAGCAGATGCAGAACAGTGTTTCCCTGCTTTTGGACTTCAATCGCAGCCTTCAGCCTGCCAGCAAGGTCATCATTATTCTGCTCTAAAATTAATTTTCTATTTCAGTAGAGGTATTTCCTCTCTTCCTCTCTACCAACAGTTACTTCTGCATGGCAGTAGTGTCTCTGTGCCCTGGAGAAAACATTTAATGCTTACGATGCTGCCTGCTGGTGCTGCCAGCTCCAGCTGCTGCCACCAACCCATACCAGCACCAAAGCTGGCCCTGCACTGCGCTCCCTGCCTGGGGTTTGGGTCTGTTCCGCAGAGCACAACACAGATTTCCAGGCAGAGCAGAGCTGATGAGGAATTGCTGGAAAGCCCTGAGTGGCTGTGGCAGGGAGCAGTGCACAACCCCAGCTGCACTTCAGTAACAAAACCAAGAGCACTGGAGCTGTTCGGCAGAGGGGAACGGCTTGCTCATGTGATGCTCCTTTGATGTCAGTCACAAGAATTGGTCACAAGCATCTCTGCACCACAGAATCCCTTTCACTATGAGACAGCTGGACTCACAGAGGGGTCTACAGTCGCGTTTCCAAGTGCTGTAGGTCATGGCTGCACTGAGCAGTGATCCAAATACACCTTCAGGGTTTCTGGTGAGAGATGGAAGCCTCAGTTTCTGCTTGCAGGAACCCTTCCTGCCCCCAAAGCTGTGTGCTGGAAATAGTTTGGGCACCTGGCTGCCACCCAAGCTGCACACAGCCTCAACCATCTCAGCTGCTGAAACCCCTGCACTAGGGCAGAACTCAGTGATCAGTGACCATAGCTGCAGCATGGCTCTGGCAGCATGGCATGAGCTTCCTGCAGCATTCACAAAACTGTCGGGTTGGGTTGCTGGCTTGGATAGCAATGCTGAGCAGGAGAGGTGGAGAAAACAGCTATGGTCCAGGCAGGTGTGGATGAGATGGCATGCTCCACAGGGCTGGCTATTTGCTGCATCTAACAGAGCAAATGTCACACCAGTTAAAATCCCAAGGGGTTACAAGAACTCAGTTACCTCTGCAGCATTCTGGAGGCTCAGCACTGCTGTGGGGGTGATGCTGGGCTGGGATGGCCCCGCAGAGCACTGGGAATGTCAGCGGGCAGCTGCATGCCTTGCTGTGCTTGTTGCTGTTCATGAGCCTTTTGCTCATACAAAACAGCCTTCCTAGAAAGTTATTTATGGATCGCAACCAAGCTGCCTCCTGCCTGCCCTTGCAAGAGCTGTGAAGGTTTTGCTGCTGGAGCTTCTGGCTGGAGGGCAGCCTCCCAGGTCCCTTTCCAACAGGTCAGTGCCCTGGCACGGAAATGGAAATTCCCAACACTGCATCTGTGCACAGGCAGAAGACCAGCAGCCCCACCAGGCGAGGATTCCCTGGGTAAGCTGAGTTATCTGCAGAGCAGGTCCTGCTAGAAGACACAATCCAGGGCGGGCTTGCAGAGTGGGGATTCTGCTGTTCCTTCCCTGACCTCACGTCAGACCCCGCAGCAGGGCTATGGTTGTCAAAAGCATTTTTATAAAATGAAGTGGTGGGGCGTTGCTGAGTGCTGGTCGCTCAGGCCCAGCACAGTGTCCCAGCACACAGGGTCAAATTCAGTGTGGAACAACTTGGCTGAGCCACAATTCCTCCCTGGACAAGGCAAGCTATAGCCAGCTCTTCATTTTTCAGCTCTTCAGAGAAGGTCCCTGCAGATTTGACTCGATTTTCATTTAATCCTTCTATGTTATTTTTGTCTATTAACAATTTTTTTTAATGATCCTAACACTTCATCTAAGAACACACTCCAATCTTCAAGCTGATGCCAATTTTTACTCTGAAGAAATAGCTTAAAGCAGGGCTTTTCAAATCCAGGCCAAGTCAGCACATTAGAAACTGAAAACCCACAAATTTGTGGTTGTTTTTTTAAGTTGATGTGGAAGTCACTTTACATTTCATTTAAGCTTCTGCCATACAGAGCTAAGCACTTACTTTTATGCTGGAGAAAAACAAACTTCCTGGTGCAGATGTTGTAAAAACAAGGTTGGGCTCAGAGCTGAGCCAGCAAGACGAGAGCACTGAGCCTCTGACCTCTGGCCTGTGGGATGCTCTCAGAGCCAGGTCCCAATTTAACAAACTTTATCCCTGACTTCTGCTCCCAAGGCTGCGGACCCTCAGCTGGCAGCAAGCTCTGGAGGAGATGCTGAGTGCAGTAACATGAGCGTGGCCAGCATTACAGACTGGTGAGCATTCACGTGCCATGGGTCTGGATGCTGTCTGTCCCACCCACACCTCAATTCCCTGCACATAATGTTGGTATGGCACAGTCTCCCCGGTTCAAAGCCCCAGTGGGCAGCATGGTGTTTCTGCAGTGCTGGGAATTGCACCAGTGTCAGGAAAACAGGTCACTCACTTATGCATGAGATGCAAAGTTAAATCCCTGGTGCTACAGTATGTGCCCCGTCTCTGCTCCTGCAAAGCAAACCTGCACCCCTGCCATCACTCACCCTGCTGCCCCACATAGCTCTGACCATTCATGCCGAAGTCCATGGAACTTTAAAAGGCTGGAAAATTGGGAGAGGAAAGCAGAAAGCCCCCATTATTCAGATGCTGGTGCTCAAGTTTGGTATCACTGTGCAAGGATCACCAGCACCCAGCCTCAGGATCATGGACAGGACTGAGCAAACAGCCGTGCTCACCAGGGGTGAGGAGCAGTGAGCCATTTGTCAGTCTGGATCCGACAGGGAGGAATTCTCATTTCCCAAGAGCTGATATAGAGCCAAGACTGGAGGATTTTCCCTACACTCATGGAAAACAACTGTGCTGTCTTTCACTTCATTCTCAGCAAAAAGGGGAGGGAGAGAAAAAGCTAACTCTACTTAAACACATCTCTGTACATGACCCCCAGCTTCCTCTCCAAAAGCTGAAGCCACTTATAACACGCAATTGGCAAGGCAGGCAGGAACATGCAGCCATTTTGCATCTACGGACTCACTGATTGCTTTGCTTCTATTGTTTGTGCAAGGGGATTAGGCAGAGTAATGGTGCTGGGCTGATGAAGGAAGCAGAAGCTGGGGGTGAGCAACTGGGAGAGTCAATGCACGGCTGAGTGGTGCTGACGCCGCGGCCATGGGGGAAGCACTCCTTCATTTTAGCCCCCGCTTTCCTTAGTTTTAGCACACTCAGAGCCCCTTAATGTCACTGTGTAGCTCCCGGTGCTGGAGATGAACAGGCACTTTTACCCCCCTAATTGCTTGCTCTGGACACTGAAGTCCATTACAATTTATGTTTTCAAAACCTTCCATCTACTTGGAGATTGCCAAGGAGGAGGGAGGAGAAGCATCTTCCTCTCTGCTGCTCAGTCCAAGGTTATTCATAAAGACTGAGAATCCTTTCCAAAGCTCCATTCTCCACTGACTGCTGCTGTTAATTAGCAATAAATAAAGGGCACTTAATGGCAGCGCCTCCCTCTCTTGCCACCAGGATACAGACTTACATGTGCAAATGACAAAAAATTGGAATTCGCTGCCATTCATTCCAGCATGTATCCCTTGCGGACAAACTTAGCTGTATGCAGAACCATGAATAATTTTGATTCCCTACTCAAAGCAAGAAGAAATAGGATGTTTAATTGCCAATTAATCTTGAGGTGACTGGAAATACAGCCAAGCATTGGATAACGAGCGCAGGCAACAGCAGGGTGAGGGCAGACACAGGTCTGCCTGTCCCTTGGGCTGCTCCTGGGGCACAGGCAGAGCCCACTCCTGCTGGCAGGAAACCTCTGTTCAATTCCTACAGAAACCACAGCCATGGCTGCCCTGCGCAGCCTTGTTCTTGGGACAGCTGTACTCCTTGCCTTTAATCCCCTTCCCTCTCTGATATTTATGATTTGAGATACTTCTGGGGAACAATCGCTTTGCTAACGTATCTCAGCATCTGTTTTCAGCAAATGGGCAATGGTTGCTGGGGGAGAGAGGGAACAGTCCCAGCAGCACACAGTCCCCTAACAGGGGCTTGTGTTTAATGACATCCTGATGGACAGGGCATGCTAACAGCAAGCTATGCACTTTGCTCCTCGTCCCCCAGCAGGACAGGAGTGCGGACACATCCCAACTGTAGCTCCCCACCCTGGTGTCTGCTGCCCTTCCCTCCTGATGCTCTTTGCAAAGGCAGTCACTGTGTTTTTTTCCCTGTTTTCTGAGCTGCAAGAAATGACTGAAATGATCTGGTAACAGGCGTGGCTGATGTGGGTGTAAAAGCTTGGGGTCATTGTGTAGGCATGGATGGAAATCAGAGTGCAACAAGCTTTCCTGAGACAAACACTGCTCTTATCTCGCTGGCAGCCATGTCTGCAGTCCAGCAAATCTGCTCCTGCTCTTATCTTCCAGAGAGTGCTGCCAGCAGCAGAGAGGCATCCTCCAGAACAAGGAGCAGCAGGGTTCTCCTGCCGGCCACATGAGGAAGCAAAGCCCAGCAAAGCACCAGCAGATCCCATGCAGCCCCTGGGTCCTGTGCCAGGGCAGCCAACTGGGGACAGTGACCATTCCCACTCACCCTCATTGGCTCTCCTATAGGGTTCCCATCCTGCTTCCCCAGGTTGTCTCCCAGACACAGGGTGACTGCCCGTGGTTTCAGTTCCTCCTCAAGCTCCATGATGCCTCATGCTCAGATCTGACGTGGATTCTCCTGCTGTGGCATCACAGGTGTTTGAGTTCCTTGTCTCTGTATGGAGTAAGAAGGCTGTCCCCAGCTTTGCTAGGACACTGGGGGGACAGACCTGAGGGACTGGCAGGCTCAGATGCCGCCTGGGAGCCATCTGAGGACACAGCCAACCTTATCTTCTGCACTCACAGCTGGATGCAGCTGTAAAAGTGCAAGAACATTTAAAAATAACTTCTGTGTAATCATCAATTAATTTATAACCCAGTGACAAAACTGGATTCTGGTTTTAATTAATTCCAACCTCATTTAATTGAGGAGAGAAGATTGCCGGTGAGATGTTTGCTTATGTCTAATCTGTTCCATCTCCTTTAAAAATCCATCTGATTATGTTTTTAACATTTAAACTCTGCTGGGGGTATTCACATCTTTTAAGGAGAACATAATTGTTCCCAAAGATGAGTGCATGATCTTGCTGGTACCAGTGCACTCCATGTTACAGAGATAGAGGCTCCTCGTCCTTCTAACGTAAACACATGAATCACCACAGCCCTCATTAATCTTATGTAGTAAAGATCCTCTAGAGCTCAGGAAAGGGCCAGAGTTTACGTTCATGCCTTTTCTGGGAGCCTCTGTCTGTGGATTTACACATCTGTGATTTCCTGCCATGTGAAAGTTTTGTTCCTCCTCATAGTTTGGCAGGAAATGTTTGTATTTCCAAGAGGCGTTTCCTGTCCTGGGCCACAGCCAGAGCATTTATGTCACTTTTAATCCAGAATTATAACGTTTATTTGTGTGCTTCCTACACATCTAAGTGGTTATTCTGGTACAGCCTTGAATATGCCGAGCATCTACACAGCTCTCATCACCAAGCCCAAGTGATGGGAATTTTCCCTTGACAAAAATATCCGGAACTACACATCATTTCTTGACCAAACCTTATGGCTAAGGGCTGCTTGGAAGCTGGACAGAGCCACAAGTGCTGCTGCCCTGCCCTGCCCAGCCCCACAAGATTGCTCAGCACATCAAATGTTTCTTGCTGGACAGACGAAACCTTTTCTCTCCAGACAAATTCAAAAGATAAGGCTGATTAATGATTAACATGTTAATATCAGTGACATCTAATCCCCCCATTGCACTGCTTTTCCTTTTAAGGGCTCTTAACTCTTGTGGTGCACAAGTATTTCCTGTAACTCTCTTGTCTTTCTCCATTACAACTTCTACCAGTCCTATGTAATGTAAAACATCAACCCCAGCCTCAACCCTGAGCAGCGAAGCAAGGCAGTCCAACCCAGATGCACACTGAGGTGTGGTACAAAGGCAGTTACACTTCTTGACTCCAGTGGGAGTACTTGTTGAAGACTGCCTGGAAGGCAGATTGGCACTGGCTGTATGTCTGACGATAAGTGTTAGGTCATTAACATCAACTAGCATACACCACTGGAGCCAGAGAAACTCAATAAGGAAAGGATTTGATTCTTATTCTATTGAAGCTGGTGGGATGTTTCACCTTGAAACAGGCAGGGATCAGTGACAGGAGGACTCAAGTGCTGCATCAAGTTAATCTGCTGGTGCAGGTTTATACAACACTCACAGCCAGGCTGCCAGAGCAAAGCACTTGCACCAGACAACTCAACAAGCTCCTGGGGAGCACCTCCAGATTAAAGAGAAAACATCTGGTAACCAGGAAGAGCAGAAAGCCCCATGGGGCATCGCTCACTCACCTGCCTCGGTGCCTTCGCAGTTCTGCAGGTTGCACTTCTGCGTGCTCTCGGGCCACGGCTCGTGGTCACAGAGGCTGCTGTCCTCCTGTGCCTGCCCAGTCTGTGTGTTGATGCACTTCACCTGGCGCCGCTGGATGCCGCCTCCACAGGGCACTGAGCACTGCAGGAGCAGGAAGCTGTCAGCCCCAGGGAGTTTCTGTGTTTTTACTGTAGTAGTCCCCCCAGTGTGGGGAGATTTTTTAGGTTTTTATTGCAGCACTCCCTGGTTTAGTTCAGAGTTTGGGTTCTGCCCAAGGCTCTGGCACTGCTGCCCAGAGAAAATGTAATGCCCCAGCCCTGGAGGTGCCCAGGGCCAGGCTGGATGGGGCCCTGGACAGCCTGATTTGGTGGGTGGCAATCAGCCCATGGCAGGGTGTGGGGCTGGCAGTGCTTTAAGAGCCCTTCCAATCTAACCATTCTATTATTCAGTGCTAGGAATGTTTTCATATATTGCTTTTGTAAGGAAACTATGCCATGCAAGGGGCACAAAGCATCTGCTCATCCCAGGGCTCTGCTGAGGAGCTGCAACAGCATAGCCAGGAGGATGCTGATCACAGAACCCACATGAAAACTCTGTCCCCATCCCATGTGCTCACCTGTCCCCAGGAGCCCACCACCCATTTGGTGCAGGGGTGGCTGTTGCAGGGCCGGGTGTTGTTGGGCCGCAGTGTCTCATCGCAGTGGCCCAGCTCTGGGCACGTCACCAGGCGCTCCTGCTCCCCTCCACCACACGGCTCTGAGCACTGCAGGGACACAAGTCATCAAATGGTGTAACTCACTGCATCGGTTTCTTAAGGAAAAGAACTGCAAAATGCCCCTACCAATACATAAGCAAACACAAATCCTGCTTCCAGTGTTAAGCAACAACTTTGCAACTACAGCCAATATCAGCAGATGGTTTCCTTCTTGACAATGGGTGCTCTAAATTGTGAAGTTTTCCAGAGCATGGAGGATACAGGAGCTCTTCTGCAGGCACTACTGCACCGCAGGCCTTTAATAGTCAGCCTGACCCGCTGCCTCCCTGCCTGCTCAGCCCAGCCAGCAGCCCTACCTCTCTCCACGAGGACGTGTACCAGTCCAGGCATGGTGCGTTCTGGCAGGGCAGCTGCGCCGGTGGTTTGTAGAGAACAGCCTGGCAGTGGAAGGGCCGCAGCAGCCGCTGCTCTCTGGTGTCAACGCAGTGCACGTCCCGGACCTTCGTGCCCCTACCACAGTTCTTGGAGCACTGGGTGAACAAAAGGCACATCACAAGGGGGGCTGGGGCTGGAGCAGTCCTCCTGGAAAAGGGACCAAAGACATACTCCGCCTTGGGCTGGCTTGAGTTAATACTCCACTTCTTTTCACCTCTTTCTCTAGCCAAAGCTAGAAAACAGTCCGTGGAGCTCTGAATCCATCACTACCTTCCCCATGAAACCAACTGGCTTCCAGTTGTAACAGCAACAAAGTCTCTTGGCATCAGACAACTAGTGAGCTCCCATCCACACATCTCAGAGATTGAGGCTACCCAGAACAACAAGGGTAATTCCTCACTGTTTAATGTAGGGGATCCCTCCAACCTAACTGCAAACACATCCTGCTACTGTGGGTTCTCAACAGCATCTTCCAGATACGTTCAAACCTTTCTTCAATGAGTTTTTGTGGCCCCAGCTTTTTAGCCACCCCAAAAGCAAACAACAAATGCAAACTGAGAGGTAAAGCAGCAAAAGCACACACCGGCAGCACGCAACTCTCCACCCACAAAGCAGGTACCAGCCACTTTCCTTCTCCATGCATTACCGAGGGAGACACTGTGGAAGGAGAGAAGGGACTGGGTGCACGCCTGCTTACCTTGCTCCAGTTCCCCACACGCCAGGATGAGCACGGTCTCAGGGAACACCTCCGAGCAGGGACGGGTTTGCTGGCGGCGGTGCAGTGCTCCTCAGTGCCGGTGCTGCAGCGCACGCTGCGCCAGATTGCACCCACACCACAGGTGGCCGAGCACTGCAAGACATGGGCAGCCACTGACACACCTGGGGCTGACAGCAGCGCAGTGCTCAGCTCACAGCTGCTGTGCTGGTGGAACCAGACCGTGCCACCACAAGGCATGGCCATGGGATGGAAGGAGCTTCACAGTCTGTGCCCAGCACCACCTGGGCTAAAACTCCACAGTGCGAGGCAGATCTCTGTCTGGGAGGAGGAAAACCCACTTCTACACTTTTCTGTAGTTGTTTCTGGTTTGAGATTGTTCTTTCCCTCCTCACATGGGGAATCCCTGGGCAATGGGGGTGGCCTTAGCTTTTTCACTGCAAGAACACTGTTACCCAGTACTAATTGTTCAGTGGTTTGAGCGCTCTCTCAAAACGTTTTATGCCCTCCATGCCTCTCTTTCACAAGCAGTTAGTCCTGCTTTTTTACTACTACAAACTCTACTAAAGTTTTGTCTTCTGTTCACCCCACCTGAAAGGTACTGCCTTCATCTCCTCTTTCAGATTCACTCCTCACTTTCCGGACTGCGCAGGGATGGTAGGTGCCCTCTCACAAAGCCCATATGTGTGACTGTATCTTACTCACAGCAAGTATTGTCCTCAAAGTTATTGGATCCTTTGTACAGCCTTCTTAAAAGGGTCCCCCAGTACTCACTCTCCAGTGATTCGTGCCACTGAAGGCCTCTTCTTTTGTGTGTGCTTTCTGATAAAAGCCTATTACCATGAATTGCAGAAGCCATCTGTCTGTCACTGCAAGTGCTATGCAAAGAGCAGCCATGAGACAGCTATGCAGTAAAACGATAGCTGATAATTACTTATAATTCCCCATTCACTACATTCAGCACAGCCCCTTCCCTTTGGTAATTCGCAACCTTACTACACCTTAACTTTGACATTTAAACCTTTGCTGTTTTGTGGCATATTTTAAGATAACTGCTATGGCAGCAGCTTGCTCCTGTGCCTGGCTCCTGGCAATGCCATAGCGTGCTCCTGGGAAAGGCATAGTCTTCTATTCCTAAAAACAGCCCCACTATGCTTTTAGTAGGACCCAACACATACCTCGCTCCAGTTGCCGACCTCCCAGCTGGGCACTGCAGTGGCTGCTATGGTGGTAGGAGGCAGCAGCAAAGCCTCCTCTTGCTCCCAGACTGGTGGGGATGTGGGGGTGGGCTGGGGCCCCTCATGCTCCCCAGCACCATAAACAAGTGTTCCTGGGGCTGCTGGTAGTGAGTGCTCCTCAGGAGCAGTGTGGCTGACTGGGGCCATGCTGGAGTGCTGCTGGGTGCTGGGGGATGCTGGCACTGTGTGGTAAGGCACCTGTGTTGCCCTTGGTCCCCATTTAGCCCCTGGCACAGCTGAGGGCTTGGAGGGTGATGCTCCCGTGGGAGGGCTGTGAGCTGGGGATGGTGGCATGTCTGGCACCAAGGCACCTTGTGGCATGAGGTCACCAGCAGTGAGCTGTGTCAGTGGTCCCAGTGTGGTGGGGGACAGAGGCACTGGGGGTAGCGATGTTGTGGTGGCCAGTAAAGGAGCCAACATCAGAGACAGATGGCTGTGGTTCCCTGCCTGCTGCCCTGCCTCTCCTCCAGGGCCCATGGTGGCATCTACAGGATGGGGGTTCTCACTGGGACCTTCCACATGCCTTCCCATCTCCTGCTGTGGGCTCCGTGCAGTGGGGGAGTTTGGAGCCATCTTATCTGTCACACGCAGCTGCTCTTCAGTCACCGGTGCTGCATGTGTGTGTGCAGTCCCCGCCAGTGCTGGTATTTCTGCCCACTCTTCCTGCTCCTTGGTCTTTGAGGCAGCGCTGTTATTATCGCCAGTGATGACAAATCCCATTTCCCTTGAATTTTTATGGCCCTCCTTAGTGCTGCCTGCACTATCAGGAGCCACTGTGCTTGCACGGTCCTGGACTCTGTTTGCAGGCTCTCCCACAGGCTGCAGACCGTCAGGTGTACTTCCTGCACCAGGGCTGTCCCTGTCAATGGGCAGCGGTGTAGAGGGACTGGTTGGGGCCCAGGAATCAAGGCTGTGAGCTGGAGCATCCCACGCAGGACTGGTGCCCACCAGTGTAGCACCCAGGGATAGCTTGGGGAGCAGCAGGCTGCTGGTGGAGACATGACTCACTGCAGGCTGGGTGGGCAGTGGATCCTTGGAATAGGGCACAGGCAGTTCTTCCCCCTCATCCCTTGTGAGAGCAGGAGCAGCAGCACTGGAAGTGGCTGTCCCCATTTCTTCACCGTCAGGGAACACACCAAATAGGTTGTTAAAGACCAAACCTCCTGACTCAGTCTCTTCTTTGCCGTGCACAGGAGTAGAAGCATTTGCTTTGTTTTGCTTCACCAGATCTTCCTCATGTTCTCCTCCTCCCAGCTTCCTGGTGTGCAGGACATCCACGGGCATCTCAGGAGACTCCTCCACATTGTTGCTGCTCCACTCTGGCATAGGGCCCTCACTTTTGGTCTCCTTCTCAGTGAAGGGGTAGTATGACAGGTCCTCATGAAAGTTGATAAAATTGTAATCATAGTAAAAATCATCAACAAAGAAATTTCCCTTTCTGGCTGAGAAGTCATCCTCAGTTATCATATTGACATCATTGGACTCGGGGATATTTGGAATTATAGGGTTAAACTGGGGGATATGGTTATTTGGAATGTAATTTATTTCATTAAAAATCTCTCTGCTGGAAGAGCCGCTGCCAGACCAGTCAGTGTTGGCGTTGTCTAATTTCTTCTGGCACTGTGGCAAGGAGCAAATAGTTTCCGAGCTGGGTCTCTGTGCAGGGTCACAAGTTGCTTGAGTATTATTGCTGCAGTAAACAGGGCGTCTTTGTGTTCCATTCCCACATGTTGCTGAGCACTATGAAAGGAAGAGGAACAAAAATTTCAGACAGGAGCACAGGAGTTGTAGGATGGTGAGAGAAAAGTAAAGTTTGGGCAGAGGGCAAGGGGTTCTGCCTCTGTGACCAAACAGCTGGGTATGCTGACTCCTGCTGTGGACCTGCATTCTGCACATCCCATCGTGGTGTGGGGTCATCAGCACGGCTGCTGGCTGAGTCAAGCACTGGGACTGTCTACCCACTACAGATTGTCTTAGGAAGGCACACACTGCAGGGCATTTTGCACAGGGTGATCCTTGACCTGCACTCCAGATAGAAATGATTTTCCCTGGAGATAGACATTGTGAAGGGCTTTGGGCTAGATGATCTAATAGGTCTTTTCTTTGTGACCTATCACCACGAATTACATCTCTTTTAGAAAAGAATTTTTTAAAGAAGGGAATAATAACATGGGTGTTGTCCCAGTAAGTGAAAGAAAAAAGCAAGGGTCAATAAGCAGCTTTGTAGAGGACACCCCCTCCTCCACCATAATAGTCCCTTTGAGACTGCTCAGTATAAAAGAACCCACAATCTGCAAAGAGAGACAGCAATATTTTCTGCAAGAGAAGTAAACTGCAGTGCTACTAACATCACATGTGGGCTGCTCAAGCCACAGGCTGCTGCAGTTTGCCACAGCAGATGCACAGAGCATTAGTCATATATATCAGCATGCCTCGCACAATGCAGCCAGCAAGAACAAATAATCTCCAAGTCAAACAAATCCAACAGAGGGGATTTGTGCAAAAGTTGCTGTTCTCAGGATGAAAACAGATGGGCTGAGAGGTGGAGGTCTGATGCACAGCCACCAGCACTGGAAGCTGAGTGCAAGGTGGGGAGAGAGAGCCCTCAGGTACCCGCAGAGCTTTAGGGCTGGGCTGGCCTGGAGATGCGGTTCTCAAATAATTTGTATTTATCTATTTTGAGCCTTTCTTGTGTTTGCTCAGCCCTTGCAAGGGCCCAGTGCCCAGATGGGACCCATAACACTCCCTGCTCTGGTGCTGCTGGGCTCCCAGCAGGTGCCCCACGTGGGATGTGTCCCCCTCGGTCAGATGTGTGTCATCCTGTGGGCCGCGTCCCTTGGCTGCCCCGAGAGGTGCTGCCCCTCGACTGGACTCGATCCCCTACTTATGAATCTCCTGGGAAACGCTGAGGAGTGGAAGTGATCCTATGGAATGTGCCTGCCATAAGGCAGGGTTCATGAAACTGCATGGCCATCACTGGGCACTTCCATCCTCCACACAATTTCACTGAAATGCAGCATTTCCACTTGTCTGCCTCTCCAGCAGGGTGCAAGCAAGCTGCCTCACTCCACCAGGACAGCACTGCCAGATCAGGGGAAGCACAGATCACCACAGAGCTAAAAGTTCTTAGCAAATGGCTCCAGCTCCATCCAGGAGATAAGCTCCAAGAATCACAGCTCTCAAAGGGGAAAGGAAGAGGGTTATTTGCCAAGCCTCAGTTATCAAGAAGGCCCCTGAGGCACAGATAAGAAACCACTGCTGTTAGTAGCTGCACAGGGGGAACAAGCAGCACTGGTAGGAAAGTTCAGCCCCTAGAACAGGACTGCAGGAGGCATCACTGCAGGAGGCATCACTGTGCCACGCTGCTGAGTGGACGTGCTTCTGCAAGCATGCACCAGGGTCTGCAAACATACAAAAGCACTGAACCTCCTCTTATTATCCCTTTTTATGGGTAGATGAACCAGGTTTCTGGAAAGCTTCCCAGCTCCTCACATTTCCCTGCTTATTGGTGGCGGTGGCAATGTAGAAGAAAGAGAGCTCTCACTTTAAGTGAAAGAAGAACAGAAAAGTTACAGACATATTAAAATCTCAAGCACGTTTTCACGGTTGCACAGATGCATAGATGGCAAACCCAAAGAGGAGCATTGTGACAGCCTGTGCTGGCTCAATACATAGCACAGACCTCAGGGCAACTTGGAATTCAAGATTTTTCCTTTAAACTATTGCAGCCTTCTTTCTCAACCGTGCTATTGTGGCTTTTGTGGGCCTCTAGAAAAATATTTCTAAATAGCTCTCATTTAGCCTTCAAATTTTCTGTTCACATTTTTATTCTGTTTGTTTCTTAGCAACAGGCTCCGTTCCCAGGCTCTGATTTGCCTCCTGATACTTTTCTTCACACTGAACACTTTCTGAAACCAATGCTCAAATTAGCAGTTATGCCTCTTTGGTTAAAAAACCTCAACCACAAAAATAAACGTAAGGCTACACAGGGTGCCCACTGAACACAGCTTTTATACTCCTCTCTCTTTTTAAGTATATTGCTGTAAAATTCCCCAGAGCAGCCTGGCAGCAGAGGCAAGGCAGACACATAGCCAACGTGTGTGGATGCAGAGCAGATGTCCATCCACCAACAGGCACATGCATGGCACAGCTGGACCCCTGGCTGGCCTACAGCACCTTGCCTCTGCAAGCATGAAATGTTCTTAAGGCTTCTACCAAAACAAAGGAGAAAGATCTGTGGGGAAAGATTTGCACATTGAAGGCTTCAATATCTCCTGTTTCTGCCCTTCTTGCATCAAGCATGGAGCATGGCCTTGCTCTTGATAGAGAAAGCAGCAAAAGTCATACGAGAAGTGAAACAGTCAGACATCCCGGTGCTTTTTCCTCACTGAGATTTTCCTGTACCACAAAATTCCTTTCTGAGAGATCTGATATTGTATGCACACTCCAGAACCACTTTGCCCTGTACCCAGGAGTGCCCCTGCCTGCTCCAGGACATCCTGGTGGTACATCATCTGTGCTCCTGCCAGCTTCGCAGGAAACTGCAACCACCCCTGTGATGTGTCTCACCTCTGACCAGTTCCCCATAGCCCACTGAGAGGGACAGGGGACATCCCGATGGCAAGGAGCAGTGGCTTCTGGTTTGGAGAGGTGCTGGCAATCCGCTTGCTGCAAAGCTCTCTGCTCGTCCAATCCCACACTCTGGATGCAGAGCACAGTCCTCTTCATCAACCCTGACGTCCCACATGTGGCTGAGCACTTTTGCCACTCACCAACCCACCACCTGGGGAAAAATAAAGGGGAAAATGCTGCAGCCAGCACCCACCAGGCAGAATCTGCCCCCCGCCCCTGCTAGGATTGCTTGGGCAACAAGGGTATGTTGAGAAAGAGCAATAGAACAGACAACAGACCTTGCTGGGCAGGGTTCCTCATTGCACGTCCTTTGCTTGTCATCAGGCCGTGTCAGTGTGTCACAGTACTGCTCCTCTACGATGCCAGCCAGCTTTTCTACACAGTGTACAATCTGCCTCTGTACCCCTGGGGACACAGACAAGGCTTGGCTCTACATAGAACTCAATTCAGAGTACTGAGCATCCTCTAACAGCAAGCAGCAGGAGGCCCTGCCATTGCCTTCAGACACCAAAACCAGAAGACTATTAAACCTCCATTTAAACTGAACCTGAAACTTGAGAGCCCACTTTTCACGGCCCCCACATGCTGCCAAACACACCAGCACTCCCATTGTACCCAGCTATGAAAAGGAGAGCTTGATACCAGATACATGATACATATATGATTAGAGCTAGGAAACTTAATTGTTCTGGAAAATAATTCTGATGTGGAGCTGCACAAGCTGGGGCAGTCTAGGCTGCATGGATGTTACCATCACTGGTGCAGCCAGCACAAAGGCCCCTGGGCATCAGAAGCAGAGCAGCCAAAGCACCTCCCAGGGCTTGAGGAGGTGTGATCTGCCTGTCCAGCACGAGGCAAACTACTGATCCTGTCCTGGGATTGAGGCCAGGGCTGCTCAAGCAGAAAGCTTCAGACTGCAGAAAGGTTTGGCAAATCTTGTGCTTACTCAAAACAAAACAAAACAAAACAAAACAAAACAAGCGTCAGATTCTACCTGCTCTTTCAGGGCACAGAGATGTCAGGAAATACCCCAAGAAATGCCAAGAATTTCCATGGGTCTTCCCCAGTCCTACTCCTAGCCTCTGTACCCTGACACCTCCTGCCCCTGTTCTGCAGCAGCACAGGTGACATTCTGCAGGATGACCTCACTTCCACCATGCTGCTTTTTGCAATACATACTTGACAGGTGACTTGAGAGAGCTGTGAATAACAATGACCAGCTGAGTGGTGAGGAGGCTGCTGAGTTCTGCTGGGGGAGCTCCAAGTGCTGTAGCTCCAGTGCTCAGAGACTTCTGAATGTAGTATGGTGTTGTATGGTGTTTGCAGGGCTCTCCCAAATCTCAAATATCTCAGCTCTGGGAATGACTCCAATGGAGTGAGTGCCGTCATCAGCCAACTCCTACCTCATTTACTCCTGTATTTCCATTCTGTTTTGGAAGCTATCAACCAAGCCATGCAATGGAATGCTGGTTTTAAATAAAAGAAAGTGACTTTGACTGCTATCTTCTTTTGACAGCACAGGCTGCAGAGCAGCATGTCATGGGCACCTATGCAAATCCAAAGCAAAGAGCTCCCGTAGCAAAAATACATAAAAAGGCCAACAAATTCACGCAGCTCCACATCTCTCCTGCTCCAAGGCAGGAAAAAAACCCTATCTTTTAGGAGAAGGCAGGAAATATCTTCTGGCTCTCAGTACTGCCTAAAATGGGTGAGTGTTCGTGAAGTCTCTTCACTTTTCACACAAAGGGATCCTTCTTTTTTCCTCTTAATTCTTACCCAGACCTGCTGCGCAGCTGCTCTTGAGGAAGCGCTTGCTGCTCCCAGCCTTGCTCTGTGCCACGTGCAGGACCCAGCCCTCCCATGGGTGCTATGCTCAGCCCTGCACTGTTGAAGGGAACGTTCAGCTTGGGAGCATGCCAAAAGGCGAGAGAGAGAGAGAGAGAGATTGGATCCTTCTGATGTCTATTTACAATGTAAAGTGAAAACACTCACTGCTGTCAGTTCTGCGGAGTGCCGTGAGACCAAACGACCACACATGCTCACACACACATCCCTCGAAAGCCTCCTGTCTCACGGGGCTTGGGATGCTTGGGATGTGGTGGGAAGGAGGGGACATCAAGATGTGGCATCCCGTGCACCCTGGGGCTGGTGGCTGCAGCCACGACTATGATGTTCTGCACCCACCAATACCCTCTGACGTGCTCTCCGAGGTGCTCTCCATAAAGCTCCTGAAATAATCTCCCCTCCAGAGGCCTGGCCAGGCTGCAGACACTGATTTTTCAAAGCTCTTTTGTCTCAACCAACCAGACAGCCCAGGAACACCCGGCCCAGTAACAGGACACCGAGCTGAGGAAAGTGCTGATAAAGAGTGGGCTCCCAGTGGCCGAGTGCAGTGGGGGGCACCGAGGAGTTACAACCTCAGCAGATGCTGCCTTTTTTTTCTTTCCAAGACCTACCGAAACTAAAGACCCAGGAATTTCTAAGGCAAATGCGAGCAATGTGCTCTGATGTGGCTGTAATGGGGAACGTGGCCCAGAGCATGTGCAGCTCTTGCCACCAACTGCTTCTCAAACATCCGCCGTGATGCATGGTACAGCACGAGGACAGTGGTCCCTTTGGCTACCTGTACCAGAAACTCCTGCCACATTTGCACTGTCTACAATGAGAAGGAGATCAAGGATGACAGAAGAAGCAGCAAAGACTGATGGGCCATACCATGCAACATGGGGATGCTTTGCCAGACTCACCGGTGCCACACGTGGCGGTGCACGTGGTCCAGGAGCCGAAGCGCCACAGGAACTCAGCCCGCTCGATCTCATTCTCGCTGTCAGCTGGCCGCTGGATGGTGTACTGGTAGCGCACACCAGGGTTGGTTTCCTGGAACAACAGCTGTGGAGAGACAACAGGAGGTGAGAGACACGGTTGGTGCAGTGTCTGACTGCTGCGCTGCAGGGGTTTTCAAGGAGACACGAACCCCCCGGCACAGCCACGCAGGTGTCACTCTGTCCAGCTCTGTACCAGTACAGCATCTGTCCCCTCACTGCTGGCCATGGACAGCAATAGTCTAGCTGTTGCTGCACTTTAACAGCAGCACTCAACCATTCCAGAAACAGTATTTAGCATGTAGTCAAAGTGTGTGAGAGAAGAGGAAATGCCCCAACTGACCCCACTGAGAGTACCGGGCTTGTGGAAACATTAGGTAATAATAAAAAGTAACACCAAGAACATTGAGAACGGCCACAGCTTCAGTTTTATGTCTCTGCCAAAGAGTCTGGAAGGATCCTCCTGTTAATCCTCACTGGTCTCACTGCCGAATGCAGCTGCATCCAAAGACCTCCTCAAGGCTCAGCATGGCTTGGACCTTCCCTGTGAAGGGCCCTGCTGTTGCCTGTCCCAGGCAGAGCTGGGTGAGGAAGTTTTGCATGCCACCACTGAGCCCACCACGGCACATGGTGCACCAACATCTCTCTGCAAGGACTGCACTGCTGCCTGCTCCCATCAATGGCAGCACACTGCAGCAGCCCTCAGCACGGCTTGAAATCATGGGTACGCAGCCCAGCCCCTGTTCATATCTGCAGCCTGCTGTCAATGTCAGTGATCTAACCATGCTAGGGATGCAGACTGGTATGCAAAATGCACATCATGCAGAGTGGCTGGGGGTCGCACCCTCCCCTTGGTGCAACACTCCAACTGCTGTGGTGTCAGAAGGGCTGGAGGCAACGGTGAAGAATCAACAGACAGCAAATGCTCAGTGGCTGGCTGGTAACAGGCGCTGGAAAGAATGTCATTAATTTCTCCCCACTTGAAACGTGGCTCTCACTGCTCTCCAAATGAAGCGGCTGCTCCTATGGTTAATGCAAGCCCTGCCCAAAGTGCCTCCAGCAGCAGTCAGCACTCACGAAAGGCTGTGAGTTTAAATGTGTTTTTTTTAGCCTAAGTGCTCCCATTATTGCCAAAGCTTTGTTGTTCTTGGAGCTTTGGCAGGAGCAAGGGCATCTTTCCAAAACCTCTTCATGAATATTGAAACATTTCTGTCAAAAGGTTTTAATTAGGTTATGAATCCCAGAAATAGTCCCAGCAATTTGCTGGTGCTGAACATGCCAGCGTTGATACTAGCAGACTAAAGCAATGCTTGGAGGCAGAAACACAAATGCAAAAGGCAAAGACTTTTGGCCATGCATGGCTGCACAGTGAGCCAGGAACTGTGGGGTCACAGCTCCAGGGCCATCCCTGCCTCTGCCCCAGGGAAGCCACTCAGGAGGAGAAAGCACACCTGGGGAGAAATAAGCCATGAACCTGGCTCCGCAAAGTGCTGATCCCCATGCTCCCAGCATCCTCTTCCCTGCCCAGCTCTGCAAGCCTGGGATGCAGCACAGTGAGAACCCCTGATTTCCTCCTGCTGCTGCACTAATTAAAGCAGTGCACTCAGGAGGTATCTCTTCCTTCATTTATCAAAAGGTGGCTAAAAGGGAAAAAATGAGGTTAAACGATGATCATGAAGCAAACCTCCAGGGTTGAAGCTTTATTCATTCCTATGTCCTGTTCAGTGTGATTTAAAAGAAAACATTTTCTTTACTCTGTAGATTGTATAATCCTCCCCTTGGCAACTCTTCAGTGGAAATAAGGCAAAAATTAATAGAATAGGATGGGTTTGCAAAATAAGACAATGATAAGCTAAGCACCAGAGCTGCTGCTGCTTAGGCAAGTTATGGGGCAGCACCCGGCTTTTGTAAGAAGTGTTCCCAAGACACACCAAGTGTGAACTGGGAATAGAAATTCTCACATGGAAAAAAGAGTGAAGTTTGAGATTTGTTGTTATTTCAGAAGATTTCAAAGGTTCCTCTCGGATTTTTTTCCTCTAGTGCTTTTGTGAGGAAGCAAAGCCTGACTTGCAAAAACCACAAAGGCATCACTCAGGCTTTGGACCTGCCTGTGCATCCCCTGAGGAGTATGAGCCCTTGCCCAGACCCCAGCTGGTGCATGGGGGCCCAATGCTGGAAGGAATGGGACAGCTCCCAGCTCCCTGATGCCTCCACCACCTCCACTCGGACTCATGGGCTGCTCCAGCCCTGCCAGAAACACCATGGGCTCTTCTCTTGCTCCTGATAAGATATGGAAAAAGCTCCGGAAACCAGCTATTTCTTTTTATACTCTCTCTCCTCAGTAAATATTTTGAGGAATGCTGCAAGCTGGATGAGGCTCAGCTGGAAGCAGCAGACCCACCCCAAGTTCAGAAACATGCTTCCTGGGCCAGCAGCACACATTTGGCTGCCTAAGATGAAGAAGCATGCACAGGGAGGAGACACCCAGCCTCATCCTGTGGATGGCCATGAAGTCACCTCAGCAGTGTGGGAAGCTCCTGACTCTTCTCCCTCATCCTTCCCAGCTGCAAACCCCAATTGCCCAGAACCCAGAGCATACCTGGATCCACACAGGTTCCACAGTGGGCCCTGGAGAGGTGAGGTTCTCCCAGTTTCCTGTCCTCTCATAGGTGAAAGTGGTCCCTGCCACCCTGTAATCCCCATTCCACTGGATGGTCCAACCACCATTCAGGAAATACTTCTCTGGGTCTTCACTCCTCAGCGCCAGAAAATTTCCAGCTTCTGCAACTTCTTCAATCCGGATCTCTCGGGCTCCAACAGGGATAATCCCAATATCAACATAACCTGTGAATGCAATCAAGCATTTGCTCCAAGGAGTCAAGGACATGATCAGCTCCCTAGGGTGTGGAGACTGTGCCACAGACATTTGTTTTAAGGTCATTAGACACAAAGAGTAGTAAGGGAATATTTTTCTTGCAAGAGGTAAGAAATGGAAAGACAACTCTTTATCTCCTTTGTTACTTCTTAGACCTTATAAATATCAAAAGTCTGGACTAATGAAAGACTGCAAATGAGCAGCATGAGTGAGCCAAGCAATTAGTGCCACTCTAGCTGAACAGACAGAAAATGCAGCCCTGTGTCTCCTGGTTTCCCACACAGCACTTTCCAGCCTGGAGCAGCAATGGCACTTGCAGAGCCATCCCCCCTTCTCTGAGTGCTGCCTCCCACAAAGTCCCTGCAGCCACGGGGTCTTGCCTGCAAAACACCTTCAAGCCTGCTCTGCTGATCAAGGGAAAAATGAGCTCTGCAGAAGAGGGTGGCTTGTTTTAAGGAAGTCATTTAAAACAACAACTCATTTTTCTCCTCCCCAGTGGCTGGAAGCTGCTCTGTTCACCCCACCACTTTGCAACAAAACGTTTGGTGCCTGGGGAAGCTGCAGCTACTGACAGCCAGGAGCGTGCTGCTCATCCCTCTCACTTAGGTGTGTCTTGCCTTAAGGAGAACGCCACGTGTCCTTACCCAGTCCCTCGCTGTCCTCAAATGTCTTCTTAACAGTGTGGCAGGTGGAGCCATCCCCGTGGCAGACACCGCACCGATCTTCCACTGCGTTGGAGTTGATCTCATAGTCGCAGCCCACGTTCTGTAACACAGCCCCATCAGCCCTGGCCCCATGCCTGCACCCATTTACACCCACCCAGGATTTCAGTGTGACACGAGCAGTTGAAAGTGGAAAACAACCACAGTAATGAGGGCCAGCCTCAGTGGACAGATGATGCTCCTGAATGGCAAGAAATAAGAACCACAGATCGGAGAATGGAGTGAGCTGGAGTCTTTTTGCAGGGTGGATGGTGACGCATCCCAGTCAGCCATTAAAACGGGTTTCTTGCCTGCAGCCTTGCCATCCTGTTCGTACCACTATGAAAAGTCAGATCCACATCTTGCTGTCAGCTTTCCCTGCCTTGCTCTGCAGCCTGTGCCTAGCCAGGCAATCCTCTTGGTCCTTGGCCCTGCCAGTCCCGTCACAAATATTTCCCCAAAACCTTTCCTAAATTCTGCTGGAGCTCTCCACACTTCAGACCCAGGCAGCTGCCAAATCCCTTGACCAAACTGCGATTCTATCTGACACTGTACAATAAAAGCTGCAGCCAACTCCCCAGAGGTCCCACTGGGTCCTGTGCCAATGAGGAACCTTCAGTCTTAGCTCCACAAGGACTTATCCAGGGAGTCACTTACATACACGTGCTAGAAAAGGAGCACTATTTTTGCTATTGCAATGTTTTGTAGAAAGCCAGGCTTAATTCCGGTGACGGAGCCAGCAGCAGGCTTGCAGTTAGCAAGTATTTCATGTGTGCAGTTAGCTTTTAGGGAACATGCTGTCATCTGTGGAGAACTGCTGGATCTCTTTTCTATGAACCAAGTAAAAACTATGACCCAAGCTCTCTGAGCCTGTGCCTGTGCATGTGTGCTGCAGCCTTTGAAGTAACTTATAGCCTATTACAGGAGGAAACAGGACCACCTCAGAGCCTCCTGCTGTGCAGAGCAATTGCCATTGGCCTATACCTGGTACTGCCAGCAGCACAGCCAGGAAGAGGAAGAAGCTTCCACTAATGGCTCTTCTGCAAGAGGATGCATGGAAACTTTATTACTGATTATTTTTGCCTGCTTCTCTTTGTGCTGTTCAGAGCATGAAGGCCCTCAGCAGCCCCCAGAGCTCCATGGAAGAGGCAGGGAGATGAGCATTCTGCTCCCTGGTCCTTCTGGTTCCTTGCAGGGAAGGTGCTCTCCCTGGCCCACAGCTCATATATACAGAGCTTCCAAGAAGTAACAACAGCCCAGGAGGAAGGAAGAACCCCAACAATGGGAGAGGGTGCCAAGGCTGGGTGAGACATCTCCATTGCTGCAGACTCTGGGTCAGAGTAGCATCTGCCAGAACAGCAGGGCTGGGATAAGTGTCCTCTCCACCTTCCCTTTCTATCTCCACAGCTTTATTTGCAAGTGAAACTGTTCTTCCTGTATTTCCTTAGTTTGGTTCTCTACTTCCTTGAAAACATCCAAGAGGCTTAAATACTCCTGTGCCATCTATCTTATGAATATTGAGAGCTCTCCCTCATTTCTATACACAAAAATAGTAATAAAATGGATCAGGTAATATGCTTGAGGACATTAGGCAGAGCCCTGATTACTGCCCCTGCCTCAGCCTGCAGCTCCCGGCACACAGGGCCGCTCCCAGCCTTCATCAGCCCTCATCAGGAGACGTACCTTGCAGATGCCATTGATGCACATGTCCCGGCTGGAGTTCATTTCATAGCACGGGGTCCCATCGATGACAGCATCTCTCAGCTTTTCTGCAAAGTATTCATCCTCCGGCCGGCAGTGCAGCTCACAGGGGTTAACTGGGAAGCCCAAGAGACAGAAACTGAACCCGAGGAGCTGAGGTGTGCACGCCTACATTCGCCTGCTTTCTGCAGCAGTGTTGCCCTGGGCTCACAGACAGGGATCACCTTCTCTCCTTGTAACCACCTCCAACAACATAAATTAATCCTGCAAACCCAGGCATAATTTAAAATACGGCATAAATGCGCTGCAAGTGTGGCAGAAAGGGAAGGCAAAACTTTTACAGGCAGCTCCAGCAAGATCATTGCAAGAATCTGTCTCAGGCTCTCCATGAGGGCTGCAGGAGAAGCCTGGCAGTAGGCTGTGCACACTCACTGTTGTTAGGCACTGGTGTCCACTTGTAGAGCTTCCCCTTGTAAAGCATGGGGTTGAACTGGCTGCACTGGACCTGGCGGAAGGATGGCTTGTTGGGAGGACACGGCTTGATGTTGCAGATCCGGAATCGTTTCCGTTCTCCCAGGCAGTACCTGCCCCCATACTTTGGCCTGTTTGCAGAAGGGAAAAGAGGAAATAAACACGCAGAGCAAAGATGGGGAAACTCCCTTATAATAATAAACCCTAACCTACAGAGCAAGCTTCTGAAATGCACAGAGAGCATCATCCATGTCCTTGCTCCTCAGTTTCCTCTTGGACAGAGGACACAAGCTCTGCACAAAGGCCTTGGACATTGCAGCAAAGATATTTCTGCAATGCACAACAAAGATATGGTGACAGCAGCTGCCCAGGTGGTGGAGGATGACAGAATTCCAACTACAGATGGCTTTGGTCCAACTGCTGTTTTATTTTTTTCCATTTCTCTTCTTCTGGACAAGGAGAGGTGCCTAACACAGTCCGAGTTTGCTTCTGACCAGATTTGCTTTCTTGCTCTCAGCCATTAGCACAGCATTGTGGTGGTCAGGCTAAGGCACTGCAAGAAGGAGGTTTGGATTTGTTGCTACCAGGGCACCCATTTGTCTCAGGAAGGATCAACCCAAGTGAAAAAGAGATGCGAAGCAGTCATTTTTGCAAATCTCTTGTGAAGGTGCTGGAGGTCCACAGCTCTTCTAGCATCTTGTCCCTCCTGACAGTCCTTCCTTAATGCTGCAAATACAGCCAACTCTATAGGCCTGGTTTATGAAGCTATAAAAACTGGTGTGACAAGTAGCGTTCATGTCCAAAGCCATTTTGCTGCTGGACACTCCTACGCTCTGGGCAATGGAACAAGCATTGCTCCTACTCTGCTTGTCCACAGTGTGAAAGCAACCACTCTGGGAGATGAAACAGGCTGAACCCTTCCCCAGGGGCTTAAAACATCACTTTAAACGCTAAAATTACATGACTTGGAAGGCACTGATTAGCTAGCCCAGCTGCTTTTATTCTCTCCAAAAGCATCCCTGGGAAGTACCTCTTACGCACAAGAACCAGCTTTCCACTGTCAGACTTGGTTTTTCTCTAGAGTGAGATGCAGCTGTTTTAAGGCAGCACCTGAGAGGCTTTTGTTGGGGGGATGCTCTGATAGTGCTTCCCAAACACATCTCCAAACCACCTTCCAGACGTCCTCTCCCTTTCTTCACCACCTCCCAGCTAATCTCAGTCTCATCTGGAAGAACTGCAACTCAGACTGATCGTGACTTTGTTGGTGATCCGAGCAGGGACTCCAGGGCTGAATGGCCAACAAGACAGAGCTCCTGATCAGATGGCAAGTGGCCACAGTTCCAGGATTTCTGACAACCTCCCCTGGCCCACTCAGTCTTGCTTTCTGTGCTGGATGACCTGGATATTTCTACAGTGTAATGCAAACCAGCAAGAACTGGGGGACTGGTGGATGGGTCTAACATGAACTCTTGCCCAGAATGAAGAAATCTCATAAGGCATCTCTTAAGAGGAAACACATTTCTTCAGGCTTTAGATTTTTTATGCTGGTGATTCCTAAATGACAGAAACAGCCAGAAACACTGCACACAAGGTGATAAATTCTTATTTACTTTGGAAAGTAGTTTTAAAAATATTCTTTCCAGCGTTTTTAAAGTGAGAGGGACTTAAAAAGCAACAACAGACTTTCCTTGGATGCCAACAGACTCTCAAGATACTGCCACTGATTCTTAACACTTGCTGTTTCACCAGGTTGCTACCAGGTTGTTTCGGTCACTTGCAATTTCTGCGTCCCACATCCCCATGACCTTATGAAAACTATTTTTTCCCTGATTAGTTTAGAGTGGCACAACTTCTTGAAAGGAGTATAATTATTATTTTACAGTTGTGTTTACACACCTTTTTTTTTAGGAAACGCCTGAGGGAGGAAGGACTACCCAGAGCACATTTGTTCACTTCATCCAAAAGGCAAAGCTGAAGATTTACCTACCGTGGCCAAAGCAAACAACTGCCCAGGGAAATTCTGCTGCTTTTACAATGTTTGCTCTCCAACATGCCTGCAGCTGTGTTTGGAACACTCCATAAACTACAATTGCATTTCTGTCACAAAACTCATGTCAAACACAAACCTAGCTCTTGACCTAGCACTGAGATTACACAGCTATTCTTTAAACAGTTCAATAGTATGTGTTAAAAACAATGCACCCAAAGAAGTTAGGCAGAAAGAACATCTGGGCTCATTAGAGAGATTCCCTCTTAGTTTTCAAATCTTCTTAAGCCATTGAAAAATGACTGCCACTGGAAAATTGCTCACAAAGCCCCTTTCTCTCCCTGTTACGAGGCACTGTGACACTTGGACGAGTTGGGGGCCTTTGTGTGAATCCAATACAATAGCAATTGGGCAAGGAGGGAGGCATCTGGAGGACAGATGGGTCAGCGCAGCGGTCATGGCATGGATAATGCTGCTCCTTGGTTGGCCCTTGGGCTGGGGAGCAGTGAGCATCCCCCACTACTGCAGCTCATTCAGCTTGCTTAGAAATCACTCACAGGGAGAAAACAGTTGATAAGCAGCAGTGAGTGTTTTCAAAACGAGAGTGAGTCAGAACCACAGAAAGTCTATTTTTCTTTATGGTCATTAAAAGACACCGGATACGTGTAACAGCTACAAGCGTGGAGTCTTTACTCTTTGTTGAAATCACATTCCTCTCTGTCTGCCTGATGCAGAAGCAGTTGTGCATGAAAGCAGACAGAGCCAGCTCTGCCCTTCCAGAGCCTCCCATCACCCAGATAGCTGGATAACCCCATGAAATGAATCGTCTGTGGTGTTTCAAAGGCATCTTGTTCAGAAAGATAACTGCATAATGGCACCAGTCCTCTGCTGTCCAGTGCAGACATGGGTAGGACCAGACCTGCCAGGCGATGGCCCCTGCTTTAAAGGACCATCAGGAAGCCTTGGGCTCCTCTCCTCCACAAACAAGCTGAACAAACCCAGGAGAGCACACATGCACTTACGTGGGGTTGTTGCACTGCCTCTCGGCGCTCTGCACACCTGCACCGCAGCTCCGTGAGCAGGCAGCCCACGAGCTCCAGGGCCCCCAGTTGCCATTGATAGCATCAGGACGGTAACCCACGGGCACGCACTCACCATTGAAGCACCACTGCAAAGGGACAGGCCAGAAGAAGAAAAACCAAGATAACGATGCACTAATAAACCTTTACTTAGAGAACTCTACCTTCGGGGAGCACTAAAGACCAGCACTCATATTGTCCTGTGCAAACCCATGCTACACTTACTCCAGGATGACTGGAGGTCAGCTGAGCTCTGATGGAGCCAAGTTCAGCTACGTGCAATGAGAAATTCAGGGATATAAGGCTGTCTGAGGACTTGTGGGAGGGAACAGACCCCTGGATACGACCCTGCAAGCCTTCTGCTTCCATTCAAACTGCAGGTTTCATCTTTTTAGGGACATCTTGACTTCCCTGAATTCAATCTCTCACCACCAACATTTGGCTGAAGTAAGGCCATCAAGGTGATCCATGTCCACGTGCTGGAGTTTGCAAAATGTCAGGTTTTGCACTTTTCCAGCAAAAATCATCTCTTACATACAGGATAAAGAATCTCCACACCTGCAAATGAGACTGCTCCCTCCTACCTTGTTCTCCCCACATGTTGTCCCATCAACGGCAGCATCCAGCTTGGAATGACATGTGGTCCCCACTGTGCACCACAGTGTGTTGCAGACACTCTGCAGAAAAAACATTTACCACACAGGACGCAGTTACTGCAGGGGACAACCCATTGGTAGAGATTTTACTCACAGGGAGAGGATCGCCCCATGCAAAGCCCCTACCCCCCAGAAAACGCTCAGAGCTGTATGAGTCCATGCCATGTTGGGAGCGGGGACTCTGGCTTACATCCATGTCATCACAGAAGGTGGAGTAGGCACCATACTGCAGGCGGCACTGGTGGCTCACATCATAGAGGACGCCCGGGGGCACCAGGGGGAAGTCCAGCACCTCCCGAGCAGGGGGATCATCCAGGCACAGTCCCCAGCCCCGGCTGAAAGAGAGGTGACAAGGCAGTGTCACTGCCTGGCTGGTGCAGGTAGGTCCCATGCACCGCTGCAGCAGCTGCTACTGGAGGAACCAAACATCTCATCAGTGTTTAGGGTGTTAGAAGGTAAGGGGGCCTGTGAGAGCTGGTTGGCATTTAAACAGCTCTTCTTCCAAGCCCAGGATCGGTGCGTCCCTGTGAGCAAGAAATCAGGAAAGGGTGGCAGGAGACCTGTGTGGATGAGCAAGGAGCTCATGCACAAACTCAAAGGGAAAAAGAAGGTCCATGAAATGTGGAAAAAGGGTCTGACCACTCGGGAAGAATATAGAAATGTTGTCAGGGCCTGCAGGGATGCGACGAGGAAGGCTAAAGCCCACCTGGAATTGAATCTAGCAAAGGTGGTAAAGGATAATAAAAAAGGTTTTTTTAAGTATGTTAACAGTAAAAGGAAGACTAGGGAGAATGTAGGTCCCCTACTAAGTGAGGGGGGTGTTCTGGTAACGGGGGATGCTGAGAAGGCGGAGATACTGAACGCCTTCTTTGCTTCTGTCTTCAGTGAAAAAGCTCCCCCTCGGGAATCCCAGGCCCTGGTGGTTAGTGAGAAGGTCTGGGGAATGGAAGACTTCCCTTTAGTCAGGGAAGAGGCGGTCCGAGAGCGCCTAGGCAACACCAATGTTCATAAATCCATGGGACCCGATGGGGTGCATCCACGGGTGCTGAGGGAGCTGGCAGAGGTGATTGCTGAACCGCTCTCTATCATCTTTGAGAGGTCTTGGAGAATGGGGGAGGTGCCTGAAGACTGGAGGATAGCCAATGTCACTCCGGTCTTCAAAAAGGGCAAGAAGGAAGATCCAGGTAATTACAGGCCAGTCAGCCTCACCTCTGTCCCTGGAAAGGTGATGGAACAGATTGTGCTGGATGCCATCTCCAGACAACTGGAAGAAAAGGAGGTTATCAGGAGTAGTCAGCACGGGTTCACCAGGGGGAGGTCGTGCTTGACCAACCTGGTAGCCTTCTATGATGTTGTCACTGGCTGGGTGGATGGGGGGAGAGCAGTGGATGTAGTCTACCTTGATTTCAGCAAGGCATTTGACACTGTCTCCCACGACATCCTTATAACGAAGCTGAGGAAGTGCGGGATAGATGAGTGGACAGTGAGGTGGGTTGAGAACTGGCTGACTGGCAGAGCACAGAGGGTTGTCATTGGCGGTGCAGAGTCTGGTTGGAGACCTGTAACCAGCGGTGTTCCCCAGGGGTCGGTGCTGGGACCGGTCCTGTTCAACATCTTCATCAATGACCTTGATGAGGGGGTAGTGGCCACCCTCAGCAAGTTTGCTGATGATACGAAGTTGGGAGGATTGGCTGACACGCCCGAAGGCTGTGCTGCCATTCAGCGAGACCTGGACAGGCTGGAGAGCTGGGCAGTAAGGAACCAGATGAAGTTTAACAAAAGCAAGTGTAGAGTCTTGCACCTAGGGAGGAATAATTCCATGCACCGGTACAGGTTGGGGGATGACCTGCTGGAGAGGAGCTCTGCAGAGAGGGACCTGGGTGTCCTGGTGGACGACAGGTTGGCCATGAGCCAGCAGTGTGCCCTTGTGGCCAAAAAGGCCAATGGCATTCTGGGGTGCATTAAAAGGAGCGTGGCCAGCAGGTCGAGGGAGGTGATCCTCCCCCTCTACTCTGCCCTGGTAAGGCCTCATCTGGAGTACTGTGTCCAGTTCTGGGCTCCCCAGTACAAAAAAGACAGGGATCTCTTGGAAAGAGTCCAGCGGAGAGCCACAAAGATGGTGAAGGGCCTGGAGCATCTCCCCTATGAGGAAAGGCTAAGTGAGCTGGGTCTGTTTAGCCTTGAGAAGAGAAGACTGAGAGGGGACCTGATCCAGGTCTATAAATATCTAAGGTGTGGGGGGCAAAGTGGCGAGGCCAGACTCTTTTCAGCAGTGTGCGGAGACAGGACAAGGGGAAATGGCCAGAAGCTGGAGCATAGGAAGTTCCGCACCAATGTGCGCAAGAACTTCTTTACAGTGAGGGTGACGGAGCACTGGAACAGGCTGCCCAGGGAGGTTGTGGAGTCTCCTTCTCTGGAGATATTCAAGACCCGCCTGGACGCCTACCTGTGTGACCTGGTGTAGGGATCCTGCTTTGGCAGGGGGGTTGGACTCAATGATCTCTGGAGGTCCCTTCCAACCCCTACGATTCTGTGATTCTGTGATTCTGTGTCTCATCCTGAAATCCTGACTTTCATTCTATAGCTGACATGGCCATGGCTCTCCAATAAACCCTGCAGTGCTCCAGCATACGGATCTCTACACGCACTTATCCAATTTCTGTGTTGGGTGATCTGGTGTTTGCAACTGCAGCCCACCTATCCCTGGCGCACCCTCTGACACTGCAACACAACCTGGAACTTCATGATGAACAGCCAGAAAAGTTGCTTTGCCTGGGACCAATCTCCTGGATTTCAGCTTTGCAATCAAGTCATCAGCAAAGTCTTCAGCCCAGGGTCCAGTCCTCAGTTTCACTACACAAGGTGAAGGGTTTCACTGAACAAACACTGCACTGCTGAGAAGCAGATGTTGTCCTTGCGTTCATACACCAGGCCAACCCCAAAACGTCCCTGTGGACACTTCAGCTCCAGTGTCAATGCCTTGCTAATAAAAACAGAGTAGACTGTCAGCAGCAAAACTCACTTGCTCTCATATCTGCTGCTACAAACAGTGCTCAGACTGTGCTGGACAGCATGTTTTAGAAAGAGATATTAAAACTGAGCACGAAGCTCTGCCAAGACAACCCGTGGCCCACTGCCAGGCTGCTGGGAAGCCAAGATGGATGATCCTGGCTGTCCTGCTCTGCTGTGAGTGGTTTTGCTATGATACTTCCCAAACACACGAGAAGTTGTCACTAGTTTAGCTTACAGTGTTGATTTAAACTAACGTGTTTCCAGCAAAGCAAAGTCTCCAGCGTGGGTTTCTGAGCAGATTAGATTACTGCAGCTTGTTGTGATTGGGAACAGGTCTAAATTAATGTGAAACAGGATTCCTTTCTAACCCAAGCTGGCAACAGAACCTGGCTGAGGAGCAGCAGTGAATGGGGCTGGGAGTCACAGCAAGCACCCCTTTCACATCCTGCATTGGAGAGGTCCACTCCAGGCACCTGCCAGCCCTTGCTTGGCTAGAAACAGCCCAGTGGGGAACACAGCTCCTTAATATACCACATATATTGTTTTTATAAGCAATTTCCCCATTGAAAAAAATCAGTAAACACATTGCTTTCAGCAGCCCATGAGCTGGAAAGTCTCACTTTCCAAGTCCACCAGCAGTGAGAGCATCCTGCCTTCCCTCCAGCCCACTGGAGAGAAGGACTGCTGTGGGTGATTCAGGCCTGAGCTGGGCTGAATTAGGTGTGAACTATGCAGCTGGATGCAGTATCATGTCCAGCCTCAAGTTATAAGCCTGTTTCAGGCCTACAGCAAAGTCACTGCATTGCAACTCCAGTGGTTTTTCTTTGCACGCTGACAGAAGACACTTAAGAAGCATATGTTCTCTAAAATTAGAAATGATTACATCTTTACTGGGAAAGTCAGAGCTTAAGCACTGGACTCCTGCTCTAGTTGCATGCATGAAACTGCTACTCCTTTGGATTAATCCACAATCATCTATTCTGGCAACAGCATATGGGGTCTGAGACCACCCCAAAAATGCCCTGAGCCCTGCTTGCCCTCTGTTCTGCTGAAGGCACTTTTTGTCTTGCCTCAGTTTACAGGAGATCTCTGCAGTCTCTGTATGGGGATAGTTTAGATTTCTAGAGTTATGTTCAAAATCTGTTTCTTCATTAACCATTTTACAGCTGTCCTACTGGTATCTTCAACTGGCCTCCAGATTTTGCAAAAAAAAACTTTACCAAGCCAGCAAGAATTGGCATGAATTTAATCTGGCTTTGAAGGGATATACAGTGACCCACACAGCAGTAAAAATTCACAGGGGTCTGCTCTGCATTTGCCTATTTCAGTCTGTTCATTAAAGAGCTGCATGATGGAATAGATAGATGTTGATTCAATCCCCATATGCGAGTAGGCTGGGAGGATCTGCAAATACGCTTGCAAGCAGGATTAAAATTCCAAAAGCTCTTGCAGAACTGTAAAAAGGATCCAAAAAGCCAGGACTGAATTCAATAAAAACAAAGGCAAGGATTTAAACTTGGGAGGAATCAGCTGCACAAACAGAGCAGTTGGAATGACTGGAGAAGAGCAATGCTGTAGGAAGAGCTGGGTGCTAGTGGCTGAGCAGGGGCAGTAGTGGATGCTGCAGAAGCAGACAATCCAGGTTTCAGGTGGTGGGGGTCAGCTAGAAAGAGCCCATGAGAAGATGATGGAAAAAGACCATCAGCTCTGCAAAAACAGGCTGAAAAATGAATTGTCTTGTCTAGAGAAGGAAAGACTGAAGGGAAACATGACAATCAGCAGCTGTGGGATGAAGGCAGGCTTTTTCCACACCACTGCATATTCATGGTCCCTGCAGAGCATTATGAGATACCAGACCCCTTTTTAAACATTTCTTCCACCAGCCAGGCTTAAAAGAGCTTACATCAAGGTGAGGGATGCAGAGAAAAGAGGCCCTACAGCTTCTTCCCACCCAAAGCTGCTGCCTCGAAGATCACAGAGCCCTGTGCATGACCACAGCACTGGAGCTGTGCTGCCTTCAGAGACACAAATTATTTTCTGACTCTTAAATGCTCAACAGTGTTCACTCTCTTTTGTAAAATAATAACCATAATCTGAGAGTGTTGTGTTGTTTTTTTTTTGACATGAGGTCTGTTCCAAGCACATCTAGCAATCCCAGGTCAGCAGGGTCTCATTTTTTGGCTCACTCCTTCCCATTCTCCTGCCAACACTGTATTAAAATGCACTCATGTCTGTGCTCGCAGCAGGCCTCTCCTTCGCCTCTGGGATGTCACAGATGCTGAGAGGTGCCTGCTGAACTCTGCTCCACTCCTGAAGTAAGAGCTGCCCCTTCTGGGAGTGGAGCAAAGAGATGAAAACACCACTGGACAGGCAGCCAGATGGTCTGCTTCTTCCCTGCTGCAGCTAATGGCAGCCCAAGGTTACTGCCAGCAGGAAATGCTACATCTCAAAACAAAAGTTAAAAACAAAAGGCCAAGAGCTCTGTGGATGCAAGAAAAACTCATTCCGCTGAAAGCCACAAATCAACAGTAATTCACTCTAGCTGGAGCCAAGCCCATGTTTTAGGTCCTGGCTGGGATTTAGAAATGGGAGCTCAGCACCACCCAGTATTCCTAAGATGCAGCTCCCAGCCCCTCACAAACAAGCTGGCTATAGCCAGAGCTTTTCTATTGCTGCTTCCTAAAGATGCTCTCACTGTTTCCTAATCTTCTCATGGCAAGAAAGGAAAACATCCCTCTGGTGCTAGAGACTGGCTGGCAAATGTAAGTCTTGGGACATGTTCCTAAGAATTTAATAACAGCAGCCACAGGGCACTAAAAATAAACAAATGCATGAAAGAATTTGGCTTGATCTCATCTCCTCACATGGTGCCTCCCATCCCTAGGCAAACATCACACGTTTGCCCCAGGCACAACCTTGCTGCTGGGACAAGTGGAAAGCAAGATCAGGCTCTCTGGGGTGCAGTGAGAGGTACAAATCCCATGTGCTATGGAAAATTGCTCCTTCTGCTCAGCAGCCTGGACATAGTAATGTGCTTCCAGCTGCACACTTATCTGATAGGCTGGTGCAAGCAACATGTGGCTGACAACGGGGCAGAAAGGAGCACAGCCAGCTCCAGCATTCTGCTGCTGGGGCAACCATGCTTTGGAAATCCCACCAGCTAAGTCAATGAAGAAAACTGCTCTGGCTTTATTTATTCAAACAACAACCACTGTGCCCCTGCACAAAGGTGCTTTTGCATTCAAATACTCATCCTTCCCAGCAAGGACCAAGCCAACTGAACAAGTTAGAAATACCATCAAGTGCCCTGGGGGTGACTTCTGAGGCCAGAAAGTACCTTGCAGACCCCAAAGCTCAACCCAGCCACAACTCATGGCAGCCAGCTCAGCCCCAAGCACCGATGCAAATGAATGAGAAGAAGCAAGGACTTACTCGAGGAACCGTGTGATGTACTCCCGGCTGCAGCGGGACCAGGTGAGTGGGGACGTGTCATACAGGAGCTGTGGAGACATGATGAAAGGTCTTTTCCCAACTGGCTCACAGTCATTGCTGCTTCCATCATGCTGAATCCCAAAACTGTGTAAGAGCACAGTCCCACAAAGGAGAGGTAAGCCACATGCCTGCTACAACCACGCAGCTTCTCTGCTTTCTGACACACTATACCAGACACTACAAACATTTGCAACTTTATGAAGACACATTAATTAACAGGGAGCACTTAGCTATCTAGGAAATCCCAGTGGGACCACAGATGCTATCACAAGATTTGTCCCATATATTATGGAAAAGGAGAGCCAGACATCCTCTCAGTATGCATCTTGCAAGGGCTCAGGTGGGATTCTGTTGCTTCACAATTAAGAGAATACCGTGCCCTTGATGAGCTACCATGCCCAAGAGTGGCAAACAAGAGGCCACTCAGTAAGCTGGGGAAATACGGCTACACTCAGGGCTCTGTCCAGTCCCTGTGTTCTGCAACAGTACAAGCAAGGGAACAGCCCCACGAGCTTATGCCTCCTTGCCCTGGAGTAAGTAAATGACTATTTGTCACTACTTTGAAATGACAAAGCCAATGGACTGTGCTTCATACAGAGAGCATGTGAGGTTAGCATTTAACTGAAAAGATCTATGAATTCAAAACATAATGTGTAATTATTACATGAAATTTTTCCCAATGTACAAACTTTACACAGGAGTTTTACTTCAGCTCTCTTATTGGCAACTCAGCCAACAATAAAGTAATGAGAATATTGAACAAAATCACTTTAATTAAACTTGCTGGTTACAGGCTTTTACTGTACAAAGATATAGACTATGATGTACAAATGATTTTCTCAAGTTTAGTTGAAATCAGGATCAGAAAAATCCTGTCACTGATGCTATACATAGACTCTATTTTAAAACCTCTCAATGAACAATCCTCTTTTCAACAACTTTTAGTATCAGCAACACACATATGTACATAAACATGTAATTTGCGAAGGGCTCCTTGAATCCAGTGCAACCAAAACCCTAACTCTGAAACAGTTTCTCAGGAAAAATTCCCTAAGATTCAGGGAACTCTCAGCAACGTCCTTCGAACTTTTATTTGTCCCTTGTCAAGTCCTGACTAAGCCATGCAGAGGACAGAGGTCAGAAAGGAGAAGAAGGAAAGCGGGGGTACCTGTGTCCAAGCTCGTGGGCCACAGTGAAGGCCAGGGGCAGCCCTGTGTCCTCATTGATGTTGCAGCTCCTGTGGGGCTGGCACATCCCTGCCACGTGGGACAGACCCAGGGTCTCACAGGGTCTGTTCATTGCTGCGCAGATGTCCTTCCTTGGGTGATTGAAAACAACACACACACACAGTAAAAAGAAAGTTGAAGACAGTAAGATCCAAAGGGTGATGTGAAACTGAGTGTGGGCAGAGCATGATGTCTATGGGGCCAGCCCAGGACAGCTGCCTCGAAGCAAGCCCCTCCTGCCTCGTGGTCCCAGTCTAATGGGAAGCCTTTAAGCCCAGCAAACACTGGCCAAACAGAAGCAAGAATGGAGACATCCAAATGTCTTTCCACACAGAAAGATTTACGATTCTTCCTTTCCCCTTTACTCTCTCAATATCCCCAGCTTATTAGAAAGCCTGATTAATGGGAACTGCAAGCCAGACTGGCTACGTTTATTCTATTGTATAAATAAAGTTGATGCTGGGAATAATTAAGCAATTACTACACTTCTTGGGGAAGTACATCCCAGTGGTGTTGTGGTCTAGGGCAGGGGAGCTCCAGCCACCCAGGAAGAACAACTCCATTAAAGTACATGGCCTTAAGTGCCTTATTTCTACTACAAAGCAAATTTTCTAAGGAAGATAAAACTGTTGTGGGCTGTGAATCACTGAGCAAACAACCATGATACTGCCAACATCCAGCTGCTGCAGCATGAAACCATCAAACCACATTCTGACTCCAAGGTATATAAACTTGGCCAAAGACAAGAATTCCACCCAACTACATGGGAGGTGAGGGCCTGCTCTGAGCCTCCTTTGTAAATCCTGGAATTCATCTACAAGAGAAAATGGAGAGCTAATCCCTGTGTACATCTGCTGCAAGGACACACCCATTCTAGGGTTTCCCAATAGGGCCACAGTGAAAATCTGGTTTGGAAACCCCAACTACTGGTAAACTGAGAGCAGTTTCCAGGTTTAAAACTGACATCTGACATCAGTTCCAGCCACTAGAGCCAGGCCACCTTCAGATTTCAAGTTATATATTGAATATGCAGGCTTCCAAACCGGGCTGAGGTACAGAGAGTGAGATTTAAACAGCTTCCACTAAAATATGCAACTAGCTGCCTGTGTCCCAGCTGCTTGCAGCCACTGGAGGAGTTTCTAGGTGGTGGAGTAAAACCTACAGCATAAAACCAGGACACAATACCTTGTGAGCAGGACTGCAACATCATGATGCAAGGGATGGGAATCTCCTTTCACATTAATGCTCTTCTGCCATTTGCAAAAGCTTTTCAAGGTGTTGTCTGCATGGTGGGAGATCTTCAGATCCTCCTACCAACACAATTAAAAGTCACTTGTCATACTGTTACTGGATCTGTTTGGTTTTTAGGGTGCACTGCAGAGGGATCTGATCTTTGTCCCATCAGAGTAAGATCAGGAGCAACTGCCATCTAAATGGAATTGCTCTGCATTTTGTAAGCTGTAGGCTGGATGAGAATATAGTCATTTATTTCCATCAATGATTCAACTGAACCATTAAGCCATCTGATATCAGGGGTTAAGAAATACTGCAGGAAAATACTCCATCCAGGCTGATGTGCTTTAGAGAAGGATGCAGCTGCACAGCCAGACTGAGCAGCGACTGCTGCAGCTGGGAAACACAAACAACCAACAACTCACAGCCTCCGCCGGCGCTACTGGCAGGGAATGCTCCTGTGGGATGAGCGAGCTTCAGCTACTCAGCCACCACCGGACCATTCTTTCCCAGCACTGACTTGCAGCTATGCCTGCCCCATGTTTGAAGGGATGCTGCCACAGGCTGAGTTCCAGTGGTACTGGGTAACATCCCATAGATCACAGGATGAGAGGAAAGATACTATCACAGTGGCTAAATTACAGATCATTATAAGAATCATGATCTGCAGCTCCTCTGACATATAACCCTCCTAACTTTACCAGACCTGCAGCCCATGCAGAAGACTAGGAAGTAAAGCATGGGAATCTGTATTAATTTTACACAATCCATCCATGAAAACTGCATGAGAGAGTTTACAGGCTTTCAAGGCCAGCTCTCTGTGTATCCCAGTTTGGCTACCAGGATGGAAGTGTGAGTCATTTTGTTTTCTTTTTACCTCTTCATTCTCCAGCAGGATGAGTCGCACTATAGCAATGTTGATGGGGTTCCCAATGCTGGCATGGTGAAACAGCCCCGCCACCTGCAAAGCACAAAAGTTGACTAAGTAAAGCCCAAAACAAACATCTTGCCCTGTGACAGTTCTCCTGGTAAGTACATTTGCAAGACAACATGAGCTTAAAGGGAAACTACTGAAGGTTGTTGACAACATCCCAACATGTTGGGGAATTCCCAAAACTAAAAGACAAGACCAGATGTAGACCCAGATTAAAGCATTCATAATACAATGGAAACTGACATATTCTATGTAGCACACTGAAACTCAACCAGAAATGCCTGGGGGACCACCTCCACTTTCACTCCCTAACAGATGTGTTAAACACCTCAAAGCCAGCGCTCTCTGTGTCTTCACCAACACCAGGAAATCCAGGGATGTTACCCTGAGGTCCTCTACCCAATCCCACCCTCTCTTCTGGCCACCAACCACACCTCTTCTGAAATGCAAACAGATGCTACCACAACAGCTGAAGAGTAAACAGATTATACCAACTCGCATTGACTTATTTGCTTGTTTGATGGCTTTAGCAAAAGCTCCCTGGATTTTCAAGACCACCAGGTGATTCCAGACATGACCCTGGATGTGGCCCTGCTCGAGGTGGACTGGCAAGAGCAGGGGCTGGGCAAGGTCACCTCCAGGGAGCCCTTCTCACCTTAAACCAGTCTGATTCTGTGACTCCAGGCAAAATTAAGAGTGGTACTCCACATGTGCAAGGTTAGTTCATTAACACACCATACCACCTAGTTATGAGTCAATGCCTCCAGAAAAGTCTGAGTTTAAGGAGCAGAATGAAAACCCGAGGAATTTGAATGCAAGTATTACAGTTAGCTTTCAAAACCTACCTTTAAGTTTTACCACTAAACACACCCATGATTTAGTGCCTGGAAAGCAGATCAGCTACAGTCTGGATCTATGCTTTACTCCTTCCCTCGGCTGCCCTCAGTGGCACCTTCCCAGGAAAGCCATTCACATTTCTGTCAACCAGACTTGTGCACTCATCTATCGCTGGCACGCTGGCACCAGCTCTGCAGCATTTGGGACTGAGATGAAAAACACGATGGCAGCTGCCCTGCAGCGCTCCCTTCGTGGGTGTCTCGTATTAGCACTGCCAGCACTGAGTTCAAGGAAGCCTGAGCCAGAACTCTCACATCCATGCAGGTCTTTTCCTGTGAGCTGGCTTCCTTATGAAGCAGGGGGCTGTGGGTGGCCTCAGCGCAGGCTTCAGAGTGGTTTCAACTTCAGCTGCACCTCCCCACCCAAGCAGCCTGCTTGCCTGACTGGAGAGAACAGTGGTGGTGATGCTGTGGCCATGGGCAGCACCTGCCCCCTCTCTGTCCTGAAGCAGTAGGTATGGGAGGAGGAGTCCTGCTCTTGCAGTATCTACCTGGCAGGCCATGTTAACCACCCTGAGTGAGAAAGGGAAGGGAACAGCCCTTGAGCCCCACGTGGAAAGTGAAACCGATACAGGCGGAGAGCTGCTGCCATTTGCACCAAGACTTTGGCCTAGGGCTCGCTCACAGCAAACCATCCTCCTGAAGCAGATGGAGGACTGAACAATGCAGCAAAGCAAATGTGAGGGTGGGAACAGCCTGTTTGGTGAGAGATCTGCTGAGGTCTCACCAGGAATGAGCTCTGGCAAGCCCAGTGGCCCTTATGTCTCATCAACTGCATCTCCAGGGACCTGGCAGCTCTGCAGCTGAGAAAATTAGGACTCACCATGTTCATCACAGTCAGCACGTACTTCTCGATGTTCTCACTCCCATGGTATTCTATCATCTTGGTGTCTGCCACCACTAGTGTTTCCACCCACTTCTCCTTGCTGATGGAACGCTGCTTTATTCTTCTCTTCCTGTATTGTTTCTGCTCCCATCTTTCCCTCCGCTTCTCAGACTTCTCTAGGCTTTCCTGAGATTCTGAGAAATTAAAGGGAGAAAAAGAGACTCATTTTTAGTAAAAAGTCTGAAGCATTGGTAAAATACCATCAAGATGCCTTTTTTTTTTTTAAATTAAACTATCTGTTGGTGTTGATCAAGAGGACTCTCACTCAGACTCATAACTTACTCGCATATTCGCTGGGCTTTCTGCTCCAAAAATTCAGTGAGAGATGAAAACTGTGACTTCACAACACTGTACAGCAGCATTAGCGAGAAAGAAAAAAAAATCCTTTGAAATAAATTCTCGAAGTGAAATAGGGTCTGAAATATTCTGTGAGGAGCATGCAGTCTCCCAGAGCAGAGCACCTGCGGTTTGTATCAACACATTAATTTATAGGCAAACATGGAGAGAGGCTTGACCATGAACTGTAGAGAAACAACACCAGTGGTTCAGCTCTTCCAAGTATAATCAAACATTTTTATTTTACTGGGAAAGACAGCTCCCTAGCACCATAAACTCCATGCCCTGGAAACTCGATGTCCTGAGCCAAATCCCAAAGATCACTGCTGTCCTGAATGAGACTGAAACACCCGCAGGGCTGCACAGAGATTTCCTCGGTCACATGAAGACTGAACTCTGGGTTTCTGTGCTGCTCATCCCCAGAGAAACAAGGAGGACATTCACTGGACTGAAAAGACACATGACGCCAAAGGAGAGCTTGGACGCTCCTAATGCACACCAGAAACTGGGAATTCTCATGTCAAGACTTTTCCTGTGACGCTGCTCCAAGATCAAGGTCAGGGTCAGCCCCAAGTTGGGTAAAGGCTTTACAAACCACATCACACACAGTGGGAAATGCTTTTATGACCAGTTTCTATGGGCTCTGCCTTACTTTATTAACAGTGAACTTTTACATTTTATGGACTATACTATTCTTTAGCTGTACTTTATGCCCCAGCCTGAAAAATTCTAAGTATCTGAATAATTTGATGAATTGCTAATACCACTGTGACAGTTTAATCACAACAGCTTCCTTGGAGTTTGTTTTCATTGTCCTTTGCTGCTGAGCTTCCATGCGGGATGCAGAGCACGGTGCAGACAGCTCCCTGGCTACCAGGCAGGGTTTGTATGGCATTTCCCCTCAAGATCCCTCTCACACACTTGCCCAGCTGTACATACAGGCTCACAACATGCAGCACAGGACATTGACAGAAACTGAATACCAGTCTGATCTAACACCATCTGGCTATGTGTGATGATTTGCAAAGAAAACCAGCAACACATCAGTAGATGATGAAAGACTTGAGGTAATACAAATCCTGTAGACTTTCAGTTTCCTTTCCAGGGCACATACATCATGTCCACATTGCTGGTTTGTATTCAAATAGAGATTACACACTAGCCACACCATATCTAGTGAAATTCATTTACAATCAACAGGCTTTAAAGTCTAGAAGGAACCATTATTACTCTTATCAGTTTATTCATTTAGATTAAAAGAAGAATGCCTGAAGATAACATGATTATAGAATACAAGGGTTTGAGGAAGCTCTAGGGAATTAGTAAGACAAGATGCACTGACTGGAAGATGCAACTTCAAATATTCAGAATGGCAAAGTAAAGCATCCAATCTTTCCAACTTCCCTGTCTTGTGTCTGTCTGTCACTGCTGCACTCAGATCTGTGCTTCACAGCTCTGAAAGATGCAGAGACTCTAGCCTAGAGCTGCTGGCTTGGCATGGCAGGCCAGCACTCCCAGCTCCAGGTACTGCGGAGCTGTGGGGATGCTGCCCCAGCTCCTGAGGCGAGTGAGTCATCGCATGTTCAAGACCTGCTCCAGACTGGTGGGCAGAAATGTACCTTTGCTGTTTCTCATGCCTCCAGGATTTCTTCCTAAGGCAAATACCTGCCTATTACACGATTTTACTGCAAGCAGACATTCAATTTTCAGCTAGGCAGAGTAAAAATAGCTCCAAAATAACAAGGGCAACACAGACCTCAGTGTAGCTGTACCAGCCCTCAGGGACGTGGGTTCATGCTCCAGCAGCTAGGCTGCCCAAAGCATTGACTGTTCTTCTTCACTGAGAACAGCATCAACCAGTTTATGACTAGCCCCAGGATTTTATCATGGAAAAGACTTTGAACTTCCTTCTCTGAGCCTCATGCGCTCTCCCTCCCAGCCCCAGAACTGCAGCCCATGATCCTCTGCTCGTGCAACGCAGCCTCTGAGTTCTGCTCCAGCAAAAAAGCCCTGCAAGAAGCACAGACTGCTGTACCTCCCAGATCTGCCCTCAGCTGTCAGTGCTGTCCATCTGAGCCACCACTGCCTGCCTTTTCCAGGACATTTTCTGTCCTGGAATGTTCAATGAAATGTTCAATGACATTTCCAGTCATTTTCTGTGGGCCAGCCCTCTCCCTGGAGCTCAGGAGGAAGGCAAAGAGATCACTGTCCAACAGAGACCCCATACAAATGCCCTGAGGGAGGGGGTGGCTCGCCGCAAAAAATTGCTGATTTTCTACCTCTCCAAAAAGCAGGAAGGAGAGCTGCCTTGGCAGAAATGGACAACTAGTTCCTTGACACTAGTATAAGCACGGTGCTGTGGATACAGAAAGCATTTAATCTGCATTAAAATAATTCTGCTGGGCAGAAGGGCCATGGTGACAACCTGGATTCACTGGCGTAAATGGGAATTCTGGTATTTAGCTCATGGAAATCAAGTTTTACTCCAAAAGTCCAAACTTCTGGCAAGTCACAAACTGATGTCTGCAAGGAATCAAAAACAAATATTCAGTCTCCACATCACAGGATGCTTGCAGCAGGCTCAGGAAGAAAAGATGAATGAGAGGCCTGAAGTTCAGCATGCATGCGAGAAACATAAGCAAATACAGGAAAACTGGCAGGAGAAAAAAAAAACTGCTGTAATTCCTGTGACTTGTGGGTTCCACTCATGAATGTCAGAAAACTTTTGCCTGCTGCTAAGCAAGCAAATTTTCCTGACTTGCAATTTGAACCAGTGGTCAGCCTTCCCATAATAAAAACGCTCGTGGAAACCACTCTTTGCCTACGCTTTCAGAAACTTGGCCATCCTGCAGCAAGGAACCTAAAGCCAGTTGGCAGACACCTACCAAATGGGCCCAGCATGCCCACCACCCACAGAAACCACCACAAAACCACAGCTCAGTTGTGTCTCGGTGCTCTGAGCATTTCCTTTCCAGACAGATAAGTGGCAAAGGGGACCAGTACAGCAACTTCCAAAACTCAGAGCACTCAGTGTCCTTTAAGGTAAAAGCTGGGTGCTGAGATCTCATCACAGGAGCTGAACACTCCCGGATTGTAAAACAAGCATGTCTGCTGAGGCACCTTAGAAGTCTAAGGATTGGCACTGATTCATTTATCTTCTCACTGTGTACTTCAAATTACAGAACCCAAATTATGAATTCTAGGATCTAGCCATTCATCATGAGAGGTATGAGAGAGGAGACAATACCTTGCACACCGCAGGCTGCCCATGCTGCTGGCTGCTTTTTGTCTTGTTCTCCCGGGTGCTCAGGAGCATGGCGTTTATATATCCTGTGGGGCTGTGCTGCTGCATCCTCGGGAAAGCTGGTGGCTACTGGTTCAATGAAATAGTCCTCATTCATGAGCTGAAACACACCTTTCTAGCAGGGAGAGACAGAGATGTAATCATGAAGCCGTCCGCACCTAGTATGAATATCAGAGGGGAGAGATTTGCAAAATGTTCCACGTAGAAACATGTCTTCTCTAAAGAGATTGTTTTTATGGGTATTTTGAGCCAGTCCTGGCCCAGCTATAACACGTTATGGACTCACCTGGGATCCCAGAGCCCCAGACTGCATCTCAGGAACAAACAGTTACCTGAACACACTTGCATTTGCTGAATGGGAAGCTCTTTGAATGGGCAGCTTCATCCCCAGGAATGAGGAGCTCCTGGGCTGGGTTCTGCAGCTGGAGCAGAGATCACTGCCCCATGTAACCCTGCCCAGGATGCCCTACAAGGGCTCCGTTCTGCCCCAGAGAGGTTCTGTGGGAATGCTGGGGCGTCTGCTGTCTGCAGGAAGGTCTGTTTAAAACACACCTGCTAATTGGTTGACGCTCAGCTAAACATGAGCCAGCAGTGTGCCTGGGTGGCCAAGAAGGCCAATGGCATCCTGGCTTGTATCAGAAGTAGTGTGACCAGCAGGAGTAGGGAAGTAATTGTTCCCCTGTACTCAGCTCTGGTGAGGCCGCACCTTGAGTACTGTGTCCAGTTCTGGGCCCCTCACTGCAAGAAAGACGTTGAGGCCCTGGAGCATGTTCAAAGAAGGGCAACAAAGCTGGTGAGGGGTCTGGAGCACAGGCCTGATGAGGAGCAGCTGAGGGAGCTGGGATTGTTCAGTCTGGAGAAGAGGAGGCTCAGGGGAGACATCATTGCTCTCTATAACTACCTGAAGGGAGGTTGTAGCGAGCTGGGGGTTGGCCTCTTCTCCCGTATAACTGGTGATAGGACTAGAGGGAATGGCTTCAAGCTGTGCCAGGGAAGATTCAGGCTGGATATTAGGAAATACTACTTCTCTGAAAGGGTGATCAGGCACTGGAATGGGCTGCCCAGGGAGGTGGTGGAATCCCCTTCCCTGGAGGTGTTCAAGGAACGTTTGGATGTTGTGTTGAGGGACATGGTTTAGCGAGAACCATTGGTGATAGGTGGATGGTTGGACTGGATGATCTTATAGGTCTTTTCCAACCTTAGTGATTCTGTGATTCTGTGATCTCACTGCACCTCATGTGTCATGGCCCACCACTGCACATGACAGTGACATCCCTGCTCCTGCCTCCCTGACACTGATGCACAACAGGCTGTAACAAGAGGAGCAGACAGCTCTGGAGAAGATGAAACTGAGCTGACAGCGTTAGGCATAAGAGAGCACAATCCAGATCTTAGCACTGTGCTTCATTTTAGAATCCTTGACAGGAGGAGTGTAAAGTCTTGTAACAGCCTTCTAAGAAAGATGAAGCCTTACACAGAAACAGATCTCAAAGGCAGGCAAGGTTGTTAAAGAAGGAATAATTATCCCACGCTACATATCTAACAAGTGCTGGACCAGCTGCTGCATAAGGAGGAACAAGGGAGGAACTTGTCCTTTTGAGGCGCTAATGCGACTTATTTCAACACCTGACGTTGCCACAAGCAGGAATTTTGGGACAGCCCATCTGTGCTTTACAGCTCAGAAGTGGAGAGTGCTTCTAACAAAGCAATGCTGGGCTTGAAATGCAAGATATTGCCACTGTGTACAAATACAATATGCTTCTGTAGCCTCCAGAACTAAATTATCCCACACCAGCAATGACTTCCTTGTTTACAACCTGTAACACCTAACACAATTACAAGGTGTGTGTGAGTAATTCACTGTCACAAAGCTCAGTGACACACTTTACTTTCTTTGGTCATTATGTCAGACACAAGCACATTGTCAGTGCAGTTTCCTCTGGTTTAGTATCTGACAAAAAGCTTTGGTTATTTTAAGACCAAGCAGGGAAGCTCTAAAGCAACTTAAGGCTGAAGTTTTCTCACCACTCAGGTTATTGGCTGCAGGCAGCATTGTGCTGCTGCCTTTTGTGAGCTAACAGTTTCTTCTGCTTCTTAACAAATGATACATGCCTACAGCATTTATAGATATTGTTCATTTCCAACCCATTTTTGAGGCCTTAATTACGTGATTCTCCAAACCATCATAAAAGAGGTGCTTCCAGATGACACGTTATGCAGAAAATGAATTACTTAACGAGTATTATTTTTCTCTCCCATCCACAGTTCATTCACAGAGATGTTTAATCCCGTTAACCAGTTCCTTTAGCATTCATTATCCTGAAGATAGGAGTTATTACAGACCCAGCTTTTCAGATGGAAAAATCTGCCCAAAACCATAGAGAAAGTTAATGCAAAAGCAGCATTAGAGCTCAGACTGTGGTACCCAGCTCTGGGCTAAACTGCTTGCCCTTCTCAAGCCCTTCGGCAGGCTTCCTTCAGACCTCAAACCTCACTGGCAGAACTTCAGCTGCTGAACTGACAGTGAAAGTGCAAATAAAATGATCTGACCCACCAACTCAGCAAGCTATGCAGCGCAAGGTGCTGAACACCCTCAAATGCTGTTAAGTTTGGTGGGAGAAGAGCAACTTTGACACCTCCCAGGATGCACACAGCATTTTTTGTGACCTTCTCCATGCTATTCTGCCAGAGCCAACTCTTCTGGGCTTCTGGACACACTGAGCATCCCTCCCATGCCTGCTCCATCTGCACCAACTACTTTTTGAACTTGAAATCCTGGCTCAGAACCAGCATGGGGAACAGCCCCAGGTATGTGCCCTCAGCTCCTGCCCATCACAGGGAAGGTGTTAGCTCCTGCTATGCCCAGCAGCACAGCTGTGTGTTCAGATTTGTGACTTGTGTGGGCTGTGCAGACCTCCAATTTACAAACGATTATGCTTTAGCAGGCTAGCTCAACATACAGACACACACTGCTTTTCTTTAAACACAGGAAGCTTGAAATACAAACACAGCCCTCAGCTGAACTGAAGCCACCTGCAGCAGCCAGAGGACCTGATGGGATTCAGAGAGAAGCACACAGGAAGCCAGGGCAAGGAATTACCAACCCTGCAAATGCAAAGATGTGGGGCAGAAGGACTACTGATTCCTGCTTGCAGCAGCAGCAGCCCTGTACCCCGTGTGCGTGCCAGCTCTGTGCAGGGTCACCACATGAAGCAGAACCCCTTCACATGCCAGCACTGTTGGCATCCCCCTACCCTACTTGAGGACTGTCTGTGAGTTATGAAGTTATACTGTAACGATTCTGCAAATCTCTAAGAGATTTTAAACCCTGTGGGGACCCAGTCCAGCCAGACTCAAGCTAATGCAGACATGCAAATTTATGCTAAAGACATGAATTTGCCTTCCTAAGTGCCTACACCACAGTCTTACTAGTGATAATGACTTTGACTTTCAGCAAAACGTACCTTCTTCAATGTCCCTATTGCCTTTGAAAATATTGGCCGTGGAATAAGACAGCTGATGCTCACTTTTTGTGAAAAGAGATTTCACTACACATAAACCACACTATCATGAAACGGTATTTCATTATCATGAGATATTTCATCATCTCCAGGCTTTGAACAACACACTTTCAGATGAGTTTCTCACAATCCTACATTTATGTACTAGAAGATGGAGGCCATATGGGAATTGCTCTTTGGGAATTCAGACACAAGCACAAGTAAACACAGTCCCAAGAGTTCCCAAACTGCTGGAATCCATGGGAAATTTACAGTCAGGTCATCTGAAGCAGCATCAAACCTACACAACGACATCTTGACTCTGCTGCTATCAGGAGGAATTTTGCCAGTACCTTCCAAAGAAAAAAGGATTTCACACAGCTGCTGCTATTTCCCTGTTGGTTAAGAACCTTGGTACTCACCAGCCCATCACACGTACTGAGCGCAGCCAGGCCTCCCTTCAGCGTCCGGCTCTGAACCTCCCCGATCATATGGCAGGAGTTATACGTGTGGGACTGGATCTTGGCATCAGCAATTCCCCCATACCGCCTCTCACTGACAAACCCAGGGGTGAGGAGGTTGATGTTAAGGCTCAGGTTGAATTTCAGGGGTTGTCCTTTGTAATGCAGTTCATAGAAAGCAAGAAACTTGTTCTTGGAGGAAAGAGACCTTCTGTGAAGGGCTCGGTGGGACAAGTCGTAGGACAGAAAGGATCCGCTCTCGTCAACCTTGACTGGATGAACGATGTCACTGCTGGAGGACCAGAGAGCAGGTTCTGCAAAGAGAGGGTTTCTGTGGTTAGCTTTTACAATCAAGCATCTTTCCTCCTACTGCTTGAGCTGGATGCTGAACTCCCAAGACAGCTCACTGGGGTCAGTTACGCAGATACCTGTTGGATCTGGTAGGCTGTGCCTACCTATTGCAGCAGCCAGTTCCCAGTACCTGCAAAGTATGTGCATTGTCTGGGCTGCTTCACCTTGCCTCTGCCCTCTGGCAGTGCATCCTCACCTTCTCCCATGGGCTACTGCTAGTAGCTGATCCTACAAATGTTAGTCACGGTGCTCTGCTCTGACCAAGGACCACCACAGCACAGCTGGGGGCCGGTCCCAGTTTCCATGCACATATCCCCACTGTTTAATTACACTTATTGGAGCAAAGTAAATAAGCAAATAAATAAATAATCTGAAACGGTGTCTGGAAACCGTGCAGGAGATTTCTGGTGGCAAAGCACCTCCCCGGGCTCAAAGGGTCCCAGTGCTCCTACAGCCAGCCGCTGCCGCGCTCTGCTCCGCGGGCATCGAGAGCGCCTGCGGGGAGCTGGGGAACGTGGGGAGCCCCGGGGCCAGCTCTCCAGCTGCAGCTCCGCACCCGCGGCCATCCCCGCACGCATCCCCGCGCTCACCTGGCTGCTCGGTGCCGCCGCTCCGCTGCACGCCCGCGGCCAGCGCGGCGGCGAGGAGCAGGAGCCGTCCCGGGGCCGACATGGGTGCGGGCAGGGCCGGGCCGGGCCGGGCAGGGCACTGAGTGTCTCCCGGCCCGCGGGGCCGCCCCGCCGCCACCGCCGCCGCTCTCCCGGCCCGGCCCCGCCGCTGCCCCGCGGCTGCCGGCACAGCTCGGGAGCGACCCCGCGCGGCCGCCGTGCGCGGGGACACCGTTCAACACGGGCAGCCCGCTCCTTCGTGGAGTGGAAACCGATAGCGTTCTGCGGCGAGCACCAGATCTCGGAGGAACAAACGTAAATTTGCTCTAAATCATCTCTTCCCACCGGGAAAGTGCGTGGTTTTGGCTCCTCTGTGAAACCGCTGCCTCCCTTCCGTTTCACAGCAAACCGCACAAACGCCAATGGAAGACACTTCATTAATGCTTTATTTCAGCTGCCATTTTTCCCAGTAGAAACACAAGGCCTGAGTCTTTCCCTTTTTATATATCTGTCTTTTCTGCTTTTTTTTTTTTTTTTTTTCTAATTTTCATGATAAAAACAATGGGAAATACAATACTTGGATCATTTTGTTTTATTTAAATAACTCCTTGGCAGAGCACAAAGACTGCAGGAAATTATAGTCCCTTCCTCACTAAATACAGGACTGTCGGTAATGGAGCACGTTATATCACTTCCCTTGCCCGTTCCCTGTGCCTGTCAGGACCTCAGCACCTAGTTCTATCTATTTAGCCAGAAGGCTAAAATGTTTAAAGAACAGCAAAACCAAGTGTTTAGTTTCAGATAAGTAGGATTGGAAAGATTACTTGTGAGTGAGGTTAATGGGTTTATAATGATAGGGTGTTCCAGCTTTGCTTATGTGGAGCTCTTAAAATGAAGCAATTCCTGCTCAGAAGTCTGCATTTCTATGCCTAATTCAACAGTAAAACACCACAGAAATATTTTATATAAAATATTTTACATAGGACAAAACCCAGGTCAGTGTCTGACAGCTTGGGCTTGCTGGATGCTGCCTCACTGCTGTGTTCTCTGTGGCAATCTGGGCACGTCTGGATGTACCACTATGTTCACACCTGACTTGCCAAAATTTGCATCTTCTGCAAGCAACGAAGAAGAATGCAATTAAATTTTAAAGCATCCCATTATTTGAAAAACAATTGCTCTGGAATGGCCCTGGGCAAATTCCAGCAAGGCAGTACTCTCACCCAGGGACTGCGGTGCTACTGATGCAGTGTTACAGCAGTTCTGACAAAGGGAAAGCAGAGAGCGAGGCCACTTCTGCCTCTTTATACGTACACCCAGAGCGGGGCACCGACCCGCAGCACTCACACTGCTGTGCTGGAGAGGATCCAGCCTCTGCCCAGGCTGCACCGTTCTGCTCGGCCGTGCCTCGCTGTGCTGGCTGCTGCTGGGAAGCCGCACAGATGGCATGGGCTGAATATCAGAGCCCACAGCACAAAGAAATGCCGCGTTACCACACGCGGGTCCTCCCGCAATGCACTATTGCTCTCCCAACGCCCACCTTCTAAACTGCGTGCAGAAAGTACACGGAGGAACTCCAAATGCTTTCTTATCTCTTCAAAAACCGAGGCAGTTTGGAGGCTGCGTTGTATTTCCTGCGCTGAAAAACCTGTCGCTTCCCAGATGTTTACACCTTCTGCTGGTCTGGGTAGGATTTTTTTTTTATACTTTTTCTGAAGCGATAACGTTAAAACACGAAAACAGAGATGCGGCAGGACAGCCACAAGCAGTATTTCCACAGAACAATACCCACAAACATTCGGCCGCATCCATCGCTCGACCGCTCCAACGCGCGCAGCCCACCAGCCCCACCAACGGCACGAAGCCCGCGCAGCTCCGCGCAGCCGCAGCCTCCACAGACGCTCGACACTGTGGGCGCGGACGCCGCCCCGCCCCGCCCCGCCCCGCCCCGCCCCGCATGAGGCAGCGCTGAGGTGCGAGGGCTCTGCTGAGCGAGCTGCGATGGGCGCTTTACAGACCGCTCTAATGAGCCCCGGAAGGGCTGCGGACCGCCCCAGTGCCGCTGTGACTGGGCTGCGGGCCGGTAAGGCACGGTTAGTCCCGGTAAGATCCGGTAAGGCCCAGCACAGCCCGCCACGCTCGAGGGTCCCGCTTCCCGCCGTTGCGGCGCGAGGCGCTGTGAGGAACGTGCTGCGCGCCAAGCAGCCGCGTTGCGCCCCCTGCCGGCGCGGAGGAGCCGCAGGGCAGCGGGAACTGACGGTGCGGTTCAGAAAACGGGTCTTGTCGAATTTCACCTGGGAAACTGAGGAAAAGGAAAGAAGAAAGAAAACTTCAAATTGTTTTTGTTGATTTCCAGCTCAGCATTGCTCATCAGCACCCGGCACAAGCATCTCCACTAAAGATTTCTTTCAATTCTTTATTCTGCTTTGCCATTTTGGTTAGGTGGCTGGCCTACCACTGCAGTGTTATAAATGAAGGAGCTTTCTGTGGTTACAGAAATAAATCCTTAAGGATCCTGAGATCTCCAAGAACGTATCCTGGTGAAAAAAGGGGTAAGACCCCAACTATTCACTAGGGTGTCTTGGGAAGTCTATTTTCTATCTGAAAATACAATGTAATAATAATTTAAAAAAAAACAGACTTGACTGTTTTTACTGACACTGGTTTACATAGTGTTGAGATATTTTTTTTAAGAAATTTATCATTTTGATGTGAAATTTGTCAGAGGATCGGGATTCCCCAGGCGGAGGAGCTACAAGTGCTGCGAGTGGAGCACAGAGCGGCACTGCACCCGACAGCCCGGCTAGCTCAGTCGGTAGAGCATGGGACTCTTAATCCCAGGGTCGTGGGTTCGAGCCCCACGTTGGGCGCGTAAATTTTTCTTAAAAAATTTTACATTTTTGTCACGTGCTCCTCAGTCGCTCTCAGATCCTCACCACCAACAAACGAAACCGAACCGAAGCGGCACCGCAGCCGCAGCCCCAACGCGAAACTCTCCCGACGCGCCCGCCCCGCCCCGCCCCGCACTACCGATCCCAGCATGCCGCGGGGGCGGCGCGGCGCGCATGCGCGCTGCGGCGGGGGTTGGGGCCGGCCGCGCAGAATGCGGCGGAGGTGGTGAGGCCCCCGCGGGGAGGGGGCGGGAGGAGGGCGAGGCACTTATAAATGGCGCCCAAGCAGGACCCCAAGCCCAAATTCCAGGAGGGTGAGTGCGGGCGGGGGTCTGCGGGCCGGGCGCGGCGGTGGGGGCTCGGGGCTGAGCGCCGAGGGGGCGGCGGCCGTGTGGGAGCGGAGCGGGCGGTGGGTGGGACGCCGCCGCGGGGCCGTGACGGGCGCGGGGCCTTGGAGCCGCACGGCTGCGCCGAGCCCGAGGGCTGATAGCGGCGGTGGGCGGGCCGAGGAGAAACAAAGGAGACGGGTTGGAGGGAGTCCTGCTGGAAAAAGACAGCTGCCGCGCTCGCGGACGGGGGCCCGGTGTCCCCTGGGGGCCCTGCGGCGCCGTTTGGGTCTCAGCTTTTGCCCCTCCGCCGCAGCAGAGGCGGCGTGTGGGGACAGATGGATTCCTCTCTTCCTGTTCCTCGGCTTTCCTGCCCGTAAGAACTGGGCGTTCCCTTCTCCCCCGATATCCCACGTGTGCTTGCTGTCCGGCAGGTGTTAAAGCCGTTGACATCTCTAGGTCTGTTAGGGTTTGTATCTGCTCGGTGCTCCGCTGCCCGTGCTGTGGAGCTGGGCCGGGGCTGCTCGCACAGGAGGCTCGGGGCTCTGCGGCTGATGCTGGTGGTGGGATCCATATCTGTACGAGACTTTAGGGTAGGTGGTAGGATTCTGCTGCTTAGGAGGCTGATTTTGTGTACGTGGTGGTTTTTAAATAACAATTGATGCCAATACTGGCAAATGAAGGTTTCTTCCCCTTTCCTCTGCCTGGCCCTCACTGTGGCTTCTTCTTGAGCAGCTGGCTTTGCAGAGGAGTGCCTGGCAGCAGCCACTCGTGGAGTCTTGACACAGTGACTGGATGGCAGCTGGTGTCAGAGCGCGTTCCATTGTGCCAAGTGTCCATAGCAGTGTTAGCAATCTGCAGAGACAATCGGGATTTAACGTGTGTTTCACATTGTACTAAGTGAGTTAATGCGAAATGTAGTGATCTGGAAGTAGAGTAGAATTCCAGGCTGACATTATATTTATAGCTGTAGGAGTCCAAGCAGCATAAATTCAGAATAGAAGTTAAAATATGAACTTTCTTTCCTAAATATAAATGTTTGTGAGCTCAGCACAAGCATTTAATTGGAGAAGTGTCCCATGAATGAAGCTTCTTGCAGTCCTGAAGTGCTGAAACTGAAGTGTTTTGTTATGGCCATCACAGTGTGGTGAATAAAACGATATGTAGCTTGAAATCCTGTTATTAAATAGTGTTGGGTGGGTTTGGAAACTGTTTTGTAATAGCAACACGCACCTCCTGTAAAGGAATGGGTGAGAAGGAGGCTGGGTTTCTGTGGACACAAGTGAAAGCCTGGAACACCCAGATGCCCTGCTGGAAGTATGGGGTATCCCTTATAGTGAAGGAACTGTCATTTTTTTTCATGTAGGCTTCAGAAATGAGATCAGGTTTGGTCAAGTGTGAATTAATGGTTCTTTGGGTGTTCTTGCATCTTCTCACTGGCAAGAGAAAATGGAGAATGTTGAATCTTTCTCAGATGTCAAGTTCAGCCTTTGACTTTCTTAGAGCAGGTCTGTTCCCTGATGATGCTGATGAGATATCTTTGCTTCCACATCTGTTCTCAAGCTGACTTGTTAGCCTTCTACTTCGACATCAAAGGCAAGACTTGTGTCACGTCTTCACACACAACTTGAGAACTTATTGTTTCTATAAATACTCTGCATGTGAAACAATTGTAGGAGGGGGCAGCTGAACTGAGACTTCCCAAGCTGTTCCTCGCAGTCAGTGATGCCAGAAGACTTGCTGGTCCAGAGCCTGCTTTGTGTTTGGGCAGAGTGTGCTGCCTGGTGCCAGCATGGGAGCTGTTAGTACCCAGCACAAATGCTCTGTGTACCTTGGCTTCCTCAAGTGTTGGCAGAGCAGTTCCAGGTATTTTCTATCAGCTATTTTAGCTAAAGAACTCTTTTCTTACAAGTCCTGCCTGTGGGGTAATGAGTAGACGTGGGTGTTACTGCAGCAGTGGCAGTGCAGGGAAGAAATGGTCTGCTGATCTGTTAGGGCCGTTCTGTTTTCATGATAACCTTTCTGCACAACTAGGGTCTGTGTTCCTTAATCTCAGTGTTTTGCCTGGAAAGGCTTTATATGGTAATCATAACACATGTGTTTTCCAGTAGTGCCAAGTGAGCAACATGAAGCATGAGGTTAATGGAACTTTTGAGTCTTAGATCTGATTATGAAGACTCTTGTTTAGTATTTTTTGTTTTTGCATGAAAGTACTGCAAGTACCAAACAAATCACTTGTTGGTGAATTTCTAGCTCTTTTTCCAACATACAGAAGCATTTTACGAGTTGAAATACATTTCTGACGTAGTTGTGTGTTCTTGGACTTTACTGTGAATACTTCAGTTCTGTGAGGGCGTGTGGTCTCATAGCCTAGACAATACATCTTTCAATGGGAGTGCTCTCCCTAGTCAGCATATGAGTTTAGTAGTAAACTTACAGATGTGTACTTGCCCATCTGAGCCTGCTGCTGGTAGGTGATGTTTGGTAGTACTTGTGCTCTTTGGAGAAACTGTTATGTGTCTGCTTGTATCCTGCTCTTGCTGTTAAAATGGTGCCCAAATCCTCCTCCTCTGATTCAAATAAAATCAGACAGCTTCCCTGACCTTTTCAGAGCTGTGTTTCAGAGTGCATGTGAGAGCTGCTCAGTGCCCTCACCAAAAGAAATTGAGGTGTGGGGATATTTCATTTTTTCAGCTGTTTGCAAAGTGATTCTGGTTACAAGTTTTGTAGATGTTCAGTTATGTCTGGGATGAGGAAAGGCAAATACAGCCAGGATCATTCAGCTTTCAAGAGGGGTCACGCTTAAAGGCACTGCATGCTGCTGCTGGACTTATCCCTTGAGTATGTAGAAATGAGTTTTGAAGAGTAGAGTAAGTTTTGCAGAAGGGGGTACTTCTAAACCCATAGCCTGCAAATCGGTTGTTTTCGAGCTGCTCACAAGGAGCTCCAGAGCTGTGGGGCTGAGGAGGCATTTTGCTGCTGGGTCCTCCCTGCCAGCCCACACAGCACAGGTGCTGATGGCACTGCTCTGCCCTGTACGTCCTGGCTGCGTGCTGCACACTGGAGTGTGCTATGCAGCTTCTCTTTCAGAACGTGTGATGCATCACTGCTCTCAAGAAGGAAACATCTGCACTCCAATGTCTTCTGTTGAGTACACTCAAATTCCTGCAATAGAACTGCACAATAGGAGCTTATCATTTGCAAGGTGGGAGGTGCTGGTAACACTTGCTTTTGTTTGTGTCAGCAGCTTGAGATACAGGGGTGGCACCTCATAGCAAGAGCTGATTCCCTGCTCTGAGTCAAAATGCAATGTCATGAAGATTTAGGAATCCCTTACAGCAAAATGGTTTTACCTGCTGAAGAACACATTTGTACCAAGAGTGTGTTTTCATTTGTGTCTGAAGTTATGGTTCTAAAGCAGGTCTGGGTGCCAGTAATTTGAACTGGCGGTGGCTAGAAGTATGGGCAGGATAATAGGTTTAGGTGTCAACTGTTTGCTGGGAAAAAAAAACCAGAACTGTGGGTGGGCTTGGATGCAGCTGGTGTGCAGCTTTCCTTGTGCGAGTGCTCTTCGGGGAAGCCCATGGGGAATCTTTCCTTTGTGGCTTCAGTAATCTGCTTCAATCCTTTTGCACGACAAAAAGTTTTCCATCACCAGCATGGTTCTCAAAATCTCCTTGAGTTTCTTGCTAGGTTGCTGTTGGACTTGTTCTGTGATAACATGCTTTTGAGAAATGGCACTGGTTTTATTCTAAGATGGCTTTCTGTGACTGTCTTTCAGGTGAACGAGTGCTCTGTTTTCATGGACCTCTCCTTTATGAAGCAAAGGTATGTGTGGTTGCTTATTACTGCAGGTGGTTCTGACTTGCCCAGGAAAATAAAGAATTGCAGGAGTTTACTTGCTGTGCCTTACCTCCCTGGGATTAATGACTGAAGCTCAGATGAAGGAAAGCATGCTATTATATACACTTTAGTTTTAAGCCCCGTGGTTCTTTATTATGGAGAAGCTTAAAAAAAAAAAAAAAAAAAAAACACCAAAAAAAACAAGAAAAACAACTCAAGACCCACAATAGTACTACGCAGCTGTTCTGGTGAATTACTAAGGTTATATCTTTTGTGTTGAACATCTCTAATGGATGTGTTCCCACAACACTGCAGCAAACTTGGTGCTGGAGCGAGTGCATAAACTAGCATTAGAGTAGTATGGGAAGCTACAATTTGTCAATCCATATGGCAGTAACTATACAATGCAAAATTAAATGAGGTCTACTTAAGATGCTTTTGGCTGAAAACTGCTATCTTGTAACATCTGTGAACTGCCTGAAAGTACTGTGGTGGTTATCCATTAATTCTCTTCCTTCTCTGAGGAAGGAAAGTATTCTGGTGTGGGATGGTATTTATTTGAATATTCATGTTACTTTGATTCCTCATAACCAGTAGAGGCTTTTTAAGCCTGCGATCTGACTTTGGCTTTAAATCCACGTCTGCAGTGAACTAGCAAGTTCAAATGAATAACCAGTGCAGTAGCGTATCAGCAGGGTCAGGATATCCTTACTCCTTGTTGTAAGTCTAGGTGAGACTGAGTTTGTTCCATATATAGTGGTGTTGAGATCAATAGTGGAATATGTTGTTCACTTTGTTGACAATTAAGCATTGATTTCTTAAATTGGGAAGGTATGGGAAGGAGTCCTGACAGTGATGCTGAGAAAATGCTGTACAGCAGAAGGCTGGACTCTCAGGAGTGCTTATAGGTGACTCAGCATAGTGCAAAAATACCCATTCTGACTTGTGGAAGTCAATTTTCAATTTCAGTAGAGAAAGTCTTAATATGGAACCAAAAGATGGAGCCAAAGATTATGTTCATGTCTTTGCAGTAGACTAAGGTGAGGATGTTGTGGAGCAGAATGGTGTCATGGACCCCAGCATCTCCAGGAAAATACCTTTCTGGATGAAGTGCCTTATCCAGCCCTAAGCTGGGAATTTAATTTGGTACAGCCGGGAAGTTTAGAGATGTAGCTGGGCACAGAGATGAACTGTGACAGGTTATGTAGTCTGTCTTCTGGGCTGTGTTCTTGCAGGAAGAGGTATGTCTCTGGCTGTGCTTTCCTTCTATATAGATGTGGTAGTTGAGCTCTTACATGCCAGACTGCAGATGCAGGAGAAAACTGGTAAAGAGCAGCATGTGTAGCTGTTGCAGCTCATTTAAAAGTCTTCCTTTGGATGAGCTGATGTTACATCTTACAGGCTCTTGGGAGGACCATTCTTAAAATTAAGACACAAAAGTTCCCATGAGGGACACTGCTGAGTGGTATTACCTGGGGCAACCTTGTCCTGTACATTCCCTTTTCTTATTGGTCTCACCTTAATCTTGGTGCATGAGGAGGTTACTGTCTTCAGAGGCTGATCTTTGGATGGAAATAACTGTTTTTACTTACCCCGTGTGTAAATTCTCAATCTAGAAAACGCCTATCCTACAATCCTTTCTACTGAATACAGTGTGATCTCTGTGATCTGCAGAGATAAATACTATTTACTTTACTTTTGAAGACTCCTCTACTTCAGCCAGCTTATCTGCCTGTGAGGTAGGGGCCTGCATGTCAGCTAGCTCTCTGAATGGCTTATGGCTAACCTTGGACTAGTTAAGTGGCTGTGTGGTTAATCTGGTGCTCCTCAGGGGTTTTGGATCCTTCTCATGGCTGAAGGTGGCCCTATGGATAGCTCAGCAGAGTTGCTTTGCTTAGCCCTCCCAGATCTGTAAATAGGCAGCAGCTTGTGTTAGGCAACTTAGTTTCTGCTGTGGAATTGCTGCCAGGTATTTCAGTTGCATGCATGGAAATTTCTGCATGTTTAGAGTCTGAAAGCATACGATGCAAAACTTGTTTGGAGATCTTTGTTCTCACTGAACTAATAGAACTCTTTTCCTCTGTTCCAGTGTGTAAAGGTTGCCATAAAGGACAAGCAAGTGAAATACTTTATTCATTACAGTGGTTGGAATAAAAAGTAAGTATTTGCATGAAATGGAATCAGTCCTCCTTTTGTTATCAGTCGGAATATTAGCTTGATGAACAAGTTCTACCATCTGTGTGTTATTAGAGAATTTTTTAAAATTAACCTTAATATTTTTTATACAAATGCCCATAATTTGTAGTAACAAAAGATTGCCTAACTAGCAGTTTCCTTCCTGCAGGGCTTTGTTTGTGTAGGCAAAGTAGCTTACGCTGTCCGTAGACTAATAGGAAGGCTTGTTTGTTCAGCTTTGAAAACAGTTACTATAGTTCCCTCCTGGCAGAGATGTCAATATGGAAACTTCTTTACTCTGGTAGGAGAGAGTTGCAATGGAGCCAAGTATTCTTCTCAGAACGCCAGTGTATTTCACTCTAAAATGCTTCTGGCAGCAAAAATCTAGTAAGCAGTGTCTTTGTGAAGGTTGCCTTCAGAGTGGGGGGGGCTGTCTATCTGAGTCCTTCACAGGAGCAGACTTAGCCTGTCTTTCAGTTCTGGCCTGTCATGCAAAGGTAGCATTAGAGAAATCTTTCCCTTCTGCAAAAATAATAGGATTCTAGGTGCGAGACTTCTAAAGATGGCTTCATGTTATAATGTTCAGCCCTCTAAAGAGTATTGCATAAAGTTACTGCATTCAGTAGTTGCTTTTTGCCTTTCAATTTCTGTGACAGGGTTTTCAATTTAAGAGAGTTTTTTTCCTTACTGACTATAAGCTTCAGCTCTTCAGGCTCCAGAAATCTTTCTGATTTTGCTTTATTTCAGTGCTGTGGATTCTCAAGCAAATACTGTCACTAATATCTTGATCTCACTGACTTCACTAAAAGCTGAACTTCACATCCTAATGCCTACAGTTCTCTTTAAATGCATCTATCCCCCTCCTTGCCAGTGGGCAGACAACTGTCACTGCTTACTGTAAAACATTTACAGGGAGTGTAATTGATTCTTAAGCTGGCTGCTCTGTATCAGTGAGGCAGCATAAATGTGGTACTTCATTTCCTTGTTTATCTCTGGTGGTGAAGGGTGCTGTAAATGATGTTGTAACTCCTGCTTTTCTTTTCATGCTTGTGTTGCTTGCAGGTTTTCCTACCTTCAGGCTTCCAGTTAACTACATTAAAAGTGGCATTGCTGCAAGATCTAGACAAATGCAATAGTGATTGTTCTGGTTTACATAATTTCAGTCCTTTGTTATTAATTGCTCAGTTTAACTTTTTTTGGAAATACAGGATGTGAAAGCTTTCTCATACAATGTAATGTGTGCTGCAGTTAAGTAACATTTCTTTTGAAAGTGACACAGCTGTACAGCCAGGAGTAAGATAAGTGGCTTACATATCTGACCAAAGCACTACCCTAAAAATGTAACACTAAAATACAGCTGCGAATCTGTTTCTCTAACACTTGGTTGCTAAGCTTGGCTTGTCTTAATCCTGAAAGCCTTATACTCCTGTAATAGTATTGCTTTGATCATGTTGATGTTGCTAGAGTAGCAGCTATTGCCATCAAATGGAAATGACGTGGAAATCTATATAGTGAGCTTTAACTTATGTGTTTCAGAATAACGTGGCCACTTTTAATGTGCTTTTATTTGAAATAATTTGTCAGATTGCTCAGATTATCCACTCTTTGTCAAAGTGGAATTACTGCTCATAATGGCAATTTCCCCAACACCTGTTCTCTTAAATCGTTCACTTCAGATTCTTCAAATATTCATGCCATCTTGGTTTCCTTCACAGACAGAAATCAGAGCACTTCTTCTTACAGTAAGATCTTATTGCTGAATTTGTTAACCTATAAAATGTTGGAATAGATAAAGGAAACTCACAGAATAATATAGTTATGGCTACAGATGTCCCATAACTTAGTAAGTGTAGTTTTTTTTTCCTGAAATGATTCTTTTAAATTAAAGACAATTCCCACCCTCCCAAATTGCCCATCCTATGAGTTTGGGGAACTCTTCTGAATTTACTGAGGGTTACACTTCCCTAGAAAAACTGTTACCACTTCAGACAGTGGGGAATGTGTTTGGCAATTTACACTCTGTTGTGTCAGTCCATGACTTGTCACAAAAGCAGACTTCAGTCTCAGATTCTGTGAAGCTTTTAATTGATTCTGTTGTGTAGAATGTGATTACATAGTGTTTTTGAATGATTAATTATTGTTCTTTTTTCCAGCTGGGATGAATGGGTTCCAGAAAGCAGAGTGCTCAAATACGTGGATACCAATTTGCAGAAACAAAAAGAACTTCAAAAAGCCAATCAGTAAGTATTTTTTCTTAGAAGTTGTTCTCAGCAGAATCATTTGTTCTATAGAATTTCAATCTAACTGCTGCATATCAGAGGAGGTTAGTAAGTTCAAAACAAACAAAAAACTCACAGCAAGCACATTCAAGAAGTATGCGTTTGTCTCTTTATTCTTGAGGTGCTTTGACCTGGGGAGCTCTGGTCTTTGTACTCCAGAATCTTATAGAGTGAACTGTTCCTCAGTTTTAAGAGAAGGCAGTGAGATAGCCAGGCACACTGACTAACTGGAAGTATGTTTTGTCACATGGGAATAAGGAGACTAAAAATGACCCTCCTGCAGTATCCTTAAAATGTGTTTTTAAGCAGTGAGGGTAGTCTTCCTAGGAGACGCTTAAAAACTCCAGACTTGATCCTAAGCAACCTTTTCTTTTTTTTTTTCAGAATGTATCTGTTCTTTTTAGCAGTGGTTAGCTGTTGTTTCCAGGTCACTGAGTAACAAGGATTGTGGGAGGAGGTGTAAATGGGAGGTCATGCCTTGAATGGTTTGTTATATGAATAAGCTTAAAAACATCCTGCTATTTAGTTGAATTTGTTCCTTTGTTGTCAAATACTGACTCTGATTTATTTGTCAGCAGTTCTCTAAATGTTTTGTGTAACTGTTTACCTTTTGAGGGAAAACAAGCTGCTTTTTCAGTTTGTCTTATTGCCAAATTTATTCTTTTTAAAGGGAACAATATGCAGAGGGGAAGATGAGAGGTGCTGCTCCAGGCAAGAAGACATCTGGTCTGCAGCAGAAAAATGTTGAAGTGTAAGAAGCTTTTCATTTAAGAACAAAAACCAAACTATTGCTTATAAGTTCTACTACTGATCTTTAAATGGTATTTTCTTACGATTTAGCCTCCATTCCATTACTCCCGACACAAGCTATACAGATGTTTACTTTTGTGGTATCTGAAAGGCCTTTGGTGAAGTACTGTATTAAAACCATCTTCTAAGATGGAACAGTGCTTAATATTGAATCAAAGTACTGAATAGGTTGGATGTTAACATTTTATAGTTCTTTTGAATACTATTCCCCTCAAGTTAGTGAACTGACACTCAAATGTGGTAAGTTCCCTTAAGACTTGTTTATCTTGGTGAAATTGAGCGGAATTTTTTAGTTCTTCTAAGGAGCCAAAGCTCTGATACAGGAAAATCCTTAAAATGCCTTGCCCTCTTACTGTGCAATTATAAAATTGCATTTAGGAAGCCTTTATTTTGTTGGTTTTTGCCAAATCTAAACACACATGCTGTTAAAATCTTTTTCCACCTTAAGAGACCAGAAGCAAGCTCAGATGTTTGTCAGGAGAAAAAAATGCAAAAACTTTCAGTTTTCTTTCATTTCATCCTTTTTGTTTTTTCAGAATAGGCTTGCATGGCCTTACACTTAAATTCTTACACAGTCAGTACAGCTCTGCTTTGCTCATGTGCCATGAAACTCTTCTGCTGGAGTAATACTGGACTTACTTAATTATGAAGGTGCTCGTTACCAGTGTCATGTTTTGAACTCCTAACTTCATTTAAGATTCTGATCTTTGAGGAAGCTGCTGAGATGACATTTCCTAAGAGAATTTGCCTCACACTTCATGCCTGATTTAGGGGCAGCTTTGTGTTATGAAATGTTTCATTGGTTTGAGAAGTGCAACAGCAGTGGATGAAGGCTTTGTTGCTGTAGATCCTGAGCGTAGATTTAGTTTTGGAGTTGGCCAAGGCCCCCCCAAGGCTGTAAATTGTCTCTTGGTCTTTGGAATCGAGTTTGAGATGGATCTGGTCATAATACTGCATACATACTCTCTTGTGGTCTACTGCTGCAAGTTGTGAGGTACCTTAGCTACACTGGTTTTGCATGCTTTCTCAGCTTGGGATGGGCCTCTACAGAGTTCCTAATGAATGTCATTATAAACTAATGAAAGCATCTAAATTGTGCTAATTACTAATGGGGCTACTTGAGAGGTTGTTGCGCTTGAGTCTATTTGCATTGTAGTCACTGGAAGTAGAATTAATTCTTTAAGATAGGAAGTGATGGCTCGATTGTAAATGTTTTTCACGACTCTACAAATGCCTTGCAGAGAATATCTCAATAGTACCTTCAGGACTACATTCCCTGTACTATCAGCTTTGGTCATGTTAGAGGTGCAGGCTGATTGCAGTGGGTTGGCTTGCTCTTTCCAGCTGAGAAAATGCTGAATGCTAACCTGCACTTGAAAAGCAGTAGAATTCAAAGTTGTTTTAATTCTCTCAACCGCATACAATAATGCTGTATCTGAGGTAAACTGGCACAGCAAAAAGGACTTCATCTTAAACTTCTGTTCAATTCCAAAGCTCAAAAGCATGTTACCACATCTGTCTTTACTCTCCAGTTGAAACCAGTTGGGTGAAGGGAATGGCTTTGCTTTTTTCTTTCGTCACTATAGTAAGCATGAGGGATTGTTTCTTGTAGAAAAATATGGGAAACTTTTCGTGGTGATTGAAAAAATTTATTTCTAAATGGTGGGTTATTAATGTAGTGAAGGGGAAGAAGGAAAACTCTGGTCACTGGAACAGCAGTCTTCCGATGTGAAAGATAACAGGGTCTCATGCTTGTTGCACTGATCTTGCTCCTAGTCTCTAGCTATTACCAGCATCCTTCTAAATTAGACCTCTGGTTCTTCCAATAAAGTCTCCTCATTTTTCTTCCCTATCTGGAGGCTGAGGGAGAGGCAATCCTTTGACCTAACCTAGCAGTGATGCAAGGTTGTAGTGCTGTTGTGTTATTGAACGAGCTACTGCTGCTTGTGTTCTGCTTACAACTAAAGGCAAGATGGCTTCTGAAAACCAAAACATCTGGAAATAGTTTGAAAACATCGGGATTATTCTGTTGTAAATCTAAGGTCTTTGCAGGTACATGAAGTATTGTTGGTGGGGAGGGGGAGAAACCAATTGAGCAAATATTCTAAGAGGGTAACACTGTCAACCGATTTGGCCTCAAAGGTTACCCTTTGTAGCATTCTTGGAGGATTGAACAGAGGGAGAGAACTTGTTAATTTGTTCCTCAGCCAAACAGTAGTGAAAAGGAGATAACCATCTAAGAACAACTTATCCTCCAGGAATGCTCAGTAAATCTATAGCTAAAAAGGTAAATTTTTTGAATCTTAAATAGGTTCTCTTAAAGGCTGAGCACTGGGTCTGACATTCTTTCCTTAACTCAACCCCCATTGTGCCTAGATTTTTCAGACGAGATGGAGCGCATACTGTTTGCTGTTTGGAGACCCCTACCATATCGACGCGGTGAGTTAAGGATGGATTGTCAAACCAGGATTTTCATCCTGAAATCCAAACCTCCTTGCTTTTGTAGATTTCTCTAAGAGACTCTTAAAGTCTTCAGTTGTAATAATGTAAGCTTTGGTAGCAATTGAATTAACAATTCTAAGTACTGCAGTATGTTGTTCTTTGTTTTTTAAAGCCAGTGTGGACTAATGGTTTTTAGTTTCTCTGAAATGCACACATCTTCAGATGGGGAAAGGTATGCTGTGGGTAGTCAAATGCATTCAGTGTCTGCTACTTAAAATTTAGAAGATAACTGATGTCAGTTTCAAAACTGCCTAGTTCTAGAAGTTTACGGTTGCTCTGCATGCTTACTGTATCCTGGAGCCATGGAAATCAGTCCAAACGGTGCTGTTCTGTAAGACCAGAGAGCTGGGCTGTGGTGACCAACACTGTTACAAATGTGAGGACTGATCCTGCCTTTTTAATCTGCTATGTTTTTGTCATTGGCTTCAATCTGTTCAGAGTAACTGTTCCTGTAAACTGCAGCAATGAATTGAAAACAGCTTTTAAGGCTATTAATAAGCAATATTTAATCAAAGAGAAATATGCATGAAATGCTATTTGTACACTGTTGTTTTGAAATTAATTGATGGTTTTATATTAATTAGAAAAACTATCATAAGCATTTGTATAGTTATAGTGAGTTTTGAAAAGTGAAGTACAACACTACAGATGCTGGCTTCCTCAATCTGTTTTATGTATGGTACTGCTGAATAACAGCTTCTAAGAATGTAAGCTGTTTTTGGTGAGCATAGTATGATAAGTAAACTGTTACCCTGTGCTCAGGAAGTAAGAAGGGCAACCTAAAATACCAGAGTGAAGATATGGCACTGGCTTACAAATTTGAGAATAGCTTCTGGGCTTTTTTTAATGAGGCATTTACAAGCAGTCTCATCAGAGATGCTTTCAAAACAGTATCTCAACTTAAACCTGGAAGTTGTCATTTCTTCTAACAGAAGTCCTGTTCTTAAGCTGAATACATCACTTAAAAACATGTGCTCTGGCTGCATGTCTTCTGTGGCATCCTTTACTATCACTGGCATGACTAGTAGCTCTTGCAAAAGCTACTCTCAGTCCTCTAGGTACCAAGTAGCTTAATGCCACTGCCTACATGCCAGTTGTCTGGAGCTTTAGCAGCACTGTCATGGGATGTGAGCTCCAGCTGGAGATTTTCCTAACCTGCTCAGCTGCCTGGTGGTCACAAGTGAGGTGTACTTAGGGACAGTCAAGTGAGTCAAGTTTGAGGCTTTTCTACCAAAAAAAAAAACCCACTTCTGCTTCTATCAGTCTGTAATTAAGGAGCTCCAAAGCTCCAAATGTGTTGGATTTAGGACTCTTCTGCACTTAGAACTTTTGAAGCATTTGGTCTTCTGGCATCCACAGCGTTCAGTGGCAGGGTGCTTCTCCTTCAAATTCAGTGCTGTGCTGAGGAGGGGAGGAAGGAGGATGACTATCCTGTCTTTTTTGATGTCTGCTGCTTGGGTTTTACAGTCACTTTCTTTTTTGAGGCAAGAATAATTAGTTCTTCTAGCTTCATCCTTTATCTCTAATAATACCTCTACAATATTTCTGCTCTTCTTTCTGCCCAGTGGTTACTCTCAGCATCTAAGCCAAAGGTGCACGTAATTCTGACTTGGGTATTTATACTTTTCCTGATAGTGTTGGATGCTTTAATTGAATTTTGATAGGAGTGCTGTTCCTCAGAGCTAATTCAGTGAACGAGCTGCTTGAGCAGAGGAAGGCTGACAGGCTCTTTTCAACATACTTATTTTCCATACTTGATTATTTTCATTTAAGATCTTATTGGTCTTATTACCAGTCACCTCATATCAGGAGAGACGTCAAGATTTTTTTTTTACAGCTTAGCTACATCTTTGTATCATGAGCAAACTGGCACCTCATTCATCTTTTTGTGGTGCTCACGAATGTCTTAAAGCTCAAATCCCTGAGACCCACGTGGTAGCCCACCTTCATTCTGCTGCTTGTATCTTAACCAGCTATTGTAGGAGGTTCTACCAGACTTCTGTGTCCTTTTAAACTACTTGAGGGTTTAGGTAAAGTAAAGCACTTGTAGTTGTTCATGAACCTTTAAACTAGATGGTCATAGACTCCTCTCTCTTGTGGAGTATGCAAACCTTTCAATGTCTTTCTTTTTTCCTGATATCATTAGTCTGTGTTGAATTCTTCTGTAAGCTACTCGTTTTCTACTGACATATGACTCCAGAAGACGCTTTCAGAGATCTGAGCACCAGTGTCTCCTCTCCTGTGCAAAAACTGCTAGCTACTTGAGGTAATGTCCAAGGGGTTTGACAAGTACTTGGAGTATCTTTGTTCTGATGGATGTTTGGAAGGGTGAGGTGCAGGCTTTCAGCATGTTCTTCTCTGGCACCCTCCTTAGTTGTGCTTACAATTTGATTGTGAACATCATCTTGTTTTGGATATTGCAATTGAAAATTCAGCATTATGCTGTGGACTACTTATTTTCCTTCTGAGTCTCACCCTTGATTTACAGTACTTAATTGCAATGAGCAGTTCTGTAAGCTGTAGTTGTATTCATTTCCTGCTGATTATCTTGTTTCTGTGCAATTTCAGATCTTGTGATATCAGCATCTTCACTTTATCTTTGGCTTTCTAGTTCAATGTCATTTTTTGATCACTAATATTGGAGTATTGTGGATGTAGGTGCCTGTCCTCATTTGGCTAAATCAAAACCCTGCAGTGAGGACTGGGTTTCCTTCCTCCCAGAACTCTGATTGCTGACCTTGCTGCTGTGGGGAGTAATGTCTGAATACATTCTTCAGGTTTGAGCTGTGAGGTCTTCAGTACCTGGCAACTCTCTGATCAGTCTTAATTAAAACTTTCCACAGGAGCTTCTCTGGCAGTTCCATGTTGCTGCTTATTTTGTTGTTGGTTAATTCTGTATGGAAATGCCATTCAGTGGTGCATGTAAACTTGCAGCCAGGCTGTACTTTGTACATGAAGTCAGTCAAATACCTCGTGCTGCTGTGACTGTGTTTTTGGGCTTGTTCTTAATGTGTGAAATGGCACAAAAGGATGTGCTTTAGTCTGTGCCAGCTGTATTTCATCTTTTTGTATCACTTCAGAACTTGAATTCCCTTGCAGGAAATTGTTGTCTGCCATCACAAGGAACATATATGGCATTCTTCAGCTGTGTCTCAATGAGTCTGCTTAAGATATGCTGCTCCTCCTAGATTCCAGGTTCTCTCAGTGAGGCTGTCTGTATACAAATGCTGTGTCTCTCTCCTGGATACTGAGTGCACTGCATGCTTAAGTTACTCAACAGAAGCATTTTGTCTTGCACAGCTGTTCTAACCTAGTGAAGAGTTATTCCAGACTGTCTGCTGAAGGTCTGCCAAAGTGCTAATGCTTTGTCTCTAACCTGAGATTTTTGTTTGTTTGCTAACTGAGATTTGTCTTTTAGACTGCAAACAGATGGCTGCTTTGACTTGGTGCAAAGGTGTATACCTTGAAATATAAGGAATCAGGAAATAATGAAAGAGGTGGGAGAGTACAAGCAACTGCTCAGTGTGGATTTATGCTAGACTCTGATTAAGTAGCATAGCTGTGGTTTACTATCTGAATTATAGTATTTCTTAAAGTATTTTATATGGCCTACCTATACCAGTTTGCTAAGACTCTGCGAGGCTGATGCTCTAAAACTATTTTTATCTTGACAGTAATTCTCAAAAGGACTCAATTTCTGCTTGTTCACTCCAGGTTTCGAAGAAAAGAGTCTCTTCAGTGCACAGGTCCATTGTCAGTGACTTGACTTGACAATTGTACTTCCTCCTGGAGAGAGAGAGGGGATCTTTATTCTACTCACAGTTCTTTTTAAGCCTAATGATTGCTTGTGATTTGAAGCCTGAAAAAGGTGTTACTCTTATTTCAGACCTTTCTAGAAACTCTGCCTGCTTGCTGACCCAGATAACCCAGCTCAGAGGCTGACCACAAATGTCACTTGACATGGTGATGAGTTTCCAAAGAAATAATAATGTACTGGTATAAAGCTTTATTTCATGACCTGGGATCTAGCACAGAATTGTTTTTACTTTCTGAGGTGTTTAATTGGATTCCTCTTAGTAATAAACAGATGGAACATGGCTGGTAATGCTTAGTTCCAGTTTTCTTAAATGAATAAAATCAGTGAATGTACAAAGTTCAAGTATGAAAATCTGCTAGGACAGTTTAATTTTTGTTTCTAATATCTCTTGCCATATCTGAATAGTTACATAGAGCGGGCATTATGTCAGGTGTTCTTTAAATATTTAAAGTTAGTTTCTCAGTATGACTGTCAGTTTGGAATAGAAATGAAGGTTAAGGATAGAGGATTGAGGGAAGTCTGAAATATATATGGTAAACTTTGAGAGCTGTATTTGGAAGAAGATAAATATTAGGAACGTTTCTATTCAGTATAGTTCCAAATGTTACAAATGAGAGGCAGGTATAATAGTGATCTCCCTGAGCTTTGATGCCATCGTGGGCAGTCCATACAACCTGATGCACACAATGAATTCTGATGATGCTGTTCAAACTTTCTTGTGCTGCTGAAGTGGTAAAATTATTCTTCCAGTGCTCTACAGGAGTCAGTTGGCTGAGATGCCTGATATTTCCTTGTCCTTCATTCTGTCTTTAAGTGACCTCTGAAGTTCTGAAATAACACCTCTACAAGCATTTGGGAAATACAAAACATTTGTGGACATTCCTTGGTAATGATGGCCAGGAGTGCTTTAAGATGCTTGTTTTTTGAAAATACTCATGGCCTGCCTTCTGGATTTCTGTAGATTTGAGTTGAATTCATCCCCCAAAAAGTGAATACTACCCTTTGTCATAGAAAAATCTTGAAGCATTGGTACTGTGGTGGTAAATAATCCCTGGCAGTTCTCCTCTTGTTGTTTTCTAAACGTTTTGTAGTCCTCTGAGTGTTTGTGGATCTAAACTTACTGTACTTTTTTCTGGCTTTCAATTCGTTAAGTACTTTCATCTTTATGTTTGCAATAATTTGTGTTCTTCATTGCAGGAAAACAAAAAAGAACAAGCAGAAAAGTAAGTACATCTTTATTCTGTATGTAAGTGGATATGCTTACTGAAGGATTCTTAGCTGGAATAAGACCTTAAATCTGCCCCTGCTGAGTTTGGTTCCTGTACCTCACTCACAGTGCTCCTCCTGGACTTTAGGTGTCTCTTCTGTGTAATTTGCTAGTTAATAAAACAGGAATTTGTAACTCACTGCTTTGTACGTGAACTGTTCCAGTCTGTCGGGATTTAGACCCTTCAGAAATAGAGTGTCAAGTGGTATCCACATTAATCTGTTGAAATAATTCTCAATAGTAAAGTCACACTTCAGTTTTCTTACCGAGATGGGACATGCTTGCATAGCTGAGTTGCTGGTTCCAGAAGATTTCTTCCAAAGAAACTAGATACTGCTTTGTATCCATCTTCAGATAAATGTGAATGTAGCAGTTTAAACAGTCACAAATGTGTGATGTCCAGTTAATTTTGAGAACAAAACCACATCAAAAAGATGATTTGAGAGAAATCTGAATGTTACTTTTAAATCCTTTTAAACATTTTTTTATTGGTATTTCTTATAGCCTTACCAGACTTCTTACTCTGTCTTTCTTCTGTACAGCTCCTGGAATTGGAGAAGGGAGCAGCAGCAGTGAGACTCCTCAGCCTCCTAGGAAGAAGAGGGCACGAGTAGATCCAACAGTGGAAAGTGTATGTGTTTATGATTCTCCTACAGGATTTTTGATGGGGAAAAGAAGAGCTACTTTGCTCAGAAATACAGACAGTACTTCATCCTGCAGTATGGCAGTGTGAATTGTTATGACTTCTTGAAATGCTAGGCCTGCTAGGTGGCCTGAACACCTGAGCTATTTCCTTGTTCTCCCACCTTAGCAATTCCTTACTCCTGTAGTATATTTCCTTTGTGGAAAGGATGGGATGAGTGCCTTATCTTGGTTGATTATCTGAAAGTAAATAGCATGAATCCACTTTTTTTTTCTAGGAAGAAACATTTATGAACAGAGTTGAAGTAAAGGTGAAAATCCCAGAAGAGCTGAAACCGTGGTTGGTTGATGACTGGGACTTGATCACCAGGCAAAAACAGGTAATTTTTGAAAGAACAGTCTATTAATGTGTAGGCAAGCACAATCATCAGGAATCTTGTATCTCACTTGAGTGCAGTGCAGCAAAATCCCTCAGTTTAACAGAAGCCTTACTTGACAGTTCTGATTGCAGTTGGATTTTACCTGTGCAGCGGAATTGCATGTAGATTTGTAGAGTGTAGTCAGTCTAATTGGACATAAGCTAAAAGTCAAATAATTTTAAGTTTTGTGCTGTTCTTCTAAGCATGTTTGGCCTGTTGGAAAGCTTTGAGGAGTTTGCTTAGGTGACGGAATTAGTCTGAATGAGCATTGTAGGTGATGCCTTACCTTAGTTCCATCCTGTCTTATTTACACATCACTTACTGTGAAAGCATTTGAGGCATCTACAGCTCTGACAGAAAACAGCCTTAGAATAGTGATTGTTAACTGTGCTGCCAAGCTGGATCTGTATAAAACAGTAATTTTACCTAAAATAAACTGTCTTCTGTTGTAAGAAATATTATCTTTTTTCAGGAACTTGTTAATAAGTGAAACTACTTTGTATTCTTCTTGCCAGTCTTACTAAGTTGTTGAAAACTGCTGGCCCCAGCAGGTGCCCAGCAGGCTTGTTTGCTTCCAGTACCAGTATTGGGTGCTGAATTGTGGATGCACTTTACACCTTAACCTGTTAACTTTATTCTAGAAATTTCCTTATGTATGTCAGTTTAAGACAAGCATGCAGATAGAAATGTCTGCATAAGTTTGACAGTTTGTGTTTTCTGCTTTGTTTTTTCCACAGCTCTTCTATCTTCCTGCCAAGAAGAATGTTGACTCTATTTTAGAGGATTATGCAAACTACAAGAAATCTAGAGGAAACACTGATAACAAGTAAGCAGCAGTCATTTCAGATCTTAAATATGTCTCACTGTTGTTGGATTGCAAGTTTCTACATGAACAAGATTAGTTGTTAAACATCCCAGTGCCATGTTCAGCCTAGTGTTTGAGACCAAGGTGATCCAGGTCTTCAAGGACATGATTCAAGAACACAATCCTACTTTCTGAATGTTTTCTCTCTCCCTTGCACTCTGCCCTTCCCTGACACTTTTCCTAAGTGAAGCTGTAGAAGCCAAGCCACGTCAGTAGTTCTCTACCTGTTCTCACCCAGTGAACACAAGTTCACTATTGCTTTGAATGACCGAGTCAAGCTAACTTGAGTAGATGACTATAAGCAAGGTGCTTTTTGGTTTATGTAAATTCTTACTGTGTTAAAAGCAGTTATTAAAGGAGGGCTTGAAATACACAGCTGCAAGGAATTCTGCATTTCAAGGTCTGTAGACAGATTTCCTGGAAAAATCTGAAGCTTTGTAAAAGAACTTCAGAACTTCTGGCTTGGTGAATCTGTCAGATCTAACCCTGTGTCCAGGCAGACGTAAGAACAAGGCTCGAATGTTTTCTCTGTTTACCAGGGAGTATGCAGTCAATGAAGTTGTGGCTGGAATTAAAGAATACTTCAATGTCATGCTGGGAACACAACTGCTGTACAAGTTTGAGAGGCCCCAGTATGCTGAAATCTTAGCAGATCATCCAGATGCTCCTATGTCTCAAGTCTACGGTGCCCCACATCTGTTGAGGCTATTTGGTGAGTATCACTTAGAGATTAAAGAGTGGTTAAGAGCATCTGAATGCTTCCTTCTCCTGTCTTGAGTCTCAGCGAGTGTGAACTGCAGAAATTGGAGAGGCAAATTCCAAAACCTGTGACTTCTTTGTTGTATGCCTTATATTCAGTCATCCAAGGATTTGGAATGCACATTGTTTCTGGTTAGTTGTGTGTATGAGAATGGATTCCTGGGCTCTTTATATATGCTAGTGTAGGTTTAGACTTGCTGTAATACTTTTAGACATGTTCTTTATGACCAAAGTGCTACTTGTTTTGAAACAGTTCGGATTGGAGCTATGCTTGCTTACACGCCTCTTGACGAGAAGAGTCTGGCTTTGCTGTTAAACTATTTGCATGACTTCTTAAAGTAAGTACTTTCTCAAATCTTGCAGCAAGAGAACAGTAAGTGGACTACTGTAGTGTGACCTGTTTTCAGTGACCAGGTGTGTGTGCATGCACACTGTCAGCTCACAGCATCAGTGCAGCTTACCACTTTTGCTGCACTTAATTTCTTGATCAACTTCTAGCAAAGCCTCAAGCTTCCATTTTGTTTGTTTTGAAGAGAAGAAATGTTCTTTGTTTTCATATAAGGTTTTAATGGTCCACTGATAGTCTGTGGAAACACTGATTTGTAAATTATTGGGGGTAACAAAGCATTAAGCTGTTTGCCAGTAAATGTTAACTTACCTCTTTGAGTAAGCTATTGGAAGTCAAAAGGAAATCCTCAGCACTTCCAAAACACACCTTGCCCTGTAAGAAGCTAGAAAAGAGTCGACCTGATTTCCAGGGGAAATTGTCTTGGAGTAATCCTGAAGTTAGCAGTCATTCTGTGGATATGAAAGTAAAGGCGAGTGCTGAAGTACTGTCAGCTGCAAAGATGGAAAGGTGAAGCCAGTGCGTTGACCAGAGGCCCCTGAGTGCACACATGAGAAGTAATGCTGTGCAGTGCTTGTCTTGCTGTGGCTCATGTGGCTGTCACCATCCGTGTGTGCTGACAGCTGTCCTGTCCCTGCTTCAGAACTACTGGCAGGAGCTGGATTCCTGGTGTAGCAGCTCACTGAACCTCCAGTGTGAAGTGTTTCATCCTGTTAGTCTTCACCTCGCTGTGCTCGCTTGGAGCCAAGAGCTCTTGACAACAGCTTGTTTGGAACTGATTTTTGGCATGAGCTGTCGATCCTTAATTGCTTTGGACAGCTGACTCTTTCTAGTAGTGGTATATGTTGGTTTATGCTCTTGGAATCTCACGGTGTGATTTCAATAAACATCTCATTATTTGTTTGTGATACTAAATAACACCTTGGGAAAGGAAACTTAATCTTTGTAATACCTTTCCTAGGTACTTAGCAAAGAATTCCTCTGCGTTGTTCAGTGCCAGTGACTATGAAGTGGCCCCTCCTGAGTACCATCGGAAAGCAGTATAGTGCTGTGCTGCACTGCAAGGAAGGGCTCATGGGATCCTTGTCATGCTGTCCACTTCTACATCTTGTTCTTCACATCTTTCTATTGCACATGTCCTCTACTGCACAAACTGTGTGAACATAAAGTGAATAAAGTTGTGTGTTGAATGTGGAGCTGCCATTTGTAAGTTCTGAAATCTTTCTTGTACTGAAATGGAAGATTGGAGTTTATTGGAAACTCTTTGGTGTTTCTGGCTTGCTTTTGCATCACTGGAATGTAAAAAGAATGCAGGTATGGTATTCCATTGTATAAACTTTTCAGTGCTCACAGGTCTGATCTGCCTGACTAACCTTCATGGCACAGTGCTGGCAAACCCAGGCTCGGACCCGTGAGGTTTGTGATCACCCAGTGTTGGTGCTACTAGTCTGACTCTCAAACCCATTTACTTTCTTGGTGTTGAAAGTAAAATGTTTGGTCTGTAAATGTATGCTTTTATTAGTTGAATTGTAAGAATTTTAATAGTTGAATTTTTATTTTCTAACAGTAGGAAAATTATTATCCTATAGTAGTGTCTTGGGAATGTTGATCTTTCACAGAGCTGTTTTATGAATCTTCAAATAAACTTTTTTAATTTCAAGTGTTTGATTTCTTTTTGGATTAGTCACTCATAGTCTCCTATCATTGATTTCAGTGTGTTACAATGAATATAAAGTCTTGCAGTATTAACTGGGATGTGCTTTGTCCCTAACTCTAAGGACTGTTAGTTAAATTTAATGCATCTGATCTCAGGGTGAGGTGAGCTTTTCCTCTGGGGTCACTCCATGGTTCCTAAGTGCAAGAATGCAGTTTCACTTTCCTGGCAAAGTTGTGAGCTGCAGCCAGAGGTGCAGGTACTTGGTAGCAGTCGTGCTTTGCAGAGGTACGCACTGTGTGTCTCTTGATTAAAAACACAAAAGACTTGCTATGAAGTCAGTAATGAAATTTGTTTAAATTCACCTTTTCTTGCTTCTCTAGCTTTCTGCTGTTGGTGAGCTCAATTACTTGCAGCCAGTACTTCTGGAATACTCAGCATTGCTTCTTTAGAAGGCTTTCAGGAACAGCTTCATGACATTAATTAGCTGCTGCTCTTTATTTACTGTGACCATTACCCAGAAGAAGAGCCGAAATGCTGTTCTGGGTTTGAACAATGGGATTATCCTTTGTCAACCTTTTTCAGGGTAATGTTTGTATGCAGGACCTGTAAGCATGGCTCGTGCTCCCCTCATTGCTGCAGCAGCCTCCTGGAAGCCTGCTTGAAGATGGGGCGCAGCATGACAAGGGGGGGTGGAACAGCTACCTTCAATAGGCTTTGTGTGCCATGGGGGGATGGAACAGCTACCTTCAATAGGCTTTGCGTGCGGGCTCACGGGGATTTACACACGCTCTAATGACATGCACAGGGATTATTCAAAGCCTTGCCCTACTCACTCCCACTAATTGTTACTAATAGTGGAAAAAAATTGTGGAGAGCATCTGCAGAGCTCATTGACTGAGTGCCCATCGCCCACAAGGACACATGCAGGAGCCCTCTGCGAGCTGCCTCAAAGACTCCCTCCTGCAGCCCTGCGGGCAGTTAGGGCTCTGCTGCCTTCCTGGGCATCACAGAACTCTGCTCAGCTTCTGCCTGAGTCAATGAGATTTCTACAGCTGCTTGTGACTGGGGGGAGCAGGGGGCTCCTGTTGGTGCTCCTGCAGTGGAGTGGCACCATCAGGGTTGAGATGTGCTCATTAAATCCAATGTGTTTCACCCCAGCTTCCCTCCTATGAGTGCACCCTGGCTGTGTTGGCTTTGTTTCTCCTTTGCCCATGTTCAGAAATACTGCAGCAGCACTCTGCACGTTTTCCAAACATCTCCACATCTCCCCTGGCTGATGCTGGCACCAGCCCTTCCTATGGCTGTCGCCCTGGAGCTGCAGAGCATCCAACGTCCACAGGGGTGTGAGGAGCGCCTAGCACTGCGAGGCTCACACATGGCTTAGCTCAGATGCTGCTCGTCACCTTTAATTTGCACTGAAGAGTTGCTAAATCCAGAAATGAAGACAGCTTGCTAATTAGTTTATTTAAAGCTGTCTTTCAGGAGTGCTGCTCGATCATCCTCCCGGGGTTGCGGAAGGATGTCATTACTGGAGCTGCAAAAGCCAAAGACGCGCTCCTTCCCTCCTGCACATCTCCCAGAGCCCGCAGAGATCAAAGGCTGTGACAGAGCGCAGAGTCACCTAATGAAAGCAGGAGGGCGAGAGCAGCCCTGTGTCCCCACGGAGCTTTCATTCCAGGATGAGCACTAAATGACAGTGTGGGATCGCTTCCTGCACCTGCCAGCAGCGCTGTGCTGCTTCGGCATGGGGAATGATAAACTGCGCCCTGCTGTACGTGGTTTGAAGGGGAGACTGCTGAGAGATGGCACTGGTTTGCAGGCTGCTTGGCATTGCGAAGTGTGAGAAATTTCATAGAATCACAGAATGGCCTGGGTTGAAAAGGAACACAATGATCGTTTTGTTTCAACCCCCCTGCAATGCGCAGGGTCACCAACCGGCAGCCCAGGCTGCCCAGAGCCACATCCAGCCTGGCCTCGAATGCCTGCAGGGATGGGGGGCATCCACAGCCTCCTTGGGCAACCTGTTCCAGTGCCTCACCTTATTGGGTTTCTCCTCTGATTCTTTTTCCATCATCCCATCCCCCCTTCCCACACAGGATGGCTGTGGGAGCCACCCAGCAGAGGCAGAATGGGGAGCAGCAGTGTTTCAGGGAGCTCTCTACTGAGAGCACTGTCCACAAAAAAACATTTTAATCACAATTTCTTCCTTTTTAAAATCACGGTGTGTGATCTGCATCAGCAGAAGGGGGTTCCAGCTGTGTGTTTGATGTTCCTCCTTATCCCAGGATGGGGCTGCACAGCACCTGTGGGCCCTGGACCTTCTGATGTCCCCAGGAGGTCCCCTCTCATGCTGTGAGCAGTGTTGTGGTGTGGGGCTGGGCTGCCTCTCAGTCCCCCACAGCTCTGGTTGGGATGTGGCTGTGCTGAGCCTGCAGTGAAGCTGAAATGTTCCCTTAGAAGTGGAAGCTTGTCCTTGCTTTAACTGCGGTGCCCTCCGCTGCCACGCAACAGCATCTTCAAAGGCATTTAGCTGCCTCGTCAGGCTGCAAAAGCACCTGGGTGCCCAGACATGCCCGTGCATTCCTTTCTGTTAAGGCCTGTTTGCCTTGTGACAGTGCTAGAAGCGTTCATGCGGGCAGGCAGCACTTCGTGCCAGGCCTGGGGGAGTCTGGGCCTTGCACCTGTGTCCATCGCTCTGGCTTTGCTCCCCAGTGCTGCAGTAGGGGTTCAGGATAAGGCCAGGCACCTGCTGTCCCCTGGGCAGATGGAGCTGATGGCAGAAATCCAGGCCTGTGGCTGCTTGAGGAACCGGAGCTGTGCACACAGCGGTTTCCTGGTGGGAAGCCAGAGAGCAGGAATAGGGGCTGCCCTCCCTGCGGTCTCACCGTTGTGGTTTGTGAGTGCAGACCTGGCTGAGGAAATCCTGTGGTCCTCCTGCAGCCAAACGAGTTCATCAAAAGTGGGCAGGGAAAAATACCGAGCTTCTGTTGTGCTCTAAAATGGTGTCTGTTTCCCATTTACATCCCTGTGCTGCTTCTGTGCCAGACTTGGGTTGTCAGCCCCGTGGTGGCTCCTGTTTGCCCCAGAGGGCTCTGCTGGGGACAGTGACAGCAATAGGGTGGCTCCTGTGCTGCCTGCAAGGAGAGAGTGATGCCGTTTGGTGCCTGGCTGTGGCTGGGGGATGCTTTGGGGTTTGGGGATACGGGCCAGGAATGGAAATAATTTGTTAGGGTTCTGGGGCAGTGCAGGGCTGTGCCCAGGTGCAGGATCACCAGAAGCAGCACCTGAGGCAATCTCTCCTGTTCTGCTCCTGCCTGGAATCACATCTGGGAGGGTGGGGGCAGCAGGAGCCCCATGGGCCTCCCTGGGGCTGGCAGTGATGTGGGCATAAAAGTGGGGGACCTGTGGCTGCCTACTGCCTGCACCAGAACTCTCAGCACTTTGGGGACATGTATGTGAGGCTGGAGAAACCTGGTACAGAGGCTGCACATGGCTGAAAACATTGCTACATCCCTGGCAGCTCATCCTGCTGGCTGAGCTGTGCTCAGGAGGGTACAGACAGGGCTCACATGGGTGAGGGGCTGAGCCTGCTGAGGATGTGGCTGCTGGGGGGCCCTGGGCTGGGAATCACTCACCATGCAGCTGGACAGAGCAGCACAGGGCTCTGACTGTGCTGTCTACACACTGCAAGCAAAATATCAGCTGGTCTCTAAGTGTGGAAGGTTCCTGGCAAAGCAGTTAGTCGTTGTTCCAAGAACATTTCTCCTGTTGCAGCATTTGTTATTGCTGGACACTGCTGTCCCTTGCTGTCAGATCTGTGACCTCTGCTGCAGGACCACGGCTGGTACTGGGCCCCCAGCTGCCTCCAGCATCAGCCCCACGCTGGCTTTGCTGAGTCCCTGCTGTGATGGATGTGGCACACCTGAACCACGGCATCTCCCGGCCCCACAACAGCCCCCAGGTTAAAGCAGAGCAGCCTGGGGGTGATGAGGCTGCCCTGGGCTGTGTTATCAGCTGCTCTGCTCACAGCTTTTGTTTTTTAATTGGGTGGAGAGTGGAAAACCCTGTGGCCCCTTTCTGTATAAACAAGAGGGATTTATGGCCAGCTGCCAGGCACTCCAAGCTGGGACTAACGAGTCCTCTTTCATCTGCCTTATCTTTATTGCTGAGCTCTCCATTGGGCTGAGCTGCAGTGCCTGCATCCGCCCCGAGCACTGTGCTGTGTTGGCCGGCACAGATCGTGGTGGGTGGCACTGTGCTGCTGCCCCATGTGAGCCCCAGGGCCTTCGAGCAGCCCAGCATGGCAGGGTCAGGCTCCATGAACCAGGCTGCAGGCAGACCCTGCTGATGGCACAACTGCTGCCAGTGGAGCTGGTATGGAGGATCCCCAAACACAAATACGAAGGGAATTTTTCACTGCTAGCTGCAGCAAGAGGATTGCCTTTTGTTCTGATGAAGGCTCTCAGGAGTTGGAGGGAATCCTTGTTTCTTTATCCTTTCGGATTGAGGGCACAAACCTTTCCAGGCTCTCTTTCCCTCCTCTCTCTTTCCTCCGCATGCCTCTCACTCGCAGGGACACACAGCTGTCCAGGCAATGAGGACCAGGAGCACTATGGTCTCTCAGCTCTGCTCCAGGTCAGGCACCTCGGTCCCCTGTTCAGACACATCGGGATGCTCAGGGACAGGGCAGCCCCGTGCTGACGCAGGCTATGGGAGCGCACAGCAAGTCCTGATGGCTGCACAGCGTCCTGCTCCAGGCCCTGCTGGGTGTCTCAGGGACACAGAGCTGAGAGGACAGACTGTTTCAGGTGGTTGGGTTCTCCCCCTTCTTCACTCGCTGGCTTTCCTTAAAGGTGTGAGTGACCTTCTGGCACCCTGCTGCTCACATGTTGTGGTGCTGTGTGGTTCAAAAACTGCTGCTGCCCTTCTGCAAAGCTGCTCAGGAGCTGCACCCTCCTCTGCCTTAAGCCTTAGGGGACACCAGGAGCACCAGGGCAATCCTGGTGCCATGGCATGGCAAACTTCAGCCTAGGCTCCACTGCTGGCAGCCCTGGTCTGCCTGCTGTCCTGCATCCGCAGTCAGCCCAGCCCAGGCAGGCAATGCACCGCGCCCAGCTGGGTGTCACCATACAGCACCCCTGCCCCACAGGAAGCCCAGGGCTCCACCTGAACCCAGCTGCAGGGAGGGCACCGGTCCTCCTCCCACCAAGGGCTAATGACTCGTCTGGGCTTTCCCCGCGTGTCTCTTAGTTCATTACTCTCAGCAATTAGCCCTTGGGAGCGGCCGGGGAGTTGCTTCTGTTCGTTCCTTCTCATGGGAGTTTCACCGCAGAAGCTCTCTTCTGTAATTTGCTCTGATGTCTCTCCTTGCCCCAGCTGAACCCGTGTGGCAGCCGTGACCTCGGCTGCACGCCTGTGGAGGTGAATAAAGGGACCCACTGTAATGCACACATCTGCAGCTGGCCCTGCACTGCCATGGAGCTCCATCTTCTCCCTGCTGATGCAAGGGACGGTCTGCCCTCCAAAAGGAGCTGCTCTTCTGCTCTTTATGCAGCTGAGACATCTGGGGCCAGACCCTAAGTTGCACACAGACGTGGTTGCACATGCTGGAGTTGTTTTCCACCTCCTGGGAGATTAAATGATATACCAGAATTAATTTTGATGAAGAACTGATGTGTCACAATGACTACATCAGGAGGTCAACCTTCAGAGCTCCTCCTCCTCCTGGCCACGCACTGCCATGGCTTGCACAGCCCCACGTGGTGGCAGATCCGTCTCATTGCTGCCGTGATAGAACAGAACCCCAAGGAAGGGGTGGAACAGCTGCACAGAACAGGAGATGCACAGAGCAGAGCAGTGCTGTGATCCTCCCAACCCCAAGTGCACACAGGCTGGAGACACAGAGCTTAGAACACCGCATCCATTGACATGCTTCTACTTTTAACACGTTAAAGATCACGTCTGTAACCTGCTCTAATTTTAGGCCGTGGTGTATCTGCACTGAATTCCTAGCATTGAAGAATCAGCACAGGTGTAAAATTAGATGCATTATTTATGGGCTGGCGGTTACCAGTGCTCCATCCTTAGCAGTGCAGCGTTCATTGGTGTTGGCACTTCTGCTGCCCATGCTTTGTACCAATGGCTGACCACAGCTCTCCCACCCTCGATCACTCCGCATCCTGTTATCCAGGCAGAAGGTCATAGAGAAAAGACACCACTCTGGTGTTCAGGGATTGGGGTCAGTTCAACACAGATGTTCTCGATGGCTTTGGCTAAAAGGGTCCCCCAGGCATGCTCAGCCAGACGCAGAGCAAGCCTGAGGGTGGGCTTCTGCTCTCGGCTGGAGAAAAGCTCACGTGGACTCACTGCCACGTCAGTGTTAATCCACGAGCGTAGCCCCAATTCCGTAATCAGGAAGGCTAAATAAGGTGCTCAGGTCAGGGTGGCCAGGCAACACGCTCCCTTCTCCAGCGTTTGGGTGCCATGCTCCAGGACTTCAGCTTTCATTCAGAACACAACAAGTCTTTCCTCCCCCGGGCTGGATGACAAGCAGGATGAGCAGCAGCTCGTGGGTGTGAGCAGCACTGCAGTGTCCCACCAAAGTCAGCACAGTGCAGCCCTATGGCTGGACAGCCGTGCTGGAAGCGCCCAGCCCGAGTTGCTCATGCAGCTCAGACACAGCACACGAGGTTTTTCTCCAGGTTTGAGCTTTGTTAACAGTAACCGAGTGCACAGAACTGGGCACCGCTCAGTTTCTCTCTATGGACGTGCAGCCTGGGCAGCTGGGGCACACCTCGCACGCCTTCCCATCTCACGGAGGGCACAGCAGCAGCCGGTGCCGACACGCTGTCCTGAAGGAGACACGCCTGGTATCCTCGATTCCTCCCTGCCTCCTGCAGCATGGAAAAAAACATGGAAGGAGGGGGGAAACGCCTCTCGTCGGCGCAGTTCTCAGGCTGCTGGGGTGCTTTGGGTCACGGGTGTTTTTCTCTCGCGATGAAAAGACTTTGAGCAGATCCGTCCCTGAACGGCTCTCAGCTGCGCGGCACAAGCAGCTCAGGTTTCGTGGCCGCAGAAGCAAACAGGCAGAAGCAAACAGGCCGGTATTTCAGGCTGCCCCTCGCTGTGTCGGCCGGCCTGTGGGAGGTGTGGCAGTGGGACGCGCTGACTTCTTCCTCTGCTGCTCCAAGGGCTGAGGAATCTACTTGGCTGAATCGGCTCCCAGGTTTGTGCGCACAGCCTGAGTGCCATGAGCCAAAACTCCTCTCAGAACTGAATCCTATTCACAGGAAATTCAGAACCCATCGACCTTCGGCCAGCATCCACGAGGAGCAGTGTGTGTAGGAGATGTGTTTTGCAGGACACCACAAAGTCCCGCGTGCAGGAGCTGGGCAGAGCCAGGAGCTGCATCACTGCCGTCCCTGGGTGCTCCTGCTGTGCATCACCCCAGGGCCCACACGTGGCAAAGGCTCCTGCAGCCATCCCTCCCCCAGCCCTGCTGCAGCTCTGCTCTGCCCTGCCCTGCCTCCTCCCCCCAGGCAGCCCCACGTTTTGCTGCTGCAGGTTTAGCTGCTATCTCAGCAGGAGGCAGGACTTCAAACCTCGCCGGTTTCCCGCTGCTCAGAGCAGATGGAGAGCAGGCTGGGAACAGCAGGGATAATGAAGCTGTTCTTGGGGCTGAGGTGTGTGCTGTTTCTCTGACTTCAGGAGACACTGATGTTTAGGGTTATTGTGGGAAGCTTTGTAGTTGCTATTATTACATTGCAAATGCATGCCTGGGTGGTTGCTAACCTGAAACCTTGCTTGTTTTGCTCCCCATCAATCTAAAAATGAATCAGGGATCTCTTCTGTGCTGCCAGGACTTCCCAGGAGACACAGCGTGAGGACACTGACAGTCAAGGGGCTCCGGTTTCAGTGTTTATCCATTTGAGCTTAAACAAGGCTCCAAGCTACTGATGCTCCAACCCCAGGCATCCTATACACACGGACAAGGCTCTCGTTCCCCAGGGAGAACTTTCCTCCTGCTGCTGACTCCATCACCAAAGCTTTGGAAACTGCGACCTGTGTCGCCTAGCAGCTCATTTCCAGTGTAGCCAGCCAGCACAGCCAGCCCCAGGAGGATGGAGAGAGGTGTGCTAATAGCAAACAGCTGCTGGAGACAGCTTCCTCTTGAGCAGACCTGTGTCTGTGTGCTGTTATTCCCCATAGACAGGGCTTTGTTTCCCTGCAGCTCTGCCAGCACTCAGATGGATTTGCCCGCTGTATATTCCCACAGAGCTGCATTTCTGTCTGATGCTTTGGCCCAGGGCACTGTGACAGCCCACGGGGCAGCCTGATAAGCTCTGAGTTACAGGTGTTGTGTTATCAGACTGAAGAGCCTGCCTCCTATTGCTGATTGCTCCTATAGCTGAAAACACTTCTTTTGTTTGCAGTATGGAGAACAAGACTAATTACTGGTCACAGTTTTCCAAACTGTGTGGAGGTGAGGAGTCTGTGCTGTTCTCTTACAGCCTCTTCTGCTTCTGTGCAGCACTCGCATCCTCCAGTCTGAGCACAGTGTGTTACACAGGGATGAGTCACAGCTGGGCCAAATACTGAAATCTGGGTGCGATCTGTTGCCTTCAGTTGGAAATTCAGTTCCCTTCTAACCCCTGATAGAATGTGCTGCTAAATTAATACAACTGATGGCACGCGCTGTGGATCACAGTGTTAGAAACTTTCCAGCTTTCCTGTCTGTGTGTCAGCGTGGTTGCCTCATCTCAGCCATCTCACCTTCCTGAAGACATGCAGTTCTCTGAGCTGCAGAGGTGCTCAGCAAGGCTTGCCCAGCCGAGATGTAATGCTTACATCTTCACCTTTCCTGCTTATGTTTCAAAATCTTCCCCTTGCAGCTGAAACTACAGTCCCATGCAGTCCCAAAGATGAAGGTCATCGGCCTCCTGCACGTACCTGTGTGTGTGTGAAAAAAAACGAGGAGCTGTTGTGTCCCAGCCTGAACTTCATGCACTTCCACCACCAGAACAGATTCCCTGCCTTTGGGTGCTATTTTCTTTTGGGGTGTGTTTTAAGCAGTAAGGAACAGTTACAACATCCTGTTCTGTCGGCTGGCTCAGATGGCTGGCAGCACCTCGTTTCTACACTCGCTTGTGACCTGATGTGCAGCTCTGCAGTCATATCCTGCCTCTTCCCATTCCCACTGCTGCCCTTCTGGGCACGCAGCCGGGGCGGTTGAGCACACACTGTGCTGGGCGCTGTGCTCTGCGGCAGCTCCCTGCTGCACTGACGGCCAGGCACTGCTCTGACAGAGCTGCTGGGAAGCACTGAGAGCCGCCAAGCTGGCAGCTGAGCTTTTGTTAAATTCAGCTCCCCAGAGGCTGGCACAAATCTCCTTGTTTCCTTATCACGGCGTTGTGCCAGGCAGGTTCAGGAGCACAGCGTGTGAGCACTGGCTGCATGGATTCCTCCCTTCTCCTTGGAGCCCACGAGAGAAGAGTGTGAAAGGAGTGAAAGATTCAGCACTGGATCTCTTTGGCTACGTGTTGTAGAAGATTTCCTAGTGATTGCTGGCATTGATCTGGGGCTGTGTCTCCTTCCCCAGCTGGCTTGGGCGCTCTGGATCTGCATGGCTGCAGGCTGCTGTGGGGCTGGCAGGGGCACCGACCCAGCTCGGAGGGCTGGGGTGAAGCAGCCTCTATCAGGAATGTTGTGTCCTGGCTGCAAGAAGGGCCACCAGAACAAAGCTTCTAGCAGAACTGTGGTTCTTCATGGGTTCAAGAGCAAAGGCAGATAAAATGATGGCCTCCTCCAGGTGCGTGCCTGGCATGGAGATTAATTTACCCAGATGATTAAGGCAGCAAGTGATGCAGGAAGTGGTGGGGTAATTTAATGACCCAAACAGAAACAGCAAGGAGTGCATTTCCCTTTCAGTCGTGTTGGGATTTGATTTTTGTGTTCCACTAACAAACTGATTGATAAACCATAAGCTTGGAGAAGTGTAATGTATTCCAATGGATTTGTTTTCCTATCTTATAAAGTAGCTGAGAAGCAAAGCTTGTTGAGACCCCTTTTTGGTGACATGTTGCCGTGCGGTGGTCTGTATAGAGGCTGCACCCTGGGCAGCTGTCTGTGTGTCTGCAGGAGATGAGATGCTCTGCATGCAGGCTGGGGACTGCGGGTAGCAGCCACATGGAAATCTGCAGCTCTGCTGTCTCTCCTGCTCATAAATCCAGTGTCAGTTCGGTACTACCTACATTTGTGGAGTATGTGAGCACCAAGCTTTGTGTTGTTTGTGACTCATTCAAATATTTCTCTTTGAATTCTGGCTGAGGGTGGAGAGAATTGTGTCAGTGTTGCTCTTCCAATAGAGCACAAATGCAGACTTTGGCACCGTAAGGCTCAGAAAAGCCCCCGCCGTGGTGAAGCTGTTCCTTCCTCCTCTCTCGCTGTACAACTTGGCTCCAATTAGTTTGTCTTGACTGCGAGATGCTCAGGCCAACACTGCTTCTATTTCAGAGGAACCTGCCAGAGATTAATTAGATCCCAGGCCTGTTGGAAGACTAGCCAGCAAACTCCGTGTGCCATTAAATCAGCACTTATCACACCAACACTGCTGGAATAAACATCCCCTTTGTTGTGCTGCAGTAGGCAAAGATTGCCACAGAAATGAAATGTTTGAACAGATCTGAGCACGATAGCTTCTGAGCTACCTCAGCTGCTTGCTTCGATCAGATGTTAGCCGTGGTTACTGAAATGGCACGAAGTGTGCAGCACTGTGTGCTGCCCCGCCGTGCTCAGCAGCGCTTTGCCAGTCCCACCCCTGGCAGCACGGAGCGTGGGCAAAGGCTGCAGGCTGCACAGCATTACTGACGCATGAGCATTTCGTGGACATCCACCGCGCTGTATGTCAGGGTACAAGGAGGCGTACAGTCAGCATCAGTCGTTGCTCCAAAGAAACCTGCAGTCTGGAGTCATAAAGAATGAAAGAAGTGAAGTGGAATTGGGAAGACGGTGGAACAAACGCTCAGCAGGATCTGCAAATTTACATTCGGACTCGGTTTGTCAGCAGAGAAGTGACCTTGTCTCGCCGCCCTTTGGATGTGCCTCAGCAAAGCTAATGCAGGGCACAGCAGACTGGCTTGCGTTGGCTCAGCTCACAACAGAGAATGGGGAGAAAGTGTACCCAGAGCACTGGGGAGTGAGGTGCCAGAAGCCAAGAACCAGTGACAGTGCTGGTGAGAGCTGCAGAACGAGCAGGGATGTATCGAACCAATGGCAGAGGTGGGCTGTGGAGAGGGGTGATGTACAGGGAACTGCATGCCAACAACGTTAGCAGCAGCTTCAATTAATCTGGGGAGCAGGTGAGAAGAAGGCTGTAGTGGGTACCTCCAGAACCAAGGCACAGTTCTGGCACTGTGGTCAGGGGAAGGGCTGGAGCACAGCTGCAGTGCAGGGCTGTGCTCAGAGCAGGGCAAAGAGCTGCACCACGGACTGCTGAGATGGGGAGATGTGCTGCGTGCCCTCCTGAAACGTTACCACCTGGATGCCAGTCAAATGTACAACTCAGAGCCTTGTAATTTAACATGAAACATCTTGTTCTTGTGCTGACACATGCAGCACTAGGGCTTAAGGATGGCGTTTGGATCGGGAACTTCCTGCTTTGATGGGAAGTAAAAAAGAAAAATCTTTCAAAAACCCAACCAGGTAGGCTGTGCTGCTTCTCTGCTCATTGCTTGACCCTGCTCAGAGCCAGCTGCTGAGAGCCCTGGTGTGACTGCAACAGACTTCACCCATGGCTGATTGCAGCAGGAAGGCAGCTGACATGGAGGATGCTGAAAGAGCAGAGAGTCAGCTGTGTGCTGCACATGCACACATGTGATTATCAGCAGATGGGGAATTGCTTTGGCTGTGGTTAGGCGTTTGGAAATGCTGTGTGTGTCTCAGCAATGAAACGGTATAATGAATTACTTTTAAAATTCTGCTTTCCCTGTACAGAAGGAGCTTCTGTTGAACGACATAAACATGGCGGAGGGAGGAGAAAGCTGCTTCTGTTAGCTGGGTCCTCACACTCAATTATTTGGAAAGTTGAACTTTTTGGTAATGAAAACTTCTTTCTAATGAAACGACCATTTCCTTTTGCAGTAATACAGCAATGGTTCTGGTCTGGAGAACTCCAACCAGGTCATCTGCCATAGGTTAAACTCAAGGCATCTACAGAACAGTCTGGCAGAGGCGCAAATGAGGAACTTCTTGACATTTTAACCTCCGCATTCATGTTAGTACATCATGGCTCAGCAAGGGGACGTTGGTGAGCTGTTCTCAATGCTGGATTCTCCAATTCTGGATGTTCTGGAAGACGTAACAGGTGCTGAGGCTGAGCTTTGTGCTTGGATCTGTCAGTGGACACTGCTTGCTCACGTTTGCTCCAATCCCCGCGCAAACACCCCTGCGTTTGATGTCATTTCTTGAGGGAAGAGAACCCCAAAAGCACTCTGAGCGCGAGCTCTTTTCTCCCAAGAGTTTAAACCTGCATCCGATCCCTTTCAGATGAGGTTGGGGTGATTTGCCTGGGGAAGGTTTCCACCCAGCAGCCCTTCCAGCACTGCAGATGTGCTCCATGTGATGTGACCGCGCGGGGCTTCGGGCAGTGGGAGCTCAGCCCGACCTCTTTGAGCCCCTCCAGCTCGCATTTCGCACGCCAGGATCTCTGCACAGCCGGCCTACAAGGAACCAAAGCGCTCGGATGCACGGCTCACCTGAGTCCATGAAAGAGCGCTGGCACTCACCCTGCGCCCTGCTTATGTTACAGAGGCGTACAGTGATTGAATCCTTCCAACCCTGCTGCCGTAAGCAAGGTGCCGGAGTTTGCAGAAGCCGGGAGCTGTAATTAAATGGTCTGAGCGCCGGGCGTGACCTCAGAGCTCCGCAGAGCCGAGCGACGGGCTGCGAGCACAGGCGGTAAAAGGGCTCAGGGCTGGTGACACGAGTGGCCAACTGCCGCCTCGGACATTCCTCGTGCAAAGGGAGGAAACTAATGACGTTGTTTTAAATGCCGTCCCGCCTCAGCTCGCGCACACACGACTCTGATGGAGGACGCAGGATGTCTGCAAGGACAGCGGCGAGTTTCCACCTTCCTCTTCTGGCGAGTCCGTCCGTGCCAGCAGCAGCGCAGCACCGCGTCCTCCCACCCGCTTCCCCAGGCGGGCGGGCAGCACGGGGCGGGCGGACCTCGGGGCTGTGCCCGCTTCCCGAGCACAGCCGGGCCCGAACTCGCAGCCTCACGGACCGGCCCGCCCTGCGGTACCCCGCGCTGCCGGAGCGGCCGCCAACGGGCACCGATGGCCACGCGCCGTTGCCCCGCACAGAGCGCGCCCCCTGCCGGGCGGGCGGTTCCGCGAACTCCCGTCCCTCACCGCGCCACTCCCCTTCAGGAGGACTTTAAAATGAGGAAGTCCCACCCCCTCTCCGCGTGGCGATTGGTCTCAGCGCCCGCGCGGTCGGGCGGCGATTGGCCGCGACGCCTTTCGTGGGGCGGGGCTACGGGCTAAAGGTGCCGCGGCGGGCGGGGGCGCGTTTGTCCCGGCCGTGGCGGCGGCGGGTGCGCGTCGCGGGGTCGGTGCCGCGCGCGCCCGCCCGGGGCCGCGCCATGAAGAGCCTCAAGTCCCGCCTAAGGAAGCACGAAGCCATCATCGCGGGCAGCGCGGTGCGTGCCCGGGTGGCGTCAGAAGGGGTCCTGAGGGAACTCGTGGGGCGGCCGGGGCTGGCCCTGGGCACCTTCCGTGGGCTGCGGGGCCGGGCCTGGGCAGCGCTGTGCTGCGCGAGTGTTGGGGCGGGCGGGGGGCTGAGCGAGCCGGGCTGGGAGGGCTGCCGTGCGGGGACGGGCGGGCGGCAGCGGGCACGGGGCACCTCGGGCTGTGGGCTGAGCCCTGCGGCGCTGCGTGCGGTGCCCGGCGCGGCTGGGGCTGCACCGGGTGGAGCGGAGCTGGAGAGACGAGGACGCAGCCTCTGCGCTCGGCTCCGGTGTTGCTTTCTGTCCCCGGGAGACCCGACGCTTCCGTAGCTTTCCCTGCCCCTCGGGCCGCTGTCGGTGCTGCGGTGGAGCCGGAGCGCGGCGGTCATCGCGGTGTGCGGCGGCGAGGTTTGCTTACGAAACGTCCCGAAGGCTTCGGTGGTAGCCGTGCGCTGCCGGGCTGCTGAGCGGCCCTCGGGGTGCTGGGCTGCGGCAGCTGAGCGCTCTGGGAGCAGGGAGCCCTTGTGGCGGTTGGCCGTCGGTGGTTCCTTATGGCTCGGGTTGGCGTTACCTGGCTTTAAGCAGCTTTACTGGCGTCCTTTTTCATTCTTCTCTGCAGGTGGGATTTGATGAGAGCAGTACTTGTGAGCGAAGGCAGCTTGATTCGGAGGCACGGTTTGATTGCTCTTTGATTGTGGTCGCTCGGTGAATGGTTTCCTAGGAGTCAGCCCGGGCTGCTGCCCTCCTCAGCTCATCGCTGCCGTCCCGTGCTGCCTTGCTGAACGCGCTGCTGCCCGCCTGGGGTAGCGGAAAAGGGCGGCTTAATAGGGATATGCTGACTTCTATCAGCCATCTTTTAAGATATTAGATTCCTTTAAAACTCTATTGCTCATTTGTCTTAAATTTGAAAGCATTACTTGAGAATAATAGTTCATTTGAAAGCTATGCAGGCATTCAGGCTTGTAAACTGCTGACAACTCCCTGGGTGAAATGACAGCTCTGTGTATGAGCACATCGCTGTGCAAAGGAGTGATTCAGATGTCTGTTATGATAATCTCTAACGTGTAGGCTGGCACTGGTTTGTGCTCTTCATTAGTCGTGCTATACCTTAGAACTGTTTGTTATTTCAAAGTAAGCCTATGGTAATTAAATGTCAACAAACAGTTGAAGTGATACAGCATTTGTCTTTGGTTTTGGGTAGGTATGGAGGCTTTTCAGTTCTGTGGGAGCAGGCTCGACAAGCCTTCCTTCCAAGGTGGGTTTGATCAGTCTCAGTACTTCTAAGAACTGAAATCACTCTTGAATACCTGAAGGAAATCTACCTTAGCAGAAGTCATTTATAAGCTGGATTTTGTACCCACAGTGTGCTCAGTTCATCTGTTCATTCCATCCTTTGGTTACACAGTCACTCCACCAACTTCTCAAACTTATCCTTTTCTGTGCAGGGGGATTCCTCCTGTATTCCTCCATACAGCTGGTGTTAATGGTGAGGCTGAAGGGAGGTGCTTGGATAAAGCCCACTCTGTTTGTGGCTGCTGGGGCAGGAGGGAAGTGGGTGGGAATCCAGCCAGGCTGAGCTTTGTGGGTCTTGCTTGAAAGCGGTGCAAAAAGAGCTGTCTGTTTCGGAAACTTCATCCCTCTCTCCTGTTCCCACCCAGTGCTATTTCCTGGGGGGTGGAGAGAAACTTAATCCCTTCATCATGCTTCTGAACGTTTTCTTTCAGTTAAGGCAACAGTTGTGTGCCTTAATGTTTTTTGACAGTGATCTTTTGGGAATAGCTTTACTACCTGTCCCATCATGGAGGAAAGCCACGAAATGCAGGAAGTAATTACTAGTTCCACCATTATTCAGGGTGCTACATCTGAAAAATGAATTACCTGGTTTTGCCAGCTCCAGCTGGTGCTCAGGAAATAATCTGAGCAGCCTGCTAGGTAACATCAGTGCTGTGAATAGTGAGACAAATGCTGCTTGTCCTTTGTGCTGCTGTGGGCTGTGTGCTTTGTAGCAGATCCTGTGGCCCATGAAGGCTGCAGTGCACAGACAGTGGCTCACTCACCAGCTCTAACAAGATAAATTGCAATTAATGGAGTCGATATTGTACTGGGTGACTGCAGCAGTATGCACTGCTAGTAGTTCTGAGATTCCAAAACGAGTGCTGACGTAGGTGTGTGTTTGTATCTAGGTGTACATAGGAAGTGTGTTCTTCCAATAAAGTTAGGAATTCCTGCTGCAGTGTATGCAGGAGGAGCTCATCAGATATGCCTGCTAATTGGCTTTTCTTGAGGTTTCCTGGAGAAGATGCGTGGGGAAAGGTTTGTTTCTTGTTCAGACCTTTGCTGCTCAGCTGTTGCTGGTGAGTTCTGCTTGCTGTCCATTACCTGATCAGTGTGGGGCTTGCTGCCTTTCTGTCCTTTGTGATGAGCTCTGTATGGGGGTGGAGGGGGCCAAGGCTGCTTGATGAGATTGGCTGGCTGCTTATGGTGCACGGTGGGAGTCCTGGTGTGTTTGGGCAGGGCTGCAGCTCCTCCAGGCTCTTGGTGTCAGAGGGTGAGGCACTGGGGCAGCCCATGTGAGGAATGCACGGGTTTCAGTTACTGGCAGTGCTTCCTGGAGCACCTCAAGTGATGAGAATGAGCAGGTGGAAAGCCATGCGAAAGCTTCTGTCAGCTTTTTCTCCTTTGAGAAGAATAATGTTAAGGTTATTTAAATTGTATTAATAAACCCTGACTGTCATATGTAATTAGTGGAAACCATTGTGGAAAAAGCAAAGGTAGGCATTTGAGCTCACATCCTGGTGTGACGGTCTCTGTTATTAAATTAGTACCTGACTGACTTCTGTATTTAGGGGCAGCTGTCTGAGGCTGTGTTAGTGCTTTCCTGCCTGTGGATGCTGCCGAGTTCTGCTGGATGGATGGATGGCTTCCTTTGTGTGAGAGGGGCTTGGGATCAGCCCCCACTTCTGCGTTCAGCTCCCTAATGGGAGAGGGCTCCTACTGCTGTGGCACACATTGCTCTGAGGGCAAACAAGACCTTGATGGTGTCACAGCTCTGCCCTGTGCAAAGACAAAGCCCTTGCTGGCTGTGCTGGTGGCAGTGCCTGCTCAGCAGAACCTTCCCTGTGCTGCTGCTGTTGGCTGGAGTAGCTCAGCCCTTCTGTGTGCATCCCAGCACAGCTTCGCAGTGCTGTCCTCAGGCACCACTGCCAGGAATCGGCTCTGTAACATCTGAAAGTCAAATCCTAGCCTGAATGTGATTATTCCTTAGAGGATGTTTGGGTTATTAAAGCTTGTGCTGGTGTGTGCATTCCTTTGAACAAAAATTTGTGCTTCATTTGCATCTGTTTAAATGGAATCATGTGCTTGTTTGTGTGCTGCTTGTGGTTCCTGTGAAGGAACTCAAGGAGAGGCAGGAGCAGCAATTTGTGGTTCAGCAAAGCTCTGTGCTGCAGCCCTGTGCAGGTGCGCTGTAATTTTCGGGCAACTTTAGAAAGGAGTATTTATCAAGGCTTTATTATTTTGGAATGTAGCAATTAGAGAACATTTTATAAACGGGAAGTCCGGGGGATTCCTGCACGCTCTAATGGCGGCTGGTTTTGGTCTCTCCCATTTGGAAGGAAAATGCCTCTTCCTCCCATGGCAGGGCTGTGTTGCAGGCCCTGAGCCGTGGGCTCCCCAGCTCCATCGGTTTGGTGGTGGAAGCTGTGATGCTCTCCTTGCTATAAAGGCCGCAGTGCTGTTTGGTGCAGGCACAAAAGGCAGGCCCCAGCCTTACTGTAAAAGGTAGCTAACAGCCTTTGTTGTGAAGTGCAGCTGTGAGAGCTCTGGCTTTTTTCCAAGGTGCACGGGTAGGTCAGGGCGCTTCTGTTAGTGCCCAGCCGGGCTGTGCCTCGGGGCTGAGAGGCTGGGGGTGGCTCATCAATACCATGCACTTAGGCTATGTGTCGTTGGCAATGAGGTGTGAAGGAGGTTGTATTTAAAAATAAAACTGAAATCTTATTCATTTATTTTGCTGTTTTTTTTCTAGCAGCCTGAGCATCCTTTGGAGCTGTGTGCGGAGTTCAGCACTTCCACTGCAGTTTGTGTGCTGCTGCTGGGCTTTTCCTTACCCCGGCAAGTAGAAGAAGTGGAGAAGCTGGCAGTGCTGTTAGATGCACATCTCTCACTGTGACAGTGGTATCTGATGCAGCCTCAGGGCCCTTACTGTGGCTCTGAGAGGACAAGTTGTATATCTGGCTAGAAGGCTCATGTGTTTGTTTGATGCCTAATACTTGGGTATCGATGGGTTGTGCCAACTGCAGAATAGGATTAGAAATGTTTTTAGATGGTTACTGTTTGTTTTCCTCTGATGTTTTGGTTGACTTATTTGTGTTAATCCCGGGATGCCGTTACTTAAACAAGTCATGCAAACAATAAAAATTCTTCACAGGAGCACTTTGAGAGCAGTGCACAAATGGAGCAGCTGTAAGTCTGCCCTTGGGTTTGGTCAGTGTTCAGACTAAGCCTCACCCACTTGGTAGCATTCAGTGAGTTTTCTCTAGGTGGAGACATTGGGGTGAACAAGGTGGTAATGATGTGCTGCATGGGGGGACCTGCTGGGCCATCCCTGTGTTCAGGCTGGCTCTGCTTTTCCTTTATGTGGACTAAATGCTACGTCTTGCTCCTTCAGCTCTGGACTCTGAAACACACTTAAGTGAATACGTACAGACACTGATAAGCAGGACAAGCTTATAAAATACAAAGTGGTTTCCACGTGAGCCCTCTCTCCAGCCCTGCATCTGTGGCATCTTCTGGGCAGCATGGATCAGGCAAAGCCTGAGGGGTGGGGATGGCATTAGGTGGTAGGAATCCATTCTGCAGGGGAGCAGAGCCTGGTGAATGGTTCTGACAGAGCTGAGGGGATAGCTTGGGCTGCTGAAGCTGCAAACAGTCTGCAGTGTTCAAATAAATCACTGCTTCAAAAGCAGCCGCCGTTCAGTGCTGTATGAAATCGCAGGGTGTGTCTGTTCACTTGTTGGATTTAATCACAGCTGTACTCTGACCCCTGCAATGAGCAGAGGGAAGTGCAGGAGCTGTTGGCTGTGCTCTGTGATGTGCACACATCTCGGGTAGCTGTTATCAGCCAGTGTCTTCCTTTCCCTGCAGGAAAGCCTGTGCTGGGGAAGTGACTGCCTTGTGACAGACAGCCCTAAAGTCAGTGATTCTTTTTCCCTCTGTGACAAGAGTTCTTATTTCTAATGGCCTTCTCAGACATAAAAAAAAACCTGTGCTTTTGGTTTTATAACTATCTACATAAGTGTCATCTTTGTGTCTTTCACTAGAGAGCACCCAGGAGCACCCAGGTGCTGGTGCCAGCTTGCAGGAAGCGCTGAGGGCTGTGTGCTGCCAGAGCTCCCTGCTCTGTGTGTGTTATGTGCTTAAGTCGAGCCCTAATGGCATTAAGGGAGGATGTGCCTCGTTTATTTTTTTTCATTAATAGGATTATCTGCCTCACTCGGTGGTGACGAGAAGCTGTGTTCACTTTCATAGGTTTATGGCAGCTTTCAGGCTGGGAGGTTTAAGGACCGCTTTGAATTCCAGCTGTTATTCCTGAAGTGAGCTGCAGGGCGGCCGAGGGCTGCGTGTGCTTCGCAGAACCGAGCTGTTTGGCTGCACTGTGCGGCTCCATGGGCAGACCTGGGGGAGCCCTTCCAGCCCCAGAGGAGCTTCCTGAGCTGTGCTTCTGTTCCAGCAGCTGGCGACTTGTGCTGTTGGTCAGCTCTGTTGTAAGGCAGTAACATGCTGCTGTGCACAAATGGGAGGAAGAGTAGTGTTGCATCTGTTGTTGCTAACTTCTCAAGAGCATCCTTCTGGACTTCAGAGTTGTTTTATTGCACCGGCCAACAAAAACTGTACCTGTGCTCAAAATGTAGTAAGGAGTGGTGTTTTGGAGTGTGTGGGTAGCATACTGACCAGCTGTTATGTCGCATCTTCATTTGATTGACTGAAGTGCTGGTATAGAAAGGGAGGTTCTCTGCCAAAAAGCTGCTTTGGGGAAGGTCTTGCTTTGGCTCTCTCAAGTGGGGATGTATGACATCGTGCTCACGCTGGTGACCAGAAATCTGTGAGCTTTTTGCTGGCATGGGAGCTCTTGTGAGTGTGCTGCTGGCTGCTGAATTCACTCAGAAGAGTGAAAATAGATTGATTAATTAATTGTAATAGAATCTGTTTCAGAATCACAGAATGCCGGGCATTGGAAGGGACCTGGAAAGATCATCAAATCCAATCCCCTGCTGGAGCAGGAACACCTAGATTAGGTCACTATCAATCAACAAATTTTAAATACTAACTTTGCTAATTGCGTTGCTGGTTGTCAGCAGCATACAAATATTTTCTTAGCTGATCACAATTACTGCTGGTGACATTACCCCAGGGTTTCCTTTGCCAGCAGCTGTGTGCCCTTCCCTCCCCTCGTTAAGGGCAGGACATCTGTCTGGGAGCGGAGGAGCGAGCTGCTGCTCTGGGTGCCGACTGCCTGACTGCACATCCCTCTGGTGCTGCTGTCTGGGCTCTCACTGCTTTCTCATCTTCAGATACTTAATTGTAATGACAGAGTAATGAATGTGCTCGTTTCTGAAGGTCATAACCTTACAGAGTCCTACGAATCTTGCTGCTGAGCTTCTCAGTGTGCACCATGTGGAGCAGTGAGGGTTTGCTGCTGTGCTGAGCACTGCAGGTGCAGCAGTGCTGCCTGCCGGCCTGGGGAGCTGCAGGATGGGCTGTAGCTTCATGGGGGAAAGCAGCTTTGCTTCTCATCTGTGATGTTATCTCTAAGATAAAGGACTTGGGGTTCAGGGAGAACAGTAGTGGTGGTTCATGGTGTGTGCAGTGAAGCTGTACAGTTCCTGGATGGTGTTGAGGATGCTAAAAGCTTGTTTGCACACCATGAAGAACTAGATAATAGGGAAGTTAATTGAAAATTATTCGGTAAATAATTAGAATCTCTCTAGCCTAGGAAGCTTAAATAGTTGACTGAAGGCTAGGAGAAGTCATCTGTGCTGGTTCAGTTCTTGTGTGGCATGGGCTATGTCTTGTAGTCTAACACAACCCACGCACTGCACACTTGGAGCTTTATTTCCCACCCTTTGAGCTCTCTGACAAGGAGCTGCCTGGGAGAGGAACTCCACCAGTGCAAATGTGAAGCTGGGCTGCACTTTCTGGAGCCGTGACAGCTGTGCTGCCCCAAGTTGGGCATGGTTCAGCAATCCTGGATCCTATGGGCAAGGCGTGAAGGCTGCAGGATGGCCTCAACAGTCACAGGGAGCAGCATCAGGCAGGCAGGCTCTCACAGAACAGAGAAACCTTGTGGTTGGTTGGATTTGGGTAGATCTGTACGAGGGAGCTCAGCTGGGGAGCACAGTCCTCTGTGTGGGTTCTCACCAAACTGGTTCCAGCTGTGTAGGTATTTTTGCTGTTGCTGTCACTTGTAAAATGTATTTATTTTTTTCCAGAATGCCACTTTTAGCTTTAGGAGACAGACTCAGTTCTGCTCAGAAGATAACTTGTGATGTGGTCATTCCCATAAGCACTGAGTGTTCTTGGAGTGGTTCTGTCACATGAATGCTAATTGCAGAGATGCCTTGGGATGTCCTCTGGAACATGGCAGTGCTGTGAGGCAAAGTGCTGCTCCCAGCACACAGCGTGGAGTAGCTGCAAAATGATGGGTAGGGTGAATAGTGCAAATAGGAATAGGTGTGATCAGCCTGTGATAGGTGGCTCTTCTGAGAAAAGCCATTTTCAGTTATTTCCAAGTGCCCTACAGGGGATGTGCTGTATTTGTGGTTTTCTTGCTCTGCATCACGTTTGTCTGCCCTGCAGACTAAACAGTGCTCTGCCTGTGATGTTGACCCAGCCCTCTAAATACAGCACTCAGGAGATCTCTGCTTAAATGCAAAGCTTGAGACTTCCAGCTTCCCCGCTGTTAATCATGATGCTGTCTATTGAATGTTTTGACAGCCTCCACGACTCCTCTCATTTAACGCGTTGGGAGACAGACTGGCAGCAGCAGTAAGCTGAAACCTGCTTCTATTCGGAATGGCTTCCATCACTGTAGAAGGGGATATCTTCTTGAAGCGGAGGCATGTGTGTTTTCTAATTTAAAATGGGTTAAATTTCTGTCAAAATAGGATCAGGCATTCCATCTGCTCTGCAGTCAGAGTTGTCTCATGTCTGATGGCGGCGCTGCTTTTGGCTCTGCGCTGCGGTGGAATGGGAAAAAATGACTCCTGCTGGTATTTCAGTCCTTCTGTGTTATTAGTGGTGAGAAGCATGACCTTCATTAATGTCAGCCGACAGTTAATTTGACTAATGTGTTTGTTATTTTAAAGCCAGTGTTTGTGTCTGTGGAACAGGACGTGGCAGTGCAGCTCGGTGCGTGCTTGTCTGCTCGGTGAACATTAAACCCCAAAGACATTACTCACAGCACGAGCATGCAGGGAATGTATTAATAGCTATTGCTCTCCATCGCTCCGCTATCAGAAAATAGATCTGGGCTGCTGACTGTCTGCGTGCTGTTGACAAGACGCTGCAGGCTGGGCGGTATTTACACAAGCAATCCCTGGGCAGTTGCCGTGGGCTTCGCAGCATTGCGGCACGGAGCTGCACTCAGCCTGGAGGGATGAAGGCTGAGGAGGATCCTGAAGATGCAGCAAACGTGCCTGGGGATCCCAGCTAAGCGAAGGATGGAGCAAAATGAGCTTGGGGTGGGGGAGAGGATCTGCATGTGAGAGCCCCTTCGAACCCGTTCTGCTTGGTGCTCGGTGAGCTGCAGCTGCTCGTGGCTTGATGCAAGGCACGCCGGGCACTTCTGGCAGCAAGAAGCTGTGCCTTCTAGAATGACTTGTTGGTTTTCTTGTGCAGCTAAAGACACAGTAGGTATCCTAAATTTCCTATCAATGGCAGCACCTTACAGCTGCAGAAACACAAAAGCTTGAATTCTGGAACTCCTTATTAATTCTTATTAATTAATATGAGTTACGTTCATCTTTAGGAACTCTTCCTGTGGGGGTTTTGGTGAATGTGAAATGCTCAGCTGGTAATAGTTGAGTTAGTGCATCATAGGAGACTGATGTAACTTAATTATAGATGTGATAACCAAAGAAAAGTTGTACTTCTATTAACACAATGATAACAAAATACTATTTTTATCTGAAGGCTGAAATGGGAAGGAGCGTATGGTAATGGGTTGTCTGTATATGTGATTGAGTTTGTGCTGGTGGGTATAAACTCCAGGTCTGAAACTCAAAGTCTGAACATGGATGCACGTTTGCATCCATACAATATCACTTGAAGGATGTGAAATGTGTTGTACTTCAAAGAATTTGGGGGGGGGCAGAGCTTGATGTGCAGTTCTGGGGTATTTAGCATCACTTGCAGAAAAAGGAGCTGGTAGCAGAGAGCCTCTGTCAGGCGCTGGGGAATCCTGCTCTCCCCATTGGCAGCCTGCAGCTCTCACTGTGACCTGTGCTGTGCCCTCTGGGGGCCTTGGTTATGCCAGGCCGGCTTGGCTTGTAATTAATTAATGTTTTAATTGATTGACAATGGTGCTGCACTTTGTTGAAACACCTGTGGGTGCGACTTGAGAGCTGTCTGTTTCTATTACTGCATGTCACTTCCAGCAAGTCGCTGCTGAGCCTCCATGATTACCACAGCCATGTTGTGGGAATGGGAAATAAAGATAATGGCAGTAACGCCGCCACGTGACTCGTTGTGCAGCTGTGCAGTGGTGGCAATAGGTGTTCATTGCCGAACTTCCTGCATTTCTTCCAGCCAGCAGAGCCTGCCTGGCTGTGAGGTGGGCCTGTGCTCGCTGCCCCTGCGGCCCGTGTGGCTGAGCGGGGCTCTGACAGGCTGCGGTGGGGGACCTGGGGCAGTGCTGCCCTTCACTTTGTACAGAGCGTTTTGGAAATCATAAAACAGCTCAGCAGGCCGTGCTGGCAGCGGGCAGGGCAGGCCTCGTGCTCTGGGCAGGGTGTCACCCACAGTTCTAAACTGGAGGTAAACAAGGAATAAGGGGGGGGTGACGGCTGTCGGTGTCTGTGCAGTGCTCTATTTATGACCGACCTGTGCTTTCTTTGTACCCTGCGTAGCTTTGGTATTTGCAGGCAGTTTGAAGCTGTAAACCTTGCATTTGCTTCTTGCACATCTCATAGGTGCTCGTCTCCTGCTCAGCTGAACTGCAGATCTGTGAGCAATCCTGAGCAGCCAGAAAAAGCTCCATCCTCTTGCGTATCATTGGCACATCTGTTTGGTGTTAAAACTGGAGAGCCCTTGGGACATCTCAGAGCTAGCTGAGGTCTATTTTTAAGGATGACCAAATGCAGTGGGTTGAATCAGTGCATCTCTGTGCCCATATAATGTGCTGTGCTGGGGGTTCCCTCCCTGGCAAGGCACGTGGGGAGTCTGGAACAGTGCTTGGAGGAAGAGCAGTGTGAGTAGCTGGTGGTGTAACGCCAGGTCCCTGCCTTCGTTTCTGGTGTTCTTTCATCATTCGTTTTGTCATGGAAGCAGCAGGGCTGTCAGTCAATCTGTGGAGCTCAGCTGGTTTTGATAAATGTGAACTTAGTTTGGAAAGGGCTAAACTTAGTTCATATTTTTCAAGTTGCTGACTGCTGAATTCACAAAAACTGAGGTCTGCTGTTGATTACGTGTTTTGTAATTGTTGTGTTGAAATGTCCCGCAAAACACATGTCCTTGTGTTGTTCTCTGCTCTACCTTGACTATCAAAGGGCTGATAGAAGGGGGAAGAATTGTAGCACCTGTATTTTATCTTCCTTATGAAATGATATTTTGTGAATACTGAGAAGCTTATGCTGAAGATGGACACTGGGATTAGAAGTGGGTAGCTGCAGTGTCTTGGGCTCTGTTGCTTGCCATTCCTGGCTTATCTGTTCCTGCTGTGTTTTAGCTTGTAAGCTTTGGGGCATGGACAGATATTTAACAGAGAAATGGGACAGTTGACTGCTTTATTTAGAACAATCACAATTTAAATGTTTGACAGTGAAGATGAACAAGAAATCCCCCCAGGTTTTTCTGTAGCTGCCTTGGGAGAGGAGAACTGATGTCCCTGTAAGGCCAAGAGGCAGCTTTTGGGATGAATGGGGTCAGGGGATGGGGGGAAAGTTAAAATGTAATAATGGGGCATTAGGAGAAACGTTCTCCAGACGTGATCTTTGAGTTCCCTTCCAACCCAGGTCATTCTGTGCTTCTGTGACTGTGCTGTGAGTCCCACGGCTGGCTGGCCTCTGCTCGGGGGGAGGCAGAGTTAGATCTGCAGGTGATGAAACTGTCTGAAAATGTTGAGTTTTCCTTAAATTTATAAGGAGCTAGTGTGTAAGTTTAGTTTTAGACCTTCCAGATGGATCTCAGCAGCATGAGTGGTTTTATACCCCAAAATTCTCCTTTAAGGATGAGAATGAGTTAACCAAGCTGTCCTGAGCAGTGTGTTCGATGCTGACAGCCTCGTTGAAATGCTATGGTATTGTACATATATAGCCAAACAATTTAACAGGTATGACTGTCATTTGTAAACAAAAATATCTTTTTTTATCCCTCCCCCCAGTAATGAGCTGGATCAGCTTTATGATCAGTACTGTACCACAAGCTCACTTCTCTAATGCTCTCTTTTGTACAGCTGAATACAGACTGGAACAAGTATGATGACAGGTTAATGAAAGCAGCTGAAAGGGGCGATGTGGAAAAGGTTTCATCAATCCTTGCCAAAAAAGGAGTCAGTCCCACTAAGCTGGATGTGGAAGGGAGGTCTGCGTAAGTAACTTCCAGTGCTCTGGTGATGGGGGAGCCAGGGGAATTTGCTCCGTGCCCAAGTCTTACTGCTGCTTTGCATACACACATTTACAAAAGAGCAGTATATATTTACAGTGTGCTATGTTAGTTTCTTCCCTCATCTGAACTAGTCTTACAAAGTATGAAATTCATCTTAATGAGGAATTGAACAAAGAAGGCTGTGTAGCTTCTGCACTGCAGTGGAAGAAGTGGAGAGTGGAGAAGAGGAGGAAACCACTGTGAACAGAAATCATAAGGGTTGATCATGGGAATGATAAATTTCTAGCAGCAAGGATGGACTTGTAGCATGCAATTTAGTCTGCATCAACATCTGGTTATTTGCTTTGACTTTCTTGGTTAATATTACTATTTTGCAAATAAAACAGTTGCACTTAAGCATGGCTTTTCTATTTAGATTCCATGTTGTGGCATCAAAGGGAAATCTGGACTGCTTGAACACCATCCTTATTCATGGAGTTGATATCACAGCCACTGATGCTGCAGGTATGCTTCCTCAAATGCTCACGTGCAACTTGCTGAACTTCTCAGCTTGGTTTTTGCTTTGGAGTGGGATTTAATGAAGTCACAGGGTAGGTCTCCCTCCTTCCTGTAGTGCTGCATGTGGTTGGCTGAACCAAGAGAAAATTGGTCATGTACTGCCATACAAGTCCATGAGTGCTCCTGACATGCAGCAGAACTTGACCTTGGCTCACATAACAGATTTTTTTAAAAGAAACTCATGGACTAATTCATCTCAAAACACTGCAAATTTCATTATGGATTGTTGGTTGCACTTTCTCTGAAATTAAATAAAGTAATGTAAAAGCCCCACTGTTTAGCAAGTGGTGAAGTATTTCTAAGAGAATGACTTAGTTTTAGTACTGTCAGAATTGCCCTAAAAAACCCCCCAGACCATCAAATAAAATGATATGGGTGTTGATCTGAACTGTTGCTTGGACTGAAACAAGCCCAGCAGTTTAATGGCACAAATACAACTTTGTATTTCCATATACCTAAGCCATGATGACCAGTAATGAAGCACGTGGAATTACATATGCAGAAGACAAAGGTTTTAGTTCAGATGAAATAAACTGTCCTAATCAGTGAAGAGCAAGTGAATTTCTTGTGAATTGATGTTATGTGATAAATAATAAACTTTCTGAGAAACAGCATAAGCATGTTGGATTTGTGTATGGTGCTTCTAACTGCATGTTCATAATAGATCCTGAACTGCTACTGGTGTTTTCTAGGAAGAAACGCACTGCACCTCGCTGCAAAGTATGGACATGCCTTATGTCTGCAGAAGTTGTTGCAGGTACTGAAAAATAGAATTTGTCCTTCCTGATGGCTTTTACCCTTTTGGTAGGGGGAGCTGCCATTACTTATACCAGTCTGAATTTTAAGATAACCTACTTTTTCTGGTTTGAGAAACAAACCTGATAGTCATGGAGAAAATCTTTTCGTATGAAATAACAGGAGTGGCTGGATGTATGGAGGTGAAAATAAACAGCATCCTTCTGCTTCTTCACAAAAGTTCAAAGTTTCTACCTTCTAAATAAAGTGAACTCGAGTGTCTTTTAAAGATTAGTGCTCCTTTTCTGAATCGGTTTGCTTTTAGGAACAGTGATGCTGAAAGGTGTGCACAAGAGAAACATTTGCTTTGAAAGATGGGCAGTTATGTCCAGCAGTCTTTCCTTAATGAAATAATGAAAGTATTGCATGGGGATTGTTTTGGGGTGTGAAGATTTTCTTCATTTATTTTAATTTGAAATCTTAATGAGCTTTTAATGTCTTCAGTTTACTTGACACATGTCTGCATGCAGACATAACTGGCACCTTTTGTGTAGAGTGGCAGAGCTACTAGTGATACTGGTAGCAAAGAAGCAACGACGAATAGCAGAGAGGTTCTTGGCTGTGGTGAACAAACATTTGAAAGTTCGTGAAAACTCTGATGGATTGTGTGATTGCTTTGTACAGCCTTAATTTTATTCTAGAACTTTTCAACAGTGTGTGTTCAAAGCACTGAAATGCATGTACCTATAGCTGCTCTTTTTCTGTATGTCGTGTGCCTGGAAACTTCAGAGGTATGTTTTATCTTCATTGATTCTGTGTTGCTTTAGTTAAAAGCTCAAAACCTTTCAAGTGTTCTAAATGCCATCTGAATGGTAGCTAATAATCGAAGTTATTTATTTTGACAGTACAATTGTCCAACAGAGAATGTGGATCTTCAAGGAAGAACAGCCCTTCATGATGCAGGTAAAAGATTTTGCTTTTTCTCCTAACAGTAGTATGAAATCTAGATTTAATTATGTCATGGTTCTCAGATATGCCTCATTCTTTTAAACTGATCTGCTTTATGTTGTAATGACACTCAGCCTTAGCAGCAGACTTCTTAGAAGACTTAGCAGAAATTTTTAGATCTACATCCTCTTTTGTGAATTGACTAGTACTGTCTAGAGCAAGTACCATTAAGCAGTGTTACAGAGCAGTGATGCACCCCAAGAAGTATTTGGGGTTTCATGAATACGTCAGCAGTATAACCTGCTCTTCATTCTTCTCTTGCAAGCTATGTCAGACTGTTCCTCTAGCATACAACTCCTGTGTGACCATGGCGCTTCAGTGAATGCAAAGGATGGAGTAAGTTGTTGCTAATACCTCTCTCCCACACATGCCCTGCTGTATTCTTGTGTGCTTTCTCTACATCCTTTCCCTTTTTTTCATTCCTTTTTTCCCTCTTCAGGATGGGAGGACACCACTGGTGCTGGCCACTCAGATGTGTCGCCCCACAGTTTGCCAGCTTCTTATAGACAGAGGAGCAGACGTCAATGCCAGGGACAAACAAAACAGGTAATGCATGCAGGGTGTTCTGAGAATGCCTGCTGTGACCATTCAAGGGTAGAACGTTCTCTGTTGGCTTTCAGGCTGCAGAACAAATGTTAAATTGAGAGGGGGGGAAAAAAAAAAAACCAACCCTCTGACCTGGGACTTAATCCAGAAATTATGTGCCAATTCAATAATGCTAACAAACTTGACTTTTCTTGTTGCTTATTCTTGCATTTTAAAATACATTTAGAAAGACTTAAGTGGAAAGGATTGCATGTGATACCCAGCAGAGGAATGGCAGTTGGTTGTTTTAACAGTTCGTCTGTCCACTGCTGCAGCTTATCATCTTTGAGACTGATGTGTAAAGCATATCACGATGAAAGCAGTACTTTCTCAAGAAGTACTTGAGACCCACTGGGGCGTCTGAGGGACTGGAAAGCCCTGAGATGTTTCTTTCTGTTTTAATGGAGGAGGGGTAGCGGGGAGCATGTAACTAACTGCTGCTTTTGCTGGCTATGTCTTGGAGGACGCTTTCCTGCTGGTAATGGACTTGGGTCTGGTGGGAGGCAAGGCATGGGTGCTTGCATTGCATGTTCTGAAGCTGGCAAATGTTTGTTTGGGAGGCATTGCCAGGATTCTCAAGCACTTGTTGGAACTCTGTCTAAACTTCCTCTTGTGTTTGTTGTGTCTATTGATGTTTGTATGTAAACAGAGTAAGCCAAAAATCACAGGAGTTTTCAGAGTAATTGGGTGGTGCTCTGAAAGCAGTTGGTTTGTGCTGGGTTTTATGGAAATCCTGCTATTTGTGTTTTGCTTTTTACAAATACTTGTCATCTACTAAATGACTTTTTAATGTTTAGTTTCCTCTCTTGATAAGTGAAAGATTCCTTCACTCAACTTTCCACCATTAGACATAAGTGTAAGGTTATTTCTTTGAGCACTCCTCTGAAAGCATAAGATCCCAGAGTTTCTGAATGCAATCTTTCTCCCCATCCTCAGGACTGCCCTAATGTTAGGCTGTGAATATGGCTGCAAGGACGCGGTAGAAGTTTTGCTCAGGAATGGTGCGGATGTTAGTTTGGTTGATGGCCTTGGTCATGACTGTGCTTACTATGCCAGAATTGGTGACAATATTGACATTTTGGCTTTAATAAAAGCTGCCGTTGAGGATTCCAGCAAAGGTATGAAGGTGGCTGCTGCTGCTTGCTGTTACTCTTTCATTTGGGTTGCATATCCTCTCAGTGCTGTGTCTTTGAATGTAGTCTTTGGGGGCCAGCTGCAGTCCTTTAAACAAAGAGCTGATAAACAGCCTGCATGGGGGGTAGAGAGGAGAGGGGTTTTGGGTTTTGTTTCTTTGTCTGTAGTAAAGCCTTTAAAGCTAATGCAGGCTGTGATGTGATGAGGTGCAGGGTATTAGTATTACTGAACTGGTCTTGCAGTACTGATTATAGCTGTTCTGGAGCATTATTATAGAATATCTTGTACTTGTGAAATACTTCATTTTTTTAACCGCATTTGGGGAGGGGGGAACTATTTCTTGAAATGTCTTCCTAAGAAAGTGAAGTAGATCTGCAGAGTATGCTTTGTGTGAATCTGAATGAAATGAATTTTTCTTTAAATTCTTATTTTGTGTTGCTTTTCTAGCAAGAGATACCATGAAGAGAGGGCAGCCTGAACAGAAGGTGAGGCTTACTGTGGTATCTCCTAAGGCTGCCTTATGAGGTGTGGGAGAATACGTAGTGTTAGTGAAGTTTTCCTCTTCTGTAACACTTATCCTCTTATTTTTCTGCCCTGTGGGGTGAAGCCCAGAATGGTTTTTGGATTTTTGGGCCTCGCTTGGGGTCTGTGTTAATTTTCAGTACATTTCTTGCTGTTTGGAGCTGGAAGTGAGCTATTGCTGAACAAGGAGCAGGTTTTTGTCTTGCTGGGACAACATCTTCAAAAGCCTGTTGATTCCTGAAGTAGCTTGGGACACTAATATTTTTACAAAGGGATGTGATCAGGGGAATGAAATCAACTTGTTTTCAACTCTAATTATGTGGTGTGTGCATTTGTTTAAAAAATACTTGATGTGCACATTTGCTCAGTAGTATTGCTTCCTCCCCACCCCTCCTTGGACGTTGAAATAGAACCTGGGTAAATGTTGTCAGAATGCACCAGGAATGTCAATTAATGCTTTAATTGCTGTAACAGATGAACAATATGTCACAGAAGTGGAATCGGCTGCATGCACAGGAAGAGGTGAATGTGAAGCTGTATCAGAAGGAACATAATGCTCAGGTGAATGAGAAGGGTTTCTGACTTATGTATTCCCATACCTGTAATGAATCAGGCATTAAAGACAAGGTGTGCTTCTAAGCACTGGCAGTTCCATTTAGGAACACCATACATGTATTGCTGTTTACTTAAAACTTAATTGCCTGAGTATGTAAAGTGACAATTATGCAGATAAGCTGTAAACTTTTGCAAGATTTTTTGCTTAATACTTTTAAGACATGAGATGAGACTTGCCCTTTCCCATCTCTTAACTTTTGGTGCCTGCTACTTCCACCTGCAGTAAGATCATGGGCTCACAAAGCAGGAAGATGCTCTAACATTCTCAGAAATGTATGCTTGTCTTTCTAAAACTAACTTGCATCATAATTGCTCTATTAACTGGCAGTAACTTTCTCATCTTCCTATTATGTCATTACAGTTTATGAAAAGGTATATAACACTTTAAGCTATGGGGAGCAACCCACTGAGATACTGACGTTTTCATTTTGCAATCCTTTTTATTACAAAGGATAAGAATCTCTAAATGCAGCACTTTTGTTTTGAGCTAAAGCAGTTTCCACTATTAAGAAGGTGATTATCTATTGGTGGTTAAACAGGTTTTGTTTGGATGTAAGCACTGGGCTGACTGGAGATCTGAAGACCTATCATTTCCATGCATTGCAATTCTGTGCATTGCTAGGCTGATTCTTGTGGTTTCTGGAACAGCAGTCCATTCAAGTTGCTGTGCTTCATGCCAGTGAGGCCTTTTCAATTCATACACTGGGTTTCAGGAACTGTTCTAATACTAATTATTGTTACGTGTTAATAGGCAAGCACTTGAGAGCTTTCAGCATTGAATGTATTCTTATTCTGCTTCTATTTTCAAAGCCTGTATGTACACGAGAAGGAATTATCTAGAGACAAAAAGCTTGGAGACCTTGAAAGTTGTGCTTGTGTAAACTTCAGAATGAGACAGTGCTAAAGTAAGGCAACAAAATCATTGGGGCTTTTTAAGCAAGGTTTGATGTCATTAATGACTGCTAAAATTGTTGGTACAAACTCATTAGTTTTCCCTGTGTGGGTGTGGTGGATTTATTCTGCTTTTTTTTTTTTTTTAGGAATTGGAGTTAGAAAATCAAGATTTGAAGGATCGAATGAGAGAAGTGCAAGAGGAGCAAAGGATGTTACTGGATAGAATCAGTGGGCTTCAGCTGCAGTTAACTGAGGTAAAACCACTAGTCTTCATGGAGTTACTGCAGATTACTTCTGTAGGTGCTGCTATTATTTTCTTGTGCTGCAAAGACCTCCAGTCTGTAGTCATTTAAAATGCAAGGAGATGCTGCACCTTTGTCTACTGCTCCTCATAAAGTTGAGCAATAGCATTTATAGCTATATTTCCTAATGGAATAGGAGCCACGAGGCATTCTTGTCTATTGTAATTCAGAAAGTAAGCTTAACTTGCCATTTAAATGTAGCTATTGTGCACTGGTACTTACCAGAGCCATTGCTTATTTTCCAGCAGTTACTTAAAGTGGAAACACGGAAAAAAAAACCCACAAACTCTTCAGTTAGGAAAAAAGTGGAGGGGAAAAAAGATTTTCAGTTTTGGTTCATTATCTGAAATACAAGTTCTGTTTCTTACAAAAACAAACCCAAACTGCTCCTCCCCTTCAAAACAAACAATACCCAACTCTCCTCCTCTGCCCCTCCAAAAAATCCCAAGGAAACCATTCTGCCTCCTCATATTCATGTTCTATTCATTCTCTTTTTACTGAGAAGCTGTATTTTTCTGCTTCAGTGACATAGAACAGAAAGGCATTCCTTTCTCTTAGTACAAGTGTCAAGAGACAGTGTTCTGTCAACATCCTTATTTGTTTTTCTCTTGCTAGAGGTTAAAGGCAAATGCGAGGTGGGCACTGTATTGGGAGCATGCAGGATGAGAAGCTGGGTAGACTCATCAATTAATGTACAGTGTATAAGCCCCTTAAAAACAGTACTGAAAAATGATTTGTGGGGGGGATTTTTTGTTATTTTTGCAGGAACAAATGTTTGCAGATGATCTTGAAAATGAGGTATGATTATATCACTTTGAAGTGTAATAGAGCTATGAAATAGGAGAAATGACTATTGAATTTAGGAGATGGTATTTAAGCTATGGAGGAAAGCTATATAAAGGTTAAACGAAGTATCTTCTGATATGTATTCAGTTCATAGAGCTGTATGGTATTTGTATTGCTACAAATAAATGTTGTAATAGTTATTTCACCTTAAAAAGCAGTCTTGGTATTGTAAGCATCTGTTGAATTAGTGACTTTCATTTATTTGCATTGGTGAAACTTGCACATGATTTTAATACCTATTTCCTTGACTACTATGAGATTGTTCTTGTAGAGACGTAGTTTTGTAGCAGAATTTTAGCTTAAAGCTAAAGAATTTAGGTATTCTCTCAGTACTGATTTTTAGTTGAACTTCTCTTTAAACCACTTTTAAAAGCTGCTTATCTTATGAATCTGGCTGTCCTCGTGGCTTTGGCTATTTGGCACTTTCTATTCTCTTTCAGAAAGATGAGTTGAAGAAAATCCTGAGTACAAAGGAAAAACAGCAGGAAGAAAGCTTAAGGACTATTGAAGCTCTGAAAGCTAAGCTCAAATATTATGAAGTATGTTAACTGATTTGAAATGCCATACAACAATGGGTATTTACTATGTCAATACTTAATCTTTTTAATTATTGAAAGTCTTGAGCTTTATCTCACTTAAAGTTTTCTGCCTTTTTATCTGTAGCTTAGATGTGATAACTCAGTGCGAACTTTCAGCTTTTATTTTTTGTATTTTCTGTTGTTTGCTTGTAGGTTGACTTAGTGGGATCTGGAAGTAACTTCAGTAACAGTAAGTGTTGGATTTAACTCCTACAGCTTCTCGTGCAGTGTTGGAGAACAGCTTTTTCTTCTCTTCTTTGTCCTTGCTATAGACAAACATGTCTGTCCACACTTCCTACCTCACAATGCAGATTGCTGGGTGCTAAACACATTGATAAAACCCACGTGTGACTGTTTTTGTGAAATCTGGGATGTCTTCTAATGATGTGAAAAACAAACCGAGTGAGATCTCTGCTACAAGAGAGTCTTTCTGTTCTTCATACCTTAAACACTACGTGTTCTTGCCTGTCTGTGATCCTTCTGCTGGACGAGGCAGGCAATCATGAGTGCTTCAGCACAGGGAAACTTGAAGACAACTTTTAAGCACAGTTCCTCAATTTACACTTCTGTTAAAAACGATTCAAATTCCAGAAGCTGGAGTCTTTCACACCCAACTTGGTTACAGGCCTGTCCTGCACTTGTTTAGCTTAAAATATCACCGAATCTATTGTGAACCACAACAAGAGCTGTTTAGTTGCCCGGAAGGTTTATCTGGAGTGCAAAGGAATACTTTTCCCTGCTGTATTCTTTTCACAGGTAATTCAAGGCAGCCTTCATGGCTCTCTTGCAGAACAGCACCCAGCCTGGGGTGGCAGGGGTGTCTTTCCCTTTATAGGTGTTTGTCCAGGCTTCCTGCCTTACTTAATTTAAGAGGGGGTGTTTTAATACCAGATACTTAAACACCAACCTGCAACATAGCACAGTCCCATTAAAAAGAACAAAATTAGGAAGGAAAAACATAGTTGTTGGGATTTGTGTAACTGTTTCTCAACTAAATGCTATTTGCTTTGAAAATCTAGGGAAAGAAGATTTACTTAAACAAGGTCAAGTGTTTGCTGTGGAATCACAGGTAATAAATATTTTATTACTAGAATTCAGAGCTGGTAAATCTTGGGAAAGCAAAAAATTCTTATAAATGTGCACGTATTAAACTGTTTCTATAATACTGGCCTTGCCATGTTTTTAACTGCTGGTGCCCTCTAGGGTTGTGTGTGTGACATAGCTGTAAATGCTGCAAAGACATCAGTACTGAATGGTCTGTGATGGGCATTCTTGAAAAGAATCGACAGAAGCCTGGGGCAGCAGTCATGGTGCACAGTGCAGTTGTTTCTCATCTCCCTAACTTTTCTCCTGCTTAAAATTCAGTTAAAATCTAGACCATTTTCTTGTCAACTATATAATAATTTCCTGCTGATTTTGTTTGCTGATTGCTAGCTATCTTCACAGTTTGACCAAGCAAAAAAAAAAAAAAAAAAAAAACCAATAAAATTCAAACCTTATCCCATGCCAGAATTAAGTGGCTTTAAGCTGCTCAGGTCTGCAGGTGACCTGAAAGTAGGAGGTGCTTGGAACATGACCAGGTCAGTGCTATGGAATAGCCGTAATGGCTGTCAGCAAAGTGAAGGTTGGTACTAAACAAAATGCAAAACAGCAAAGCTGCTTTCTGTTTTATAATATTTTTTTAATGTTCTTTACTAGACAGTAAGTAAAGTGACTGTTTTCTTCAGTCATTGTGGAGAGAAGGTCCTATTAGGCATGGTGTACTCAGTCTGTTCCAACTCCTTTGACCATCATTTTCATATGCTTGTTGGCAGGGACACTTACAGGAAATTGAAATATTTTTGAGTAGATATGATTAAATGTGAATAATGATGGAAAATAAAACACAGGAACAGGAACATTCATTTTAACATCAGTGGGGTCTGATTTGTAAACAATAACTAGAAGTATAATCAAAGCTTTTATTGCTGACATAATATGGGCAAGTGTAGGTCAGTATATTCCTTAAAAAAAAAATTAAGGAAACAAAAAACATCTCAGAAAATGTTGTGCTTGTCAGCATAGATTTCATGTAGTTATGAATGTGACAATGCACGTGGATAAAACTTGTAAGCATGCTTACACTTTTATGTCGATTTATCTTCAGTCCAGGTCTATGCTGAGACCCCTGGAGCTGTCCCTGCCTCTGCAGTCACCCAATTCAGAGAGAGACACTTTAAAGAAAGAACTTGACAGCATGAGGACTTGCTATGGTGCAGCAAAAGAAGAAATAAGCAAATTGCAGAGAGAACTGTCTCACAAGGTATCTGAATGTAAAGCTTTGGCATCAGAGTGCGAAAGAACCAAGGAAGAGTCTGATGGACAGATAAAACAATTGGAAGATGCTTTAAAAGATGTGCAGAAGAGGATGTTTGACTCAGAAGGCAAAGTTAAGCAAATGCAGACCCACTTTCTTGCTCTGAAAGATCACCTGACTAACGAAGCTGCTTCAGGAAACAGTAAGCTAACAGAGGAGCTGAAGGATCAGTTGAAAGAAATGAAAACAAAGTATGAAGGAGCCTCTGCTGAAGTGGGTAAGCTGAGGAACCAGATTAAGCAGAACGAATTGCTAGTGGCAGAATTTAAGAGAGATGAAGGAAGGCTGGTGGAAGAAAATAAAAGGTTGCAGAAGGAACTTGTAAAGTTGGAGATGGAGCGAGATAAAAGGGAAAGAAGTGTCATGGAGTTAGAAGGGCAGCTCAAAGAAACAGCAGCAAAGTTAGCACACTCTGTAGCTTCAGAGAAATTTGAAAACATGAAGAGTTCACTGTCAGATGAAGTGAACGAGAAAGCAAAGAAGTTAGCAGAGATTGAGGGAGAGCGTGAAAAACTGCAGGCAGAGATCTGGGCTTTAAAAAGGGAATTTGATAGTCAGAAGGCTAAACTTGCTCAGCACGTAAAGCCAGAAGATCATGAGCAAATGAGGAGTGGCTTTGAGCAAAAAAATGAGGGACTGGAGAGGAGAATTTCTGAATTGTCGCAAAAGAATCAGACTCTGCAGAAGGAACTCGAAAGATTTCAGGCTGATAACAAGATGCTTAAGCAACAAATCCAAGTATTAAAGACTGAAATTAAAAGCCAGAACGTGCCTTTAAAAATTCATGAAGAACTGAAAAAAACAAGTGATGTGACTGTTGGTGATCTGACCAAAAAGCTTTTCGAAATAACAAGGAAATACAATGAAAGCAAAGCAGAAGCTGAGCGTTTGCTGGCAGAGAAGAGCAGCTTAAGTGAGAACATGAGCTGCTTGCAGGCTGTGTACCTGTCTCCAGAGCAACACAGAGAAGAAATGGAAGCTTTGAAATCTCATGGCATTGAGCTTGAAAAGCAGCTTGCCGAGCTTCAGAAAAAATATGATGATGAACAAGAAAAAATGTGCAAACTTGTCTCTGAAAACACGGCCATAAGAGAGTCTGTGAAGGATCAGTATGTTTTGGCTGCAACGCATGAAGAGATTAAAACTGCTCTGAATGATGCACTGGAAAGGAGTAATAAGGAGTTGTCAGATCTGAAGGAAAAGAACGAAGAGAGAAAGCAAGAGTTTGTGAGAATAGATAAAGAAAATGGGGCTTTGAAAGACAAGGTGGAACTTCTACAGAACCAATTACAAACCGAATGTATAAGTTTAAAAGAGCACGATGCTAAAGTGAGTGCTTTGAAGAACAGCGTGCGAGAGCTTCGGGAAAACAATGCTGCAATTGCTGCTGAATATAAGAGGAGTCAAGAGGAGATTCTGCAGTTACACGGAGAAATTGAAGCCCAAAAGAAGGAACTTGACACGATTCAAGAATGCATTAAGTCAAAATATGCCCCAGTTGCCTCCTTTGAAGACAGAGAACAAAACTTTGAAGCCACGGTGAAAGAATTAAAAGCACAGTTGCAGGAACAGATGCGGAAGTGCAAAGAAAGTGAGGAGGAAGGTAGGAAGTGCAAGGAGGAGAATGGAAAGCTCAAAAAAGGCATTATGTCCATCCAGAACGACTTGCAGCAAAACTACGTCCTTGCTGAGAAATGCCATGAAATGGAAAAGATGTTTGCAAGCAAAATGGAGGAGCTGAACAAGCAATTGAGAGAGATGCTGCAGAAATATACGGGCGAAAAAGATGAAAAAGATGAGCTGAAAGAGAGCACCAAGCAGGGTGTCGCTGTGCAGGCTCCTGTGGGCAGTCAGCATCTGTCTGTGGAGCAGATTGATGTGTTGAAGAACGCTCTTGGGCACACTATAGAGGATCTAAAGGAAGCTCTCAGAAGTAAGAAGGATTGTTATGATAAAGAGACGCTGAAAGTAGGAGAACTGCAGCAGGAATTGCTGGATCTGAAGAAGTCCTCAGTGCCTTTGGTTGAATATACGAAAATGAAAGAAATGCTGGAACAAGAAATCCTAGCAACTAAAAGCAGTTTAAAAGAGAAGGAAGGAGAAAGCCAAGTTAAAAGTGAGGAAATCTTGAAGCTGCAAGCTGAGATTCAGCGCAATCAACAGGCTCTGTCAGACCTGGAGAGCAGAGAAGTGATTGACTTATCAGAATACAACTCCATGAAAAGCGCTCTGGAGGCCCAGATTAATACCATCACTGAGAACTTGTCCAGTGTAAACAAGAAGTATGAGGAAGCTTGCGAGGAGGCTTTGCAAGCTAAGGAGAGCGAGCGCTCCTTAAAAGATGAAAAGGAATTGCTCCAGTTACGGAGCTGCAGCATTGAGCAGGAAATTAAGGACCAGAAAGAAAGGTGTGATAAATCACTGACGACAATTATTGACTTGCAGAAGAGAATACAGGAGTCTGCAAAGCAAGTGGAAGCCAAGGATAACAAGGTAGGCTGTCAGGTAGTTAATGGGCCAAGCCTTTTCAGTGCGGTAGCAATGGGCTCTTGCAGCTGCTTAGCTGTTAAAATATGACTTTGTGTGCTTAGGTACCCAGGACTGACCCAAACCCATGAGCAGAAGCCCTAGCTTTCTGTGGCAGTATACTGAGGTTTTCTAATTCCTTTTTTGTTTTGGGTATTGTTGAGGTGATAACCTCTATGACTCCCATCCTGCATTCCATACTCTTGGTGTATGAACTCATTCTTTCATTGGTTATTGATCACCTGAGTGTTTATAGCTATCTTTTAAATACAGAAAGTATTTAAAAGTATTCTTGCCTTGGTGTCATGTATTGTAGTTAAGAATAAAAATGCTAGAGCACCACTTTTTCAGGAAGTGAGGCCTCCTTAAATGAGTTTGTTCTTCTTTTAAAGATAACAGAGCTGCTTAATGATGTGGAACGATTAAAACAAGCTCTTAATGGCTTGTCTCAGCTTACGTACACCAGTGGGATTCCTGCAAAGAGGCAGAACCAGCAGGTAGAAGTGCTCCAGAACCAAGTAAAAAAACTGCAACAACAGCTGGCTGTAAGTAATTATGCAGGGTGTCTGAGATGCAGAAGCATTGCTTATGGTGATTCCATGTAGAAGGAGATGTGCGTATGGTCAGTAGAACACTGGAGCTGATTGTGAGCTCAGGCTTTGGGGAAAAGTGGGAGTATTCATAAGTGTGCTTTTCTTTCCCTGACTGATTCTTCTGTCTGTAAATTTGTCTGCCTGCTTTTCTGCACCAGAGTTGCAATGTTAGGAACTCTTCCAGATGAAACAGACAGGATTTGTGCTAAAGAAGTACATTGCTGTAGTTCATGCCAAGACCATTTCTGTGTGCAGGTTCCACATTAATATTTTGTACAAAAAGACCAACCATGTGTTTTTCACTCTAAAAGGAAGTGAAGTGGTCCTTTATTAATGGATTTGGTGGACTTTGTGTTCCCTTGTCTGCAAACACTGAAGTGTGTTGCTTATCATTAAGAACTAACAGTAGAGAGGAGCACTTCACAGCAAGTGCTGTGATTTTTTTTTTTGTATGCATACATACATGTTAGTGGCTTCTGTGGCTTAATATAGCTGATAGCTAAAGCTGTGTAGGTGAGCAAAGTTAGGTGTCAGTCAATCTGTACAGAACTAGAATGTAATTTGAAATATTGACTCTTTTTTTTTTCTCGATTTAATGCAGGGAATATAGCTAAACTTAACTATGGAATTTTGCTTTGGCTAGTATTTCTATACTAGTACACAGAACCAAATTGGAATTAGATAGGATGTTAATTTGACTTCATCTCTTCTTTTTGTCTTCTCTTGTCCTTTTTATAGGATGCTAAAAGGCAGCATCAAGAGGTAGTCTCAGTCTATCGGACACATCTTCTTAGTGCTGTACAGGTATGACAGTCTCAAGTTCAGATGTTGTCATCTGAGTTCATAGATTAAGATATTTTTGGAAGATCTTAAGTAAATGATGCTTATTTGAAGTTTGTTTTCATGTTCAGAGTTCAATTTAGAATTGAACAATCCAGGAAAAGAAAAGCAATACCATGGCAGTCTTATGGTGCTGCCCTCTTAGCTTTTGTCTCCACTGTGGCTATGTGTAGCTGTAACCTGCTCTGAGGTGATGGTGTTGGGTGATGTGAATGTATTAATTAGTTCTGCATTGTCCCAGGTAATGCTGGAGGGAGGTCACGTTAAAGCTGGAATGCAGGCCTATTGAGTGCTTCTCACTGAACAAAGAGCTGAGCAACTTATTTCAGAATTGTGGCTTCAGATACATAAGCACATAAAAATAGGGCTGCTATAAGAGCAAGCTGGCATCCAGAGAACAGGAACGATTTTTTTTTTGCCCAAACATATTTTCATATGATATTCTGCTACGTTGGGCAGACTGTTCTTTCTCTCATGAGAAAACTGTAGCAGGATTCCTAGAGGATTTCAGAGTTGTCCAGAATGGTGGAAATACAACAATGAGTTGTGACTTCTGAGCAATTTTGAAAGCCCCCCAATGTAGTCTGTGTATAGTTGATGTTTTATGAGACCTGTTTGTTTTTCTTTGTAACTGAGTGTTTGCTTGCTCTAGGGTCACATGGATGAAGATGTCCAAGCTGCTTTACTACAGATCATTCAGATGAGACAGGGACTTGTTTGCTGACATGCTTAGTGCCGTTGCTCTTGAAGGCTGCTGCAGCTTGTAGGAGTGCTGTGATTACGGTAGTGATAACCTTTGTGACTTTTATATTGTTTTGATATTATGGCTGTAATTGGAATCCCTGGAAGTTACTCTATATAAGAAACAGCTTACAAAGCCAAAATGTTTTCTTCCAAAACTAAAGTAGAGCTACGAAGTCTCAGACCTGGCACTCCTTTCAGTAGATTCATAAAAGATGTAGAACGTGCTTTAAGTTGGTGTACAAGCTGACTGTCAAAATGATGACATGGTAGTTAAATAATTGTATGTCTGATTGACCACTTCTTAAAACGAGGCCTATTCCCAGAAACTCTAGTTTATCCTATAACTTGAACTCTCATGGTATGGTTGAAAATAAATGGTGTTCTAATGAGCTTGGCAAGTACTGTAGCTGTATGGCTCTTAACCAAAGAGTGGGGTATCTTGTTTGTAACTGGCACTGATTGTGACTATTACAACATGCTTAATAAGTCAGCTGCACAGCTAGATGGAAGGTATTTAGCTATGTGCTGTAACTTGGCTGGCCAAGTTATAGGTTTTCTTTAAATAAATTTTAAGATGCAGTGTCTTTTGCTTTTTTTTATCAGACTTAAAAATGGGGTTTTCCATCAGAACACTAACCTTTGTCCCTTGCCCAAGAGACTTCTGATGAATTCTGTGTAGTGCTGATTACTGTAGGCTGAAGTATAGGACTGGAATGTCATGGTTTGTAGAGCAATATTTTTTTTTAAATGCAATAGTTCTACTTGAACATAATTTCATTCTTCATTAGGTATAATATGGGCATAGACCAAGCAGCTCAGCAAGCTTTATACAAGATAATTCAATTACTGGATTTTCAAACACTATTTCATGAAAGTTTAAGGTATTTTCCTCTTAACTGTAAATTATGTACTATAATCTGATTATTTATGGGGAAAGATGCAAATAGTATGATGAATGAAACGAGAGCTTTTATTTGCTTGGAATTTACCTGTTAAAACAAGGTTTCATTTTTTTTAACTGAAGGATGATATTTCCATAAGAGAAATTATGAAATTTGGGACTACCTGAAGTAATTAAAAAATGAGCCTAATAATGTATGCTGGTGTTCTAATAGTGCAGGCTGTAAGTGCTCTCAGTGGCCCTGTTAACTTCATGCTACTGAGCTGAAAGCACTTGTTTATAACTAGCAAATAAGAACCTGAGAGCCTGAAGCAGAGAAGACAAAGCTGCCTTCTCTGTGCTCTCTGAAAAACAAAGACTGAAGTTTAGAGTGCAGAATTCTCTGCTTCACATTAATTGGGCTTCCCAACAAGCTCTGTCTCATTGGCTTAGGACTTCGTTTTCGGTGATGTTACATTTATTTCCTTTGTGTCCCTTTTTGGGCAGAGTCACGTACTGTTGAGAGACAGCTGCCACATAGAGGAGGAGACGTCAGTGATGAATGTGCAGGACAGTTATATTACATAAATACACTTAATATATTTGCTAAATGTGTCTGTAGTACAACAGATCTGCTGCTTTCCTTTAATTTCTTAGAGGACTATTACAGAAAGCATCTCAGTATATACACACTACTTTTTAGCCAAATTCTTTTATGATTGCGTTACTTGAAACTTTTATTAGAGAGAAATGGACTGTTTTGATATACTAACTCTGGCATATTTTGATATTGTATGTTTCCTTATTGAGGGACTTCTGTGTATGTTTTTCTAAACTTCTCCTATATTACATCAATAAAATGTCTTTTCTTTTTTTTGTAGTGATCAATTTGTAAAAGGTAAAGCAATGTAAATAACTTGTAGTCTGGGTTGTGGAGGGTGTTGGACTCGATTGAATGCTCTTGAATCCCAGTAACATCTATTTTTCACATGTCTGCTGGCATATTTTTTCCATGTATTTTCAAAGTTCTAGAGTCCTCAGTGTTAATAATTGCCTCAGCATTCCTACAGATGTTCTTTTGCTAGGTGTAGACTTCTAGTAGCTTCTTGTCACAGTTTTGTTTAGGACAGGTCATCAGCTTAACACAGGATGGAAAAAACCCGAGTGCTTGTGTGCCATTGCTCGCTGTGTGCCAAGAGTTTGAGCCCCGTGTTCCTTTTGCACCCCATCTGATCTGCTGGAGTTCAGTGCTCATTTATTGAAGGATAGTGGTGTTGCTGTTCTTTGCCTTGCTTCCTGCAGCAGCATTTCTGCTATTCCACAACCCGAAGAGCTGGTGGGGCTGAGATTGTTAAACCTGTGCACCTCCTGTGCTCAGTTGCACATCAAGGGGCTTTCCTCTGGAGGAGTGAACCAGAGCTGGTGCCAGCTTGGTGGCAGGTGTGGAGCTGCACTTGGATGCACTGGTTACCTGCCTCCTCTGGGAGGAGGGAATGCAAGATGAAGAATGACCTAAAATGAGAAACTGACTCAACTTCCTTGAGAGCAGTGTAAGTCATTGCAGCTGGTATCACCAGTACATGCTAGCTCAGACTTCTTTGTTACCTTGGCATTGATGATGCTATAAAATCATAGCATGTTAGGATCTAAGAAACTAAGTTTTGTGTTTGGGGGTGTAATAGGAGTGGATTACTTAAATACTGTACAACCATGTAGGCTCAAACTGAATGAACACAGCTCCTGGCAATGCTGTGTATGAGGTTCTTTGGTTCAACTGTATCATGAAGGTGAACACAAAATCCAGGCTGTGTCTGCTCAGCAGAATTCCCATGGCTGTGATAATCCATGTGTTTGGTATAATCAAACATCAGGTATCACCTGCCAGTAAAGGCAGCTTTCCATTTATCGTGTTCATGGACAAACATTGTTGATGAATGAAAGGGAGAAAATGAGAGGTCACAAAAATGTCAGATGCAAATGAAATGCATTAAAGAGGTTTGAGGGATGCTTGACAAGAGAGATAGCGATCTGTTACATGAAATGGGAAGGCAGCATTACAAGCAGCATATAATTGATTGCTGGCAGAATGTTGCTGTTACGTAGCAGCCCTTTTTAAAGTGGGTAAATGACTTCTGAGTAGCTGACTTGGAAATATGTCTGAATCCTGGAAAGCTTGTGGAGATCACTGCGTTCTTAATCTAATGTGTGTAGTGCTCTGCCAACTCAGAAAATTAACTTTAAAAAGAAAAACACACATATAATTCAATCACAGCTATTAGATCAGATGGATTTTACATTAAGTGAAAAAGATGTTGAGCATTTAAAGCATATTAAATTGAAGCTTTACTGTTGGACTTGGCTTCCAAGCAGCTCTCTGCTGTGAGGAGTATTTACTTCTGTGTTTACCAAGTATCTTGGATGATGAGAAAGGACATGAAAATGATTTCTATCATTTAGTGAGTAGTTTTATTATTAGTTTTGCACTTCATTAAGTGTTGGCTCTTTTTTGCTTATGTGCTTTTAGAATGTGGTAGTGATGACTTCAAAAAATTCACAGCAGGGCTTTGAGAGACGATAATCCAGTGAGCCAAAGTCAGAATGGCTCTTAGAGGGCCCTTGTGCTGGGAGCCAGGTGTTGTGTAGGAGCTATTTGGGGGTGCAGGGGCACTTCTGGCTGAAGTTGCAGTGCATTCTGGCTGTGGAAGGCTTGAACAAGCAACTCTTGAGCTTTAGGAAACCTGGGGGCTTGGTGGTAGGAACACCTGCACAAATGTCTTCAAAAAGTCTGCAAAAAAATGATTGCTATGAGAAATGCTGTTCTTCTGACCATGCAGCTGTGTTTGGTCATCTTCTGAAAGAAGTGATGAAGGATTGATTTGAGAGAAGTGAAATCGATTTTTTTTCCTCAAAAATGAGGATTTTCCTAGTGGAAAAATATCCAGTGAACAGTGGACAGTGATATGAAAATCCTCTCAGAATATGGAAAAGGCTGGAGCTTCAGGGAAAGAGCAAGAGCTGCTCTATGCCTCCCTGGAGGGAGCCAAGGGATTACAAGTAATGTACTTGCTGCAAGCAAGGATTGCTTGTTTTTTCTATTTTTTTAAATCCCCATAGAGTACTATGGGCCTGGCTTGAAATGGTGACACTGCAGAATGCTGATGCTGATGAGGTATTACAGAATGCACAAGAAATGGTGGGATGGATGGTGAGGGGTGACACTAAAGAGCCACTTCATGGCCTGAAATAGAGGATGTTCTCCTGGTCTGAGAGCTACAGCAAGGAGGCAGCTGGCTGGGGGTGGCCTTGTGTGAGTTTTGTCACATTTGGAGAAGCTCTAATTTTAGCCTGAGAATGAATTAAAGGCACCAGGCGTTCCCTGCTTTGACTGCTTCCTGCAGCCTCAGCTGAGACAAACGTGTGGAGATGCAGACTGGTGGGGGTTGGGTTGGAGGGGATAGAGATCTGTCGAGTAGTGTTTAATAAGCTGGAATCCTACATCTCTTGGAGTTGGATGCAGCGTCAGCTTGTCTGATGGGGAAGATGCAACATGGCTGCTATGAGGTGAAGCTGGAAAACCATGGAAACTCCCAGCTGAATCTTACGGTGTAACATGGAAAGAAATGCTGAAGTCTTCTCCCTTCAGGAACAAAAGGGAAGCACGTGCACTTGCCTCTTACATTTCAAACAAGTGAAAATTACTCTGGGATACTTGCCTGTGCTGAAATGATGTACGCGTGAGTGCTTTCTAATGCTGGAGTCTGACACATTGAGAACAGCTACAAAATGAATGGGCCTGACTTGTGCAGTGCACTTGGCAAGGCACAGACCTGGGAGGCCAGGGTGCCTGGAGCTGCTCCTGGCTGAGCAGGGAGCTGCCCTCTGCCTGCAGCAGTTCTGCAGGGCACAGATCGGCTCAGCACCTTGCAGCAATGCCAGGTGGGTGAGCTGAGCAGGGTGCTTTTCCCCCGAGTCCCTCTCAGACTGCATGCTGAGGGAGAGTTGCCTGCTGGTCCCACGTGCCCCTGTGGGGCAGGGATCTGGAAGAGCAGGGATTGCTGCTGAATGCAAGGGGGACTTGAAGATTTTGACAGGGAAGTATTTGGCTGCAGAAATACAGACTTCAAGCACAGAGTGTAGTGCTGATCTTATAGGAGTTCCAGTAGGGGCTGCAGTAGGGCCTGGATTTTTCAAATCATGTGTTTGTTTTCGTCTGCCTAGGGAAAAAAATTGACCTTGTCATTTTTTTTAGGCATCTTGGGCTGTTCGTGTCTTGCTCTGATCTGAAGCTCACAGTTGTCAAATTCCCATAAATCCTAATAAATGACAAGTATGTGTACATCTCAGCTCTGCAGTCTGACACTCTCAAGCTGTTGGACTCTCTCTGGAGGTGCTGTGTTATCATCCACACATGCAAGCAGTGGGCGTGATGCACTCAGAAAATATGGGACCTCTGGCACTCATGCATATTTTTGTACAAGAAATCTGAGGCAGAAATGTGGCAACCCTGCCCAGCAGCTTCATCTAGCCCTGGGTTGTTAAAGAGTCTGTCATGTCCTACTGCTGCTAAAATGTAAAGAAAGTTAATGGGGCATTTAACTAATGGCAAGCTGTGATAAAGGGAGTTCTTTGGTAAAAAGCAAAAACCTGCAGGAGGTTGGAGTGGGAGGAGCAGAGTCTGATTAAAGGGTAATGGGGTTCCTATCATTTCAAGCTTACTTGGGGAGAAGTACAGAAATGCACGGCTCTGGGCAGCTGTGAAGAATCCTGGCAGGAGATCTCCTCTGTTCTGAGTGAGGGTAAAAAGTGAGCTGAAGGAGGGGCTGATGTCCCATGGGCCAAAGAGGAGTCTTGAAGTCCCAGCTCATCTCTGTGAAGGAGAGGTGGGAAGATGAGCTCACGTCTCCTGGAGGGATGAGCAATGCTTTGCCATGCTCAGAGCATGCCATCCCAAGGCTGTGCTGGGACACTGGTGACAAGTGTCACCCTGTGCCATAGCTTGGTGCTGATGGAGGAGTGCTGCAGGATGTCACTGCACATCAGCCTGGGACTGAGGGAGAGGACAAGGATGTGACATTGCAGCACTTAGCTGCATATTAATTTCTGAGTGTTTAATCTGCTTATTCTCTTGAGCCGTTCTTGAGCAAAGAACTCTGCTGGGGATAAAGGAGGAGTGATTTATAGCTTTAAAATTATCGGTGCTTCAGCAGATCACCAGCTTCAGCTTGTATGGCTTTCTTGCTTTGCTTTATAGATGCTTCTCTGAAGCTCACACACACAGGGCTGAGTGCAGGCATTTGGTTTTGTCCTTGCTGGAAACATGACCTTGGACAGCTGGGATGGGATTATTGAAACAGCAGCCCCTTCCACACCCACCTGCACAGCCCTTGTGCCCCCATTCTGCTCGGTGAGCTCTGCCTGAAGCCTTGCTTGTGGCTTCCTATCGAGCACATGATTTAGAAACTTCCTGGGTCACCTTTGCAATATCTCATGTGCAATTGATGGGGAGTCCAGGGACACATTTTAAAAGTAAATTACATGGAACAAATAAACCAATCTGCTTCTAAAGTACTCATGCCTTTGAAAACACTCGCACTGATGAGCTGCTTTTTTAAAAGGATATTTGTATTTGTTCTAATTGAGATGACCTTTGGAGGGGAAAAAAAACAAACAGAAAACAACCCAGTGGTGTGAGGGACGTTTTAGGAGATGTCTGTTCTTGATCCATGCTAGGCTGCTCAGACAGCCACAAGAGTGAGGGTGTTGAGGTTACTCTCCTGCATAGGGCTGTTGGTTGTACCCAGGATCTGGGCTTTGGCAGCAGCTTGTCCCCTTGCTAGCCTGGAAGAAGCAGCCCATGAAGTGGTTGTTCTTGTCAGGACTCTTTTCTTCTGCTCTTTATCTCCCCACCTTTTGCATCTAACCGTGCTTTTAGCCTGCTGGTCCTCTGGCAGAGAGCTCCTCCCTTCATTGATCGCTGGTGATGTTCTCCTGGGGTTGGCAGGACTCACAGCAATAGCTTTGCACTTTGGGCCTCATTCCAAGCACTTCTGACTGAGTTAGTGATCATTAACAACCTGTGTGTGCTCCATCAGATCACCTGGCAGCACGAATTTGCCTACCTCAATATGATGCTGTCATCATGTTTGTCAGATGAGCTGGAACTGGCAGTCCTGAGCTCAGGCTGGTGCTGTGGTTCCTGTGCCAGCTGTGGGTAACAGATGGTGCCTGCTCTGCCATAACCTCTCCTCTGCAATCAGATAAGGCAAGGCTGAGGACAGAGGTTACCTGATTGGGCACAGAGCCTGACAGGACAAAGTTAATGTGCCAGTGCTTCTGGAATGTGCTTCAGCTGGGAGTTTATACTGGATCAGCATGTCTGGGCTGCATGCTTACAGTGCAGCCTGGTCTGGAGAAAGGAAGGCTGAGGGGTGCCCTCACTGCTGCCTGCAGCATCCGAGGAAGGAAAGCAGAGGGAGATGCTGGGCTCTGCTCCCTGGTGGAACACATGGCAGCGCTCAGCTGTGCTGGGGGAGGTCAGACTGGGCACTGGGGGAATCTGCTTCAGTGTGAGGGTTCCGAGCACTGGGACAGGTTCCTGGTGAGGTGGGTGGTGCTCCGTGCCTGCCAGTGTTTGAGAAACATTTGGTCTGTGCCCTCAATGATGTGCCTGAACTTTTGGTTAGCCCGAAGAGGTCAGGCAGTTGGGCTCAGGTGTTCAGTTGGAAAGGACTCTCAAACCTATTCTCTTCCATTAAAGTGCTGCTAAAAGAAGGCCTTCAGTGACCCTGTCTCTGGCTGTTGTGTTGCCAGCAGGTTTTATTCCTTTTCTCTTCTTTCAAGAGGAGAATCTCACTTCTAAGGCCGACAGAAATTCAGAGATGTTTTCTGCTATGGAGGTCTGGTGCTGTGCTTTTCCACTTTGATGCTCGTGAAAAAAGTGCTGCTGATTTGAGCAGTTTCTGGAGGATGTGACAAAAGCCCACTTGGGCACATGGTTATTCAGATGGCACTTCCCTGTGGTAATGAAACTAGCTCTTGGCCTCCTTTCTGGGACCAGGAGGAGGCAGGAATGGCTCATGTTTTCTAGGCAAGCTAAAGAATCACGAAGGACTCGAGATCCTGGCTAGCAAACCTCCTAATTCAGCCAGTTACTGCTGGGCTACTGGGGAGAAGTAAGGCATCTTGTGTGCCACGTCAAGCTGCTCATCGCATTTGTCTCTGTAAGGTGTGTTCTTTCCTGTTAGTTTCAAATACATCTAATTGAAATGCACTTACAGAGTTTCTGCCTGCAGGCTCTGGCAGAGATGTTCTGCCCTGTGGCTCTGGGTTCATCTGTGCCAGCCGACTTTCTTAATTGATAGCATATACTCTGCACTGACACAGCAAGCCATAAACTGCAGCAAGTGTCCCAGGGAGGGAAATCTGGCAAGAGGATTCTGGCTCTGCCTCGGTACAAAAACACATTCCTGGATAAGCATTATCGGGTGTATTCCCGTCTCTGACTGGGGATGCTCTGGAATTTCTGTTGAAGTAGAGATGCCCGGGAGAGATTAAAAATGCTGCAGATGGGTTTTCCTTGGGCTGCAGAAGGTCTGTGGTCTCTGCCAGCTGGCTTGCCTCATCAGGGCAGAACATGTCTGTGACTCATAGATGTAATTCTGGGAACGTGCTCTAGGGGGATAGGCGAGAAGATAGGAGCACACAAATGGTCTGAAGCTGGGTTGTAAGATACAGGGCTTTAGGCTGTCAGGTGGGCTATTTTGAGTTACTGGGGCCAAATGTGGAATCCTCAGGGACTCAGCACAGTGGGGCTGGTGAGCGTTGAATGGCACAGCACCCTGCCCTGTGTCGCTCCCCACGCAAGCTGAGATCCAGCCCAGCTGCAGCTTGTCTGCAAGATTGACTCATCCACGCTCCTGGAACAGTTTAGTGTCTGAAACAGCGACAAATAACAAGGTGGAAAGTGTCCTGGCTCACAGTGTCCAGGATGAGTGAGCGCTACTAGGCATTTAAGTAGGAAGAAAGATGCGTTCTGTGCGGCTGGCCAGAAGGCGCTGTGAAGAAGCGGTTCTCCTCTGTGCCTCTGTGTGGGCACTTCTCTCAAATGCGCTGATGCTTGCCATGGAAATGTTGCACGGCTTGAAGAGGTGGAGAGGATGTGGAAGATGCATTCTTTCAAAAGAAATGCACAGACACGAAATGAGAGTTTCCATAAATAATTTAGGAAAAGGACTTCTGAATATTTGTACTTAGAATTATTTGTAATTTCTTCTCCTAAATCAAAGGAGTTTTGTCTTATCCTTGGATAAGATATGATTGGATTTTGTGGAAAAAGAGAGGCTAGCCATGCACTGACGTAGCAGAAGTAGAGCTGCTGAGGCCTTTGGGAACCTTTGGGTTGCTCGTGGCTGTGGATGTTTGGCATGTCCCCGACAGCTGAGTTGTACACACTCAGACGTGCTCCCCAGCCTGGGCTTTGGGCTCCCACGGCCCCTGCAGAGCTCTGGGAGGAGCTGGGAGCTGAAAGCCTGAGCTCTGCTCTCTAAGCTCTAAGCCCAGGGGAAGCCTCCTGACCCTGCTCTGTGCACAGTGTTCTCTTGACTGCTTCGTGTGGGAAATGCCCTGGTGTGGGGCGAGCTCGTGAGGCTGTTTGCAAGCAGTTGGTGGCTGCTTGCTGTCCTGCTGCTTTGGCAGGTTCCTGGGGGCTGGGTGTTGGTGCTCATTGCTTCTGGCCTGGCTTGTGGCTGCGCTGGGGCTGCTGTGGTCTCACGCCGTTGTTGTCCTTCGACACAGACACGCTGTTCTCAGTGCTTGCAGTGCTGCCTGCATACCTCTGAGCTTGTGCTGCTGTCTGGGTGGTGAGGCTCTCCCTGGGCTCTGGCAGTGACTCAGCTTCATCTCCTCGGGGTGTGCTCCTCACAGCCTTCGTGTTATCTCTTAGCAATCCCACGCTGATCCATGGAGGATCCGTGTGTGCTGGAAACAAGTTGGTACGGTGCCTTCAGTGCTTGCTCCATGCACCTTCCTCTCGTACCCCGCCTTCATCACAGCTTGTTCCCAGGGCAAGGCATCAGCTGCCTTCTGGAAGCACAGCTGTTGTCCTTGGAGGAATCAGTTCTTACTTCAAAACAGGAATCTAACCACAACCCCCTCCCCAAAACCAAACCCGCAGCCTTCGTAGGCAGCCTCCTGCAGTCTGATGGTCTCTGAGATCTTCCTCTGCTTTTCCACTTAGCTCCATCACGTCGGCTGTTCTTTGAACCTTGCTCTGAAATGTCAGTTGGGGGCTGCCCACGTTTCAGTGCTCTGTCTCGTGCTGTGGCTTGTGGGTTTTGCTGTATAGGCTGGGCAACAGGGATGGGAGGAAAAAACCCACCAAGAACAATGAAAACACACAGATCCTGTAATTGCTTTGGAATCTGACGAGCAGCAGATGGCTCTGTGCTCTTCGCGAGCACCCATCCTCTACATACCAAGGACTAGCTACGTCATGTTGTTCAACAAGCCACAGAAATTATATTTTAATCCAACCTTGCTTCCCCCTTCTTCCTCCCCCACCCCCCGTGGTTTGTTGTTGCACTCAGTAGCTTGCCATAATGCATTTCGTCCTGCCTGCCTCTGATTGGAAACACAAGACACGACTTCATTACAAGCTCTATGGCTTCCCCCTACACTTAACATACCGTACAAATTGTTTGCTCAACTTTGGCATCTTGCCTCAGAGGAATTTTTGTCATTTGAAGGTTTTAAATCAGCTATTCGAGCCACTCGCAATTGTAAATAATAGCCTATTAGTTTATAAGAGACATACTTGCTGGCATTTCAAGCCTCTCAGAGGGATCACACCGTCTTGGAAACCCTGTAACGCCTATGGAACTGAGCACTGTTTAAAGAAACCCCCAAACACTGCCCTGGGAAAATTCATTTATAGAAAATAAGTGAAACGAATAGATGTTTTCAGCCACATGTTACTCATTTTCTTTTTATTGCTTTAACATGTCTTCACTGGAACATGTTACCATTGGAGGCTGCTGGTGCCAGCTGTACACCTGGCTCAAGTTGGAAAGAAATGGAGTTTGGCCTTTCATCTTCGCTGCTTTCTGTTATGATTGGAACCGAGGGTTGGCCCCAGATCAGACAAAGGGTGAGCTGAAAACCATCCTCAGAGCTGGTTTCTAGAGGAAGCCTTATAGGGTTGTGTGTGGGGGGTTTGGCTTTTTTTTTCTTCTCTCCCTTTTTGGAGCTCTTGTATTGAGTTTATATACTGGCAGAGGCAGGAAACCATTGTGTACAATATGGCAAACAGAGCTAACAGGCAGTCAGGCCAAAGGCTATAAATTATTATTTTAATTTCTTGGTTTATGGTTTCTTGTTGACTCCAGATCAATAGGAAAAAGATGCATTGAGCCACCTCTTTTAATTAAAAAGGCTTCTGTGATTAGGCTCTAGTGAGGGATGAAGAGGCGCGTGAAGAGGATGTGCCTGGAAGCAGATGGTGGTTTCCAGGGGGAGGAATGTTGCTTTCCCCTGTGCTGCATCAGCCGCTCATTTTCTGGTGGCCAAGTTTCTGGAGGAGCTATGGGAGAAACCCAACTGCAGTGCAGCACACCTCACCCAGCTTTCTTCCAGCCTGGTTTGTGTTTGCATCCTCACATCCTAGGCCAGCGGACCTCGTTTCCCATTGAATAAAAAAGCACTGTATTTTAGCAGACTCTTCTGCTTATTTTAAAACAACTCCAGCTTCGTTTCACCTTAAACTTGGGCCACTTGCCCCGTAGTGCTGAGAAATCGTTGGCGTTTGGTGCCTAACAGGTGCAGCAATATTTTTCTTTCCAAAGAATTTCCAGAGTGAAATGCACATCTGTAACAAAGCCTGTATTTTTCTGCTCATCACCTTCAGACATGGCCGTAATTAAATGCAGATATTAATACCGAGGGCTACTTTGTGTTCCATAATCCGTAGGAGAACGGCCCATTGCACGGCGCTTGTTTGAAGTCTTAGTTAACCTTTAATCGTTTGATGCTGAGTCTGGCTTTGATTTTCACAGCAGAAAAAGTGTATTTTGCAAAACCTTCAGGAAGGAAACATACCAATCCCACAGTATTTCTCATCGTGCTGTGGATGTCACTTTCAAAACCTCTCAGGTAATGCTGTGAGCAGTGAGGGCTTTTTCCATTCCTTGCTTGCACTCTGCCTCTTGTAAGGCAGCGTTGGAGCGATGACTTAAATGCTGTTAACGTTTTTTTTTGCTGAAGGAGAGCTGGGCCAGTAGAGCAGGATGGCGTGGTGCAGGTCTCAGATGTGGAATTTCCTCAGCTCTGAGGTATGCAGAGTAGGTTCTTGAGGGAACGCTTACAGGTGTTCAGAAAGGCAGAAGTAGAAAGGTTAAACCTTCAGTGCATTCCACGATAAAACCGGAGCCAGCAGCTCTTCAGAAGCATGTCAGCGTGTTTGTTTTGCCTTGTGGGAGGTGCTGCTTAACTGGCACCGAGCTGGCAGATAAGGCAGCGCTGCCATGCTGCAGAGGTGAAGAATTCCCCTCGCCCGCTCCCACCCGCCGTGCTGTGTGAGCTCGAGCTGCTGTTTGAGCCGCTGTGATAAAAGCCTGCCCTGCGCACTGGCTTTGGCCCGCAGCCTGGGAGCCGGGCTTCCCATCCGCTGTGCAGAGCCGGGGGCTGTCTGACTGCCTGTGCGACCCCATGCCCTGCGTTTGGCCGCTGTGCTGCCCTCATCTCCTTGCTCGAGCTGGGCCTTCTAGCGCTCCCCACCTCCTGAATTCTTTGCCTCCATGCCAGCGCTTCCTTTTCACCACAGTTCCTTCCCTGTAACTATCGCAGCTGAGTCCTTCTCCAAAGAATAGGAAATAAACTCCCTTACCTCCAGCCAAGACCTGATAACTGCTGATAAGTGGCTTGTCAGCAGGGGCTGAGCCAGGCGCTGGTGTGAGCAAGAAGGCAGCTGGCGGAGGGAGGGCTGCGTGCTCCCAGCAGTGCTGCAGAGCTTTGGCTGCACTGGGGCAGGAGGGCAGCAGCGGAGCTGGGGCTCGGTGGCAGCGTGCTGGACCTGGGGCTCGGCTGTGAGGTGTGCAGCTGTGGGCAGAGGATTAGAGAGGGCAGGTAGTCCCCCAGCTGTCATCTTCAGGCCAATTGTAAATGCGTGACCTGTTTACTCGCAATTTAGACGTGAGGTTAGAGTGATACTGGGTCCAGAAGTAATGGTACAGGGCTTGATGTGGGGACTTTATGCTCTAGCAGTTGGTGCATTCTTGCCTGGTGGGACTGGCTGAACCTCATGGACACCTTCCAGCCTTGCTTTATCAGTACTGTGCTGAGCTTGCTTTGGCCTGTGAGCACCTCTGAACCCTGCTGTGAGGTGGGCATGTGCCCAGAACCCATGCAGTCAGATGTTTGGGGCTCATGTTTTCTTACTTGATGCTGGAAGAGCTGTATGTTCAGCCCTGGTTCTCCCGTGGCAGAGGATCTCTCTGTGGGAAGCAGAGATGCTGGGAGAGACGCTCAGCTTTTGGGATGCACTGAGGGCAGGCGGTGATTTGGTCTCCAAATCCCTCTTTGCTTCAGCTTACCATCTGTGTGCTAATGGTAAAAGCTCCATGTGTCTTACCACGAGCTGGGGGGGATGGACAAGCTAGAAGCTTGTGAAATGCTGAACATAATAGGAGTGGGGGTTGGCTAATGCTGAGAGAGAGCTCACTGCTGACATCTCTGAGCACCACGCTGCCCTTTTCATATATATACATATATATATATATACTCTTATTAGTTTTATTTGGCTTCCCTGAATGAGCTCAATGGAGTGATCCTCCGTTAATAGCAGAGGCAATTACACTGCGCTTTGCAGCATCCTTTGACGCAGGCGCTGAGTTATCGGGCACGTGCTGTTCTGTGGTCGCACAGAGAAAGGCTCGGGATCCTTCTGCTCCTCGCACACCTCCGCTCGTACCCCTGGGAGCAGCTGCCCTGCGCTGCGGGTGGCACCGCTGCCTGCAGATGGTGCCAGAGCCGTGGCCAAAAGCACGCGGCAGCCCGGCGCTGATGGAGGGAGTGCTGTGCTCAGCAGCACAGAAGTAATGTGAAGATAATATAGGCAAGTTGGTGAAAATCGAGGGGAAACGTGTACCAACTGTGCTGGGCTGTTTGGGGAAAATTGCTACAGCAACCTATTGTTTCAGGTGGTTGAGAATATTACCTTGAGGCAAGAGAAGCATCGAAAAGAAGACCTGGGGGGGGAGAAGCCCCGCACTTTTTGTGCAAATTCTTTATGGTCTTTGTGTGTTGTCTGCTGCAGCACTGCTGGAGTCGGGTGCTGAACCTTTTTCAGAGAAAAAAAACTGATGGAAGCCAAGGAGGCAGAAGGTTGTGCAAAGAAGGACGTGGAAAGGAGATGTGTGTCCACCATTAGTCTTCTGTGCTCTCAGAATTGTTTCATTGAGAAAACAAGGGTGTCTTGTACCTCTGCCTTGGTTCGTGGCTGTCTCTGAGCTGAAATACTCAATCTTTTCCTTATCTCTGCAGTGATGTGCTCAGTGGAGCACCATCAGTCTGTACAGTCAGGACATATTTTTCTCTTCTGAAAGAGATGAAACCTCTTCCAGCGACCCCAGGACCAGAAGCTCTTCCTGGTGCTGCCTGGGGCTGCTCGAAGGAGGCAGGGACCCAATGGCTGCTGCTCTGGGTGAGCTGGGTGCTGGTAGTGCCCAAGCAGCCCACGTGGGCTTGGTTCTTATTAATCAAAACGTGCTCGGTGACGGCTGTCCTGCCGTGCACTGCATGCCTACCATGCAGATTTCTCTGCTGACTGCTTGCTGATCAGGCAGCATGTGAAAAGGATAGCAGTTCAAGAGATTGGGGCTGAGTCTGGCTTTGCTTTAGGCTGTGGATGTAATTTACATCCCGTGGGCTCCCCAGCTGGTTGCCGAATGGGGTAGAGGGGATGGCATTTTCCTTTTCAAGTTTGGTTTCTGTGGGGACTCGTTTCTTCCTAGGTGATAACTTTACAGAGGAGACTAATGACTACACGTTGATGAAATACTGCTGTGGGCCCATCTGGAACTGACGTGCGTCTTTGAGTAACAGCTGGTGAGCAAAGACAGCAGAGGGAGCTGCCCCAGCAAAAGTGGAAGAGCTTGACCCCTTTTCTCCCTGACAGGGCTGTTAGCTTTTTAGGATCAAAGCTTTCCACATTTGGTCCCTGTTCTTGAAGAAGCACAAGTGTTTCCACTGCAGACATTAGCGATTCTGGCTCTGCTCCCTGCCACCCATCCCCAGATCCACTTTGTGAGCATTCTCCTTGAAACTGTAGTTTACAAAAATAAAACCTAGATTAAAGCCAGTACAGCTGCCCTGAGGTTTGAATCAATGCGGGTATGATGTGTTGCCAAAGAGAGAATTACTCAGGAGTGTGGATTAGAGCTGTGTGTCTCCAGGAAGACCTGGTCTTCAAAGCCAGGGAATTTTCACAGCTCTAGCTGGTGCATCTCCAGCTATGAGGCTCTGCTGCCCTCCTCCACGGGTACAGGACTGTCAGCTCTCTCCTTTTTATCTCGTCCTCTTCATCTTTTTTTCCTATCTGGCTCGGTGCTCTCCTGTGCTTTTCCTTTGGCTGGAATCTGCTGACGGGACTGCCCTGCAGCCTTCCCCGTTGCTGTCTCTCACCAGCTGTAAAAACTTCAGTACTTTAAAAAATATTTTTCTTCCTGTTGGGAGAGAGGTTAGGCTGTTTTGTTCTGGTTTGTTTTAAACAGCGTGCACTTCTGCAGCACTGCTGAGGGTCTGAGTGTTCAAGGAAGGTTTAGAAACCCCAGTCTGTAGCAGCTGCCGGAGCGGAGGAGAGATGCTGCTGCTGAGCTCTTGCAGGAGTTGTCTGTGCAGGGCTGGTGCCATATGGCAGCGGCTCAAAGCAGCGGTGCGTAGCTCATGTGCTGGCCTGCGAGCAGGGAAAGCTGAGAGGTCGGAAGGGCTCAGGTCCAGGCTGATGTTCAGCAGAGCCCTCGGGGCCGAGCTGCCCTTCCCGCGCTGCGCTGCCAGCACACAGCAGTGGTGGGTGCCAGGTGGCTGCAGGAAGGCAGCCTGGCCGGGCTGTGAGCTCCAGGGATCGACCCTCTGTGATTGCTGGGGGCACAGGCTGGGTTCTGCCCAGATGCCCCGCCGTGGCATTGTGCAAGGAGCTGTCTGAGCAATGCAGAGAGTGAAGGTGAACGCCGTGAGGCAGTGAGCCCGCTCAGTGTCACCAGCACCCTGCCACCGCTGGGCACGGAGAGCAGGGCTCTGTGGCTGGTCCTGCCCTGTCCTCCAGTGTGTGACCCGGGGCCTCAGGCTGTCTCCCTGCAAACCAGGGCATCCTCTGGTGCTTGCCCTGCCTGCTCTGCTCCTGGGGCTGCCATGTGCTTCCCCACAGCGAACCCAAAGCTCATCAGTGCTGGGAATGTGGTGGAGCCTCCCCTCTGTCTGAGGGCAGCCTTTCTTCTCCAGGAAATCTGCATCCTCCATCTCTAGAGCCAAAACACTCCTTTGCTGCGATTGCTGCCTTTGAAGCAAGCTAAGCTTTCCAAGTGAAAGCTCCAGCCAAGCTTGGGCTCTGGCCCAGCAATCTTGACAAAGCGTTCTCCAGCCCTGGGATGTACAACCTGTGGGTACCATCCTGGTTGCATCCTGAGGACAGGCACTGTTGGCACTGTGGCCTGTGATGCCCATCACCTGGCTATCAGCACCCAGGGCCTGATTTAACTTCTCTCATCCTCTGCAGGCTCCTGTCTTTTTTCCCCTGTGCAGAACTGCTCCTCTTGTAGCAGTGTCATCTGTGCTCCACACCAGGACAGATGATGGCATTGGTCCTTCTGCTTTTGATCTGCCTCCTGTTCTGTCTCACTCTTTGTGCCAGCATCTTCTGGGGCCAGGGGACAGCTGGCACCTTGAGCTCCGTGGTGCTGGATCCCCTTGTGATGTCCATGGGTAGCACTGAGCCAAAGCCATGGGAAATGAACTGGAATGTGCCGGGTGTGCGATGCCCAGGGGGTTCGTGCTTGGGGATGGGATGGGATGGGATGGGAGAGGAGAGAGGTGCTGGGGAGCCCTCAGCTGCTTTGGGAGAAGGAGCGATTGAGATGCCGGTGGGTGTTTGTGATGGATTCAGGCTCTATTTATTAATGTTCCATTTTTGGCTTCATTTGTCCATCTCCTTAACGAGGTCATGGCTGTAAAACAAAAATAGCATCCGCAGTAGAGCTCAATCTTGCCTATTAAATATCTTTTAAGAATGCATTCTGGATCTTTAATAATAAAAATCCCAACTGGCGTAGAGGGAGGGTGAGCCACCAGCTCCCCCCAGACAGGGGATTTCTTCCAGCAAACAAGGACCTGCTTCCTTATGTGTCAAGACCCCAGGATGGTTTAATTTCTGTGTCAGTGCTAATTGATTGGAAGCAACAATTTTGCCAGACAAAGCTGTAAATTAGTTTCAAATGGGGGAAACAGGCCACCCACTGCCCAAATATCATATTGCAGTAACAACATTAAACATAGAGCAAACCATAACCCAGGAAAGGAAAACCCAAGTGAAACCAGATTTCCCCTTATTCCCTTTCCCTAGGAAAGTGGAACCAGATGGCTTGTGGCTTTGATAATAAGAGAGACTGATTCCTTCAGATACTGCTTAAACTAAGTATCACACAAAGGGATGGGCTGAGAAGCAAAACCTCACAGGCATGAATTCTGCCTCTTGAGACTCTTGGCATGTGAAATGCTCCCAACAAAAACACGACAGAAAATTGTCTATCTAATTGCAGCTGGGCCCTTCTTGCTTGGACAGCCCCTCTCATTGCCCCGTGCAAAATAGCTGTTCTGCTCCCAGCAGCTTCAGCCACATATGCAAATCCTTCTTTGCGTTCCTGCAAGGCAGTGGGCGCCCGCCCTGGCTGGGAGCATTTGCAAAGTGCTCACGCAGCAGGGAGGGCATGGGATGCACCCATGGGTGAATTGGTGCTGGCACGTCTCTGCACCCAACCTCTGCACTGAGCTGGGAATGTCTGAGGCTGGGCCACACGTTCCTTACGAGGGCACAAAAGCCCCACAGACGTTTCCTGCATTGCTTGTTGGCTCAATGTGAGCAGCCACATCTGTATGCTGGGTATCTGGGTTGCAGCTGTGGGCACTGCACTCCTCTGAAGACTCATTTGCTCCTCATCGACCTGTGTTGGACGGTTCTTGGTCAGTCTTTGTCTCATCTTGTCCCGTCCAGCCAGGCGGACGGCTCCTGGGGAGCACCAGCACACCAGAACCTTTGTTCTCCTACCTCGTGGTGTAGGAGAAAAAGCTGCTTCTGAGTGGAGAGCTCCTCTGGCTTGTTTTCCTCCTCCCCTCCCTGGGAGCAGGAGGAAGGAGCCCATCCTGGGGAGGCTTTCTGTTCCCTGCTCATGCCGTGCTGCCTGCTCTACCTGCATGTCCTGCCCCAGTTGTGCCACCCTCGAAGGGAATCCCAAAAGCATGAAACCTGGTTCTGAGCTCACCATAGCTGAGCAATCATCCATGTGTTCCCCAGCACGCAGGGTGCTGCTCCTGAGGCAGGGTGGTGGTGTGCTGGGGACAGAGGAAGGCGATGTGTCTGCCCTAGAAAAGCTGGTGGGAATTCCTTGGGGTTTCTTTGGAGTTTGGTTCTGGGCACAGAAATCCTCCCCTGCCCAGGCTGCTGCCTTCTGGCTGCCAGTGGCTCTGAGCCTCGGGGGGATCGAGGGAAAAGCTTTCTGCCTTTTTCCCATTTTTTTGGTTTGAAGTTTGGTTTGGAAATACGATTTTGTTTCAAGCCAAGTCTTCCCACAGCTCCTGGGCCGTGGCTTGGCAGCAGTGCTTCCCTGTGCTGGGCAGAAGCAGGCAGGTGGTGGGGCGAGCGGTGGAGCGGAGACAACGAGCTCCTGTTGGCAGCTCCTGGGAAGTTTATGGGCTGCGTGGTGATGGTGTCAGGGGAGCTGTGTGCACGCTGTGCTTGGATGAGGGCTTTGAAAAACCATCAACAAATAATTGCAATTTCCCCTTCGCCTTGTGGTAAGGTTAGATCCAAGCCTGAGAAACCACCGTTGCTTGCTGTAATGATACACAAAATAGAAATCTCCACCTAACCCAGTACAAAATGCTGTGCAATCACTTTTGAATCGCTGTGGGCTGCTTTCGCCGCAGATGCAAAGTCTGACATCCAAATGCACAACAGAAGGTGGGTAGGAAGTGCTACGCAGACCCACATATGTGTGTATGCTGGTCTCTCCTGCTTGTGGGGGGTTTCTTTCATTCTTTCACCCAGATAGGAGCAGAGCTGTGTTTGCACAGGGATCTGCTATGGGATGGATGAGGCTGGAGGACGGTCTGAATGGAGCTGTGCTGGTGGCTGCTTCCTGCCCTGTGCCGCTCTGCAGGCCGGTGCCCAAGGCAGGACACAGCTCTGATCTCTCGCAATACACTGCAGCCTTGTGCATGAGGCTCTGTGCCCCTCCAAAGAGGTGCAGGACCACTCACCGCGGCAGCCTGCAGCAGCGATGCTCCGGGTACCGCATCCCACAGCCCCGGAGGAGCCGCAGGGATGTGCCTGCATGGCAGGGCCGTGCCTGACAAGCAGCAAAGCTGTTTCTTCAGCACAGTACTTGTGAAATACAGGATGACACAGCCTTGGAGAGCGATAAGAAATTCCCGTCGCAGCCGGAGAACACCCCCGTGGTCCTTGAACTTGTGACGCCCGGCGGCTCTCATTATGTGCGCGGCAGCTTCCCCCTCTGCCTGCGGAATTACAGTCTGGGTTCTCCCGGGCTAATCGCTGTTGTGAACAACAAGATTGATTGCTTTCTCCTTTAATTATTTGCAGATCACTGAGACTTTGCAAAACGCTCTAGGTGACATAAACCGCAGTTTAATGTGTTAGCATTTGCCTGTCTGGGGGATTCTTGAGGCTCAGCCAGCAGCGGGGCTGTGGGAAAAGAGGAGCGCAAACACTGCCGTCCTCTGCTGACCCGGCTTGTGCTCCTGCATCGCTGACAGCCCTAATAGGGAGCGCAGAGAGGACTGGGCGTCTCGTCCCCATCCTCGTCCCCTTTCTCATTACTGTGGATGAATTCAAGCACTTAACAGCTTTTGGCTGCTAACTGCAGCTCAGGATCGTCGGTAACAACCTGCGCTGTGGTGTGCAGCGCTGACAGCCCCGAGTGACGCTGCCCGACCGAGCGCTGCTTCCAGGCTGCAGCCCTGCCGTGCCATCTGCCCGCGGCCGCGGCTCACCCTGCGTCCCCAAGGAGGGTCACTGTCCTTCCTCCATGTCTGCTGACCTGGAAACTGTTGTGCGAGTGCTCTGTGCACGAGTTGTCTGCCTGGGAGTCTCTGCGGCGTGCTATTTAAACTTCGCAGAGCTGCGCCTTCTTAAAAGGTCACAATATCTGCATAGACTTTTACAGCTAAAGCTGCTGGAGGGCTGGGGAAGATATTGTGCCTGTCGAGTCACATTCAGTGGAGAGCAGCTCTCCCCATCGCCACGCAGCGATAGCAGCTCTTGCTGTGGGCAGAGTGCTGTGCTTTCAGCCTCCTCCCACAGCCGTGGGCTGCACAGACTCTGGGTCACACTCAAAGTCACAGCGCTGCGATGCCGTTGCTGCAGAGCACGGTGCCCAGCCCCACGGCCGCCCCATAGGGGCAAAAGACCCAATGGGACTGGCTGTGCCTGGCAGGAGCAGGAGGGATGTCCTGGGACGCAGCGTGCTGTCCTGTCCTGTCTGCCCGACTGACGTTTTTGTTTTTTGATAAAGAAACAAATGAACTGTAGGGAAATGCGCGTCTGCTCTATATTTCCAATTAAAGCACAGCTTGGCGCTGATTAGATCTAGAAGTTACGCTGAGAAAGGGGAAAAAATGTAAATAAGCAGTATTAATTTTTTCCCCTTGTCCTTTTCGACAGATGGAGCAGCGCTGATTAGATGGTCTGATCTCTTTTGAAAGAACACGCTGCTGATGGGGAGCTCTGCAGCTCAGAGCTGGGGGGTGATGCCACGTTTGTTCCCCACGTCGCTTCCGCCAGCCCCCAGCCCGCACGGTGCTGTCTGCTGCGGGAGCAAGGTTTGTCTTCAATGAAATCACTTCCTCGGAGTAATTACATCAGCTAATTGGGGACCTAATTGGCTAATTAGAGCAAAGTGACAGTTACTTCGCTCCACGGGGAAGGAACACAATGTAATGGCAGGAAATCTGCAGAGCTCCCCATGCCAGCACCCGTGGTGGAGGTGATGCTGGGTGAAGCTGTCAGCCCGTGCTGCCCTGCCTTGCTGTGCCCGCTCCCAGGGCTGTGGGAATGTGGCTGCAGCAGTGTCAGCTCAGCGCAGTAGGTCCCAGCGGGGACGCAGGACGTTGGGTGCCATTGCCCTCCAATGGTGTTGTTGTAAGCAGAGTGCTGGGCTCAGCTGTGCTGCTGTATGCCCTGCACAGGGAGCCGAGGGTACAACCAAAGGTGAGGACGGGTTTTATCTCCCTTTATCTTTTTGTTCTGGGGTGCTGCTTGGGGCTGTGCTTTGGCCTCACTGCCCCGTTGTCCACCTGCTGATCTGGTTCTGTTGTCGGGGCCTGGACTGGGAGCTGGGGCCAGGATGCTTTCCCTGCCTGGCACCATCTCCCTGCGGCCTCCAGCAAACCTCTCCACAGCCCCCAGCTGCTTTTTCTGCTCTGCTGCCAGCCTTGCCTTATAAGTGATTTCTCTGGAGCGATCCCATGTCTGCGTGTATCCACAGCCGAGCTCTGAGCTTCTGTGGAACCACATTCACTCAACCTCAAAATGACTTCGGTGTCTAAATACAGCTTTACTATTTCTGTGAGTGTCCAGACCTGAAACCGAGGTCTTATTCCATGTGTGATCTAACCCTGCAGGACCACAGAAGCTGTTAGGTGTGTGTGTGCCTCTGACAGCAGCAGTCCCCAGGCACCGCAGTGCCCATCACCTCCCTTCCCTGAGCCCTGCTGCTGAATAGCAGAGTTGCAGAGGTGTCCCCCAGGCGTCATCTCCAGGGACCTCGGTTTGGTGAGATCCAGGAGGGCTGGAGCAGCCCTTCTGGTTCAGCTCCTGGAAGAGGTGGGTTACTCACCAACCAGAGGCCACAGGGATCACTGGAGCTGCTGCTAAGCTCTATGCATAGGATAATTATGGGCGAACAATGCTGGAGGGACTGAAGGTGTCCCAGCCAGGCAGGGCAGTGGCAGCCTCAGCCCCAGTGTGCACCCTGGTGCCTTTAGCCAAGCCAAGAGCCTCCGTATTCCTCAGGGTGCACTATCTGCTCTGCCAAGGACTTTCAGCTTGCGTGGTGTGTCCTTGTGTCACCCCACGTGGATGCATTCTTTCATCTCAAAGCTCCACATGCACCAAAAATGCAGCCGGTGCTGCTCCCAAAGGCTTTCCCCTGTCCCCTCATTTCCTAGCGCCGGTGCCAAACCTCGCTGTGCAGATGGGATGTGGACGCAAGGAGAGGAGTGCAGCTGGGATTGCCAGCTCCTGTGCAGCCCGAGCCCCAGCCAGCTCAACTGCAGTGACTGAATTTCATGTGAAAACGCTGTAAAGTGAAATTTCTCACAGTCTTGGTTCAGCAGTGGGAGGAGCACGCTGTGTTTGCTCGGCAGCTGGCCCTGCACCCCCCATGGTGGATAAAACCCAGGCCTGGAGTCTGCACTGAGCTCCGAACCCAGGGATTTCTGGATGGTTTCAAGTTCGTTGTGAACACTTCCGCAGGTTCCAACATACGGTTACTTGTTCTGGTAACTGCTTGTTCAGTATTCAAATTCCAGCACAGGATACTCCCTCTGACACTGTAACTGCCTGCAATCTTCCTCTGGCCCTGTGTGTGCCACGAGGTGCAGCAGTGCTGCAGCCCCCCGGGGAAAGCTCAACCTGTGCCGAGATGTTTGTGCAGCTGGAAGAGGGAGGCCGTGTCGTGCTTAGGGATGAAGTGGCTTCGTAGTATTTTTGTAGTGTATAAAATAATATTTTATATATAGAGAACAAAACAGGCAAGGCGAGGATGTTAAATTCCTCCGGTAAATTGCTCAGGGAGTTTTTGTTCGGCTCTGTTTCTGCTGCAGCAGCAGTCTTCTGACCACCATCCCGGTGCAGAGTGCCAAGCAAACACCTCGAGGAGGAGCTGTGCATCTTTTGCCCTGGGTCTGGTTGGCATTGCTCGCCAGGCTCAGCCCCAGCCCTGGGGCAGGTGGGGAAGGCAGAGCCTCCAGGAGCCCAGGAGCCGGCACTGAGCCCTCCAAGCCACCCCTGGCAGGCAGCAGCTGCTTGGGTTTGAATGAAGAATCATTCTTGGAACTGCTTGTTTGCAGAATTTGGGTTTCCAGAGGAGTTTGCCCATCTAATCTGGAGGAAAGCAGCACTCAGAACAAGCCCTGCTCTTCTCTCTCCGACTTGAAATACAATTTTGGTTTCTAAAATAAAACAAAAAACCTCAGTTTTGAATCGACGTTTTGACTTGAAATGTCATTTTGTTTTTAATTGCAGCAGCAGAGCGAAATGACATTTGAAGTCAAAATGTTAATGTTTTGTTTAGACATCTCCCATGGGAAAATTAAAACGTTTCATTGCAGCTGACATTTCCCTGCGAAAGGATCCCAAAGCGGGGCTGCCTCCAAACAGGACGAGGAGGGCTGCTGAGCTGGGCTGGCAGAGGCTCTGTAGTGCTGTGTGCATTACAGCAGGGCAGGAGGGGATGCCCCCGGTGTGTCATTAATGGAGCACATGGCACTGCTGGAACAGGAGGAGAGCTGCTGTGCTGCTGTGCTGGAGGTGAGCGGGTCAGCAGCCCAACGCTGTGCCATCGAGCTGCTGCAGCTCTTCAGCAAAATCCTCTGGCACTTGAAATAATGAGCTGTGCTAATTCAGTGTGTTTTCTGTGCCCTCGCTTAGACAGCCATCCTCTGCTCGCTGGGCTGAGTGCTGCATTCCAAAACCTAATTCTGTTCCAGGGAAATGCTCAATTACAGCAAAGTGAAGGTTTGCTTTGCTGGAGTGCCCTGACCTGCAGGAGCACCCACTTGGGTGGAGAAGCCCCTCACAGAGTGGTGCTGCCAGGCAGGGAGTTGGGAAGAGAAACCAAATGCAGGGCAGTGCAGTGCTCCTGTGTGAGCACAGAGCTGCTGGGCACCAACACAGATGTGCTGTGAGAGCGGCGTCTGCACACCTGAGCATCTCCTCCTCCCCTCAGCACCCACTGCAGCTGGCCGCTTCCACATCCGCCTGCGTTCTGTGACCCCAATCAAATGGAGCAAAAATACCCAAACCGAGCCTAAAGTAGAATCTTCCCTGCAGCATTTCTCTGTGGGCAAACCCGAGGAAATGCCACGATGTTCTGTGAGCACCGAGCAGCAGCTCCAGCAGCAGCAGCAGCAGTTGGCCCGGCTCTCCCAGCACCCGGATCCCGGGGCGGGCGCTGCAGGCTCCTCCATGGCCAGGGCCATGCGAGTGGCAGCCGGCGGCTCCTGGACCAGGGGTGGTGCTGAGCCCCTCGGAGGAAATGAAAAATGCATGGATGCTAATCCTCAGACATCTTGCCCGGGGGTACCACTGTGTCTGCTTTTTTTTTTTTTTCTTTTTTCTTCCCTTAACCAGAAAGAAAACAACTTTCAAAAAGCTTTGGTGTTTGCTTCTGCCTTGTGAGCATCTCCGGGCAGGTGATGAAGGGATGGGCTGTGGTCGTTGCAGAGCTGGGGACGCGGGAGGGCGTCTGGTACTGGGATGTCTCCAATGGCTGCAGGCAGAGCCCTGACCCCAGTGGGACGCAGGGAATGCCACGGAGCGCTGAAGAGTGCAGTGATCTGCTGCACGTGTGGCCTCTCAATGAGACTCCAGTTTGGAGCTAGCAAACACTGTGCCTGCAGAAAAACAGCTTTTCCCAGCTGTGTTTTCCAGCCTTGCCCTGGCTGCATCCATGCTGGGCACAGGCACTTCTGAGGACACAGCTTTTCCACTTCTCTTTCTACTTTTGCTCTGTGACAACACAACCCCTGCACCAGCACCCTGTTGCACAAGCAGTCCCTGCTGGTAAAGCACATCCGTCTGTATCACATCCACCAGATCCGAGGCAATTCTATTGCACTCATCACTATTTAGTTGGAGGTGTTTCCAAACACCAGAATTACCTTTAATTATCACCTAAACCCAAGCAGACACCTCCCAGAGCACACGGACCCCAGTGTGCAAAGCAGCGGCATAGGCACTGCCTGCACCCAAACCCTATGGGGCAACTGAAGGGCTCCCGGCTCATCCTCGTGCTCTGCTGGGGTTCCCGTGTCCCTGTGGGTGAGCAGGGTGCTGGGCTGGGGCAGGGCGGGCTCAGAGCAGTGCAGGGTGCAGCCCAGCACACAGACAGCCCGCAGACCGTCTGTGCGTTGGGTTAATTGCTGCTTTTCTGCAACACTTCAAAGAGTGTTTCTAACCGCGGTATGTGGCACGTATTATTAGATTTGTTTTTGGAATATAATGATAAACTGTTGCTATTATGGAGGTAGACATAATTATCTGGAATCTATTTTAATCTATTCTTCCTTTTAAATATTCTATGTTCCCTTTTAATAAGAGGTAGCATCCACCCTTTGATGTTCTAGCGGAGGTGTGGAAAGCTCTCTGCTCCTTGCTGCACATGTTAATTGAATAGCCTCCCTTTCTCTTCATTAGCCGCATTAGCTTGCATTAACACCTTTTAATATCTCTTTAAAATCTTGTTCAATTTACTTTCTTTAATCTTTTCCTTTCCCAGAGTGTTGCATCACTTTGATCCTCATCTTCTTCTTTTCTTTGATGACAACTTTGAGTTTAATTTGTATTTGAATTGAAATGGAAATTTCCTAATTCCCCAGAATTCAATGTGCGTTTTACACAGGTTTGGCATCTGCGTTGGCACCGCTGCTGCTGGGGTGGGAGGGAGGGCAAGAATCCACATTGCTGCCCTGAAACACGGCCTGTGTCCCTCAGCCCCTCCGTGCTCACACCGACATGTGCTGCTTGCTGTCCAACGCCTCGAGGGTTGCAGGTGAGGTTAATGAAGGTGATTCTCAGGAGCCACTGCTGGATGCTTTCTGTCCTGGTGCTGAGCCACGCTCAGCATGGTGCAGCTCAGTGCAGCTCAGCGCAGCTCAGTGCAGCACAATGCTGCAGGCTTCTCCTTGGGGTGCAACGTTCCTTTCTTTCTCCACCAGCCAGGCACAGCACCCACAAGCAGTGCCAGGAAGGGGCTCATGGGCACCAGCACAAGGCCGTGTATTGCCTTGCCCTGCGGGCAGCAGCAGAGGATGCTTGGTGAGCCTCCAAAGGGATGGCAGAGAAGCAGGGGGACCCAGGGCTCTCCCCGTGCCCTTCCTGGCAATGGGCTCAGTGCTGGAGCCTGCTTGCTGCTGTTTGTTCCAATGACCCGAAGGTAACAAGGAGTGCTGGCCTCGTTTCTCCAGGAGCAGCACCTGGGAACTGCTCAGCAGTCCCAGCCCTGCCTACACCCATGAGCTCAGGAGTGAGTAACATCTCTCCTTGCCTTTCGTCTCACGCTGGGTGCTGGGGAGCAGCGATGTTTCCTGCAGTGCTCGGGGCCCTTTGCTGCCCTCTGACACCCAGGTTTGGCTGCTCTGCTCCTGCTCAGTGCTGAGCATTGCTGTGCTCTGCTCCAGGCCTGGCTGTGTTTGTTCTGGTTACCCCGTGGCCCTGTAAGAAGTTGACATTCTTGCTGTTAAGTCACCTCAGCACCACCTTAACCTCAGTGCTTCCCAAATTATTTGGCCTTTAATTACAAACTCTCTGTGATGTTGATACACAGCCTCAACCTGCACCTGAATTTGCAGCATGGGGATCTCAGTGCCCGTGGTGTGGGGTCACAAAGCATCTTCCTGCAGCACAGGGCGCACAGCCGGGCTGCTCATCCCTCGTCCCCAGCAATGGGAGCTCCTACAAGCCTCCAGCTGGGGCGTGGGGGCAGAGCGCTGCAGGCTCTCATTAGCCATGGCTCACAGCCATCTCTGCTTCTTGCTGCTTTTCCTTCTTGCTTTTCACACAGACAACGTGAGGCTAACTGTAATGAGAACTGAGTGCCTGCATTACAAGGCCAGAAAGGTTTATTGCTTTCTCTTCAATTAAATTAAACTTCAGCACTGGACGCTCAGGGTACATCTGGGTGGTTAATGAGTTCTCCATGGCTGCCGCCTCCACCGCGCCGCACCTCCCAGCTCCTGCCTGCTCCCCGTGGCCGTGGCTGACTCCATCCCCTGCAGCTCTGTGGCTGCTGGGACAGTCCCATCTCATTAAGCTGAGCAGGTGCTCGCAAAAGCGGCTGTTAATTGTGTGTGCAGACCACTTTTCTCCCTGGTGGTCTCCTCTTGCTGCTCCTGGTCCATCCCTAGTGCATGGGTGCTGCTTCGTGCACCTCTGCAGCCTCGTGCAGCGGTGCTGTACCTGATGCAAATCACCTGCAGAAGCCTTTGCTGAGGGAAGCAAGAAGCTCAGTGTGAGGGCACACAGCTGAGAGGTGCATATCCAGCTGACTTGCAGGTTGATGCACGTGGCACTCAGGGCACAGGATGCATGCAGGTAGCAGCTGTTTGCACGCCTCACTGCAGCAGCCTTGAGGCAGCAGCCTTGTTGCAAGCAGAGAGATGTGGTGCAAAGGCTGAGTCCCCAGTGGGCTCTGTAGCCAGTGCCACTGGGCTGGGGTGATGTCCAGCTCTGCACACAGGGACACACGGGGCTGAGCGGCCCTTCCAGAAGTGCAGGTGAATGACATCTCATGGCTCCCAATGGGAGAGATGGGGAAAGCGTTCTGAATCCTTCTTTCGGCTTAGAGCACAATAAATCAGCTTACTCTTTAGAAAGAGTCAGATTAATATTGTTAAGACTTTATTCCTGATGCTCTTCATCAGAGCACTCGATATCTATTAAAAACAAACTGACGTGGATTTTAACAATAACACTGGGGATGAACCATGTTTTTCTAAGCACTCCGCACAGCCCTCCTCGAGCCCAAAAGAAGCAGTGTTGATTGACAGGTTACTCACAGGATGGATTTCTTGATTGATACAAATATTTTCTTTCTGGGCATGCATTTGCGAGGCCTTTTAAATCAGTAACTTTTAACACAGGGGAAACATCCTGCCCCTGGGCTGCTGGGCTGTGTGCCTGGGGCTGTGCAGGTGGTGCCTCTTGGACACAGGGTGTCTCCTGGACTCATAGCATCTCCTGGCTGCACAGTGTCTCCTGGACACATGGAGTCTCCTGGGCATATGATGTCTCCTGGATGCAGTGATGTCTCCTGGACACTTGTTGTCTCCTGGACACATGGTTTCTCCTGGGGTACCATGGCTCCTGAATGCAGTGATGTGTCCTGGACACATGGTGTCTCCTAGATACGTGGTGTCTCCTGGGTATGTGATGTCTCTTGGGTACATGATGCCTCTTGGACACACAGTTTCTCCTGGGCATGATATTTCCTGGACACAGGATATCTCCTGTGCACATCAGGGCTCCTGAATACAGTGATGTCTCCTGGACACAGGGTATCTCCTGGGCGCACTCAGCAGAATCACAGAATCACAGAATGACCAGGGTTGGAAGGGACCTCAAGGATCATGGATCTCCAACCCCCTGCCACATGCAGGGCCACCAACCTCCTCATTTAATGCTAGACCAGGCTGCCCAGGGCCTCATCCAAGCTCCATGTAAGCCTGTCGCTGTGTTGGGCTGAGCATTTCTCACCTCTTGTGCTGCCACTGGATGACAGCGCTGGGAGCTGAGGATGTTCCTGTCCCAGATGCCTCCATTGGACTCAGCACTGCTTGGGGCAGCGAGCATTAGGGCTGTGCCATGGGATACAGGCCGGTTGCTGGTCATTCAGCACAGGTTTTATTCTGTGTGCTGCACAGCTCCTTCCTCACAGTTACATTTCTGAGCAGCTGTGTTGTATTTCTGTGCTCCGTGGTATTTCTCTCATGGTTTCCAATAAAAGCAGAAAAGGAATCCGAAAACTTTCCACAGCCAGCCTTAATTACTTTCTAGATCTGAAGAACAAAGAGCTCAGAGGTGTTGAGGACCACTTCAAATTAAAACTCAGCTTGCAGTGGAAGTGACGATGGGGGGGAGGGAGGGGTTGGCCAAGCAGCCAAGCAGCTGTGAGGGGAAAATGTGCATGGTCTTCTTGTGCTTGATCAGCAAGCAGTGAGCTGTGCTGGAGGATGTCTGCCCTGAGAAGGTGGTTTCACTTCAGAGCTCTGAGCACAAGAATAATGAATATTACCCTTTATTAAATCCATTTGTTGTTGTTGTTGTTGCTTATAACTTTGCATTTAGCTCAGGGGGAAAGCTTTCTGTGGTCAGCGTCTGCGTCGGGCTGAAACTCTGTATTTGGGAAGTTTGGGCTAAAACAAGGCAACCACATCTGAGAGCCACGGGAGGGAAGCAGTCTGCTTTGACGTGTTTGAAAAGCAAAAGACAGTGCACACAGTGGGCCACAATCCACACAGGCTGCATGGGACGTGATCTGCATGGGCTGCACACAGATGGAGTGCAGTGCTGGGGCACAGGGCCATTAGCTGCCAGGTGCGGGCTGCCTCTGAGGCTGTTCTGCACTCGTGCACATAGCAAGCAGAGAAAGTTGCTCCCAAATGCCCATCTCCATCAGCCAGAAGCAAGCACCACCAAGAATAAACCTGTTTGTTGCTAGGGGTTAATCTTGGGGTGATGCACTGCAGCTGTGTGGGTGATGTTGAGATTCAAAGCATCTGTCCCATTTCTTTAGCTCCTGGGGGGGAGGAGTTTCTCATGGCTCTGTGTTCCTCTGTGAGTCGTCTCCCTTTTGCAATGCCTTTATATGAGTGTTGCAATAAGAAGCTGCTGAAAATGTAGGTGTTCTTTCTGTGGCTGTGAGATGCCCCTATCAGTGGGGACTCTGCTTCATCATCCTTTGGGAGCCCCCACCTGCAAACCATAGCTCTTTGGGCCCGCAGCACCTTTAGCACAGAGGCCAGAGCCATCTGGGCTGAAACGTGCCCAGAATTGAGCAGAGCACCCCCAAGAACATCGTGGGCTCAGAAATAGTGAGATTCCCTCCAGGCAATCAAGTGGAGGCAGGTGGGTCAATTCCATCCTTTGGTCTGGGGGATCTGAGGTTGCTCCTTGTGACACGGGAGGATCCCAGCATCGGTGTCATTGCCGTTCTGTTGCAGTTCTGTCAGACAAAGCCATCCCTGGCATGAAAATCTGGGGTGTTGTTTCCATTGGGTTCTGTTGGCAGCTGGGCTCTGCAGCAGTGCATGGAGCTGACAGCTGAGGGTGGGGGTACTCACGATGCACCCATGCAGGAGCACATTGCTGACACTGGGCTTATCTCACTGTCCCAGGCTCCTCTTCCTTTCTCTGCTGCAGTTTGGCCCCGTGGAGGCAGGAAAGCTCTTTCCCAGTCAAACATAAGCAGTTCCTCCTGGGCTGCCTGCATATGCAGCACTGCATTCATCTCCGAGGCTCTCGGAGCAAGAAGCCGTTGCTGTGCAGATATTTAAATGGAAATCTGGTTGGGTTATTAAGCACAGAGCAGCAAATTTATTCTGGTCATTTATTATTGATAGGTAACATGACATTATTTTAATAGCATACTCTGATCCCGCTGCAGCACAGCGGGTGGGGATGGCAGTGAGCTCAGGGGACCCAGAGCTGTTCCCTGGGTTTCTGCAGGCTGGGGCTGCTCTCAGAGCCCACCTCCAACCCCAGGTGCAGCCATTCCCACCCTCGAGCCCCCAGTGCTCACCAGTAGCCATGCAACCCGCCAGGCTGTGCGGTGGCTGTCTGGGGCTGTGTGGGTAATGTGGGTAATGTGACTGTTGTTGGGGCTGTTGTGTGGGTGAGGGATTGTGCGTGGGCTCCTCCTGAGGCAAAAGAAGGAGAAATTGCATGGGATATCCAGGCGCAGGGAGCCCTCTGGCCCTGCTGAACGGTGCTAATCAACTCACAAAGCCCCGCTGAGCTAATCACACCCTGTGCCTCAGCGCAGCACTCAGCTCTGCACTGCTGAGCACTGCAGGGCTGCTTCTGCCCCACGTCGTGGCTGTGGATGAGCCCCCAGTGCCCAACCATCACTGCCGTGCTGGGCAGGGCCCTGCAGAGCTCCTGGCACCGCTCAGCGTGCCGCTCCAGCCCCATGCAGCTCTGCGCAGAGTTTGCTCCGGGTGATGATGGAGAGGGTTGTGGAAATGAAAAGGAATATTTTCTCTTTGAAAAGGAGAGGGAGCGTGCCTGCTGTGTTAAACCAGAGAGTGGGGTGTGAAAAAAGAAGCGCGCGGGTGATGAGAAGCTTCCTGCGAACTCGTCCCGCGTAATTGGGATGAGAGCTGCTCTGCCCCGCACGCTGATGGCAGTCACAGGGGGGAACGTGTGTGCACAGCCACAGAGCTGCTGGAGCACCACTACCAGCCCCTGCTCGGGCCATCAGAAATTAAAGAGATGCCGTGAATCTGAGCTGGAAATAAAGCAGGACACACATTCATCGGGTGGGTCCGGAGCGCTTCTGGTGTCGGCTTCAATTGGAATAAACAAGTGGTGTTTGCCTGCGCCGGGCTATGGGAGCGAAGCACATTGCTGGAGAGAGCGGCTGCCGCGCTCCCCTGTGAGCACCACTTGCCCAATTCCTGCTTGTTTTTAAACACAGGCGGTTGTGAAACTGAGAGGGTACTCAGGGGTACTCATTACCACTTCTTCTTTGCGAGAGTTTGCCTCTAATGCCCATAAAAACACCACTTGCTCTCACGAGGGATTCCACGTTAAATATTCAGGGCAGATTACAGTGAGAACCACGCAGGAGAAGGAAGGAAGGAAAAAAAAAAGAAAAAGGTGTATAAACTGTTGTGTTTCTTTAATGATGGAGCAAAAAAGGTTAATGTGGTTGGGGGGGGCCTGGGGGTGGTGCTGCCAGCTGCAGTGTGAAAACTTGAAGGAAGAGGTGGTGGGGGCTGCTGTGCTGGAGGTGTGGGCTGCCCATGGAGCCAGGTTTGCTCGCTGCTGTTCAGAGATGGCAGTGCTCGTGTGGGGCAGGGCAGCCCCGAGGGGGGACCTGGAGCTGCTCTGTGGCGTGCGCTGTGTTGTAGCTGCATGGGCACGATGTCACTGCTTTGTCACCAGGCCTTGAGTTCAGATGGAGGCCTGTGGCTCCTGGTGCCCGCGTTGTTCCGGAGGGCACAGAGCATCCCTGCTCACAGCTGAGCATTGGGATGTGGCTTTGCTGCTGGTGCAGGTTTTCCCCCAGCGATGCAGAGCCACAGTAAAACAATTCAGAAGCCATCAAAGCCCCCAGGAGGGCAGTTCTGCTGTGCAGATGACACCTCCCCCAGGAGCTGGGCTGTTTCTCTCCTACATTCTTCTCCTGTGTCATTGTTTTTCTCCTTCTAACTGCAGAGTGCAGCCCTGTCTGGCAGTGAAGCAGTGCTGTGGGTCACTGTGCACAGCCCCCAGCAGCCCTGTGCCCCACAGCACCTCCCATGGGGGATGCTGGGGCTGTGCAGGGGCAGCTGGGAGCCAGGCTCAGTTCCTGCAGGGCCTCCAATAGCTTGGGGTTTTCTCCCCCTCTCCCAGTGCCCAGCTGCTGCCTTTCCCCATGCCAGCAGCACCTGTAGGCTCTGAAACGGAGCCGGTGAGTCACGAGCCACCCACATTGAGTGCGTAGTAACCCACAGGGGAAAAGTGCTGGCTTTCAACACCCTGCATGCTGGGAGGGTTACCTGCTGCTGTGCCCAGCCCCAAACCTGTGGGAAGCGATGCCTGAAAGCATGGCAGCCCCTGCCCTGGCACTGCCAGAGATGGAGCCCATCCCACCCTGCAAAGCGGGGGCTGCGGGGGGGGGGGGGCATTGCTTTGCACTGCTGTGTGCTGCTGTGCTGCGCATGGAGGAGACGCAGCCTGTCCGTCTCAGCGCAGTACAGGCAGGTGCTGGCACACGTGGCCCCGAGGAGTGCCGTGGGTCGCTGTGGTTTCGTGCTCGTAAGCAAATGGATTTGTGGCTTCAGCCGATTGACTCAGAGCTGAAGTGTTACTTGGCGAGCGGAGGAGAACTGCCACCCCAGCACTGCTCTGTGCAGCCGCGTCGGCACATCACGAGCAGCAGTTTAAGGCAGGATGTGGCCGTGGTTTCTTTTCCTTTTCTTTTTTTTTTCTTCTTCTTTTTTTTTTTTTATGGGGGCTTTTTTTTTTTTTTTCCTTCAAACCAAGATCCTCTCTAAAGAAAACAAACCTCTGTGGCCTGGTGCTGGCCTGGGGGATGTGCTGCTCTGCATGAGGGGTGGAAGCAGTTGTGCTGGAGCTGCTCCTGCAGGGAGAGCAGGTCCTGCTCCTGCCTCACCGTGGCTGCGGATGGGGATCCTCCAGGATGGGGAAAGGGATGGAGTTGGGGTTGTGGATGGGTTTTGAGATCGGATGGGGGGGTAGGGATGGGGATGGAGGATGGGATGGCAGCCGCACTTCCCCAGGACATGGGGACCGCAGCGTGGGAGGGGACCCGGTCTGCGGCTGCTCGAGGCCTCACCGGAGCAGGGCTGGTTTCTGGTGAGTCATTTGGGAACTTGTCTCGGTACAAACACAGCCCTGCACCCCGGGGATCGTGCTTGGGGCCTCGCTGCTGCCTGGTGCTGAAATGAATATATCCTGCCCATGAAATGAACAAACGCTGCCCTGCAGCCCCGTGCATCCGGCGTGTGGGAGCTGCTCTGTCAGTGCGATGGCTGCAGGCTCTGCCTGTGCCCTCATGGGTCTGAGGATGAAAGATGGTTGTTTTGGGGTGAAAGCAACTCATTTTCGCTCCTCTCTTCCAATGAGGGCTGTGCTGCGTTTTCTTGGCCTGTGGCAGGTTGGCAGGTTTTGCAGGACTGGAGCACAGGGGTGGCAGGGAAGGCATCAAGGCAGCGGTGGCAGTTTGCAAACCGCAACGGAGCCCCACGGCGCGGTGCTGCCCCACAGCACGGGGGGGTTTGTGAAACTGCAGCTGTTTGTGCAGGAGCTGAGCTGGGGGGAGGGGAAAATCCAGGAGTGGGAGCCAAGCTGGCTGCAGGTGAGGGTGGTGGGGATGGGACAGGGCTGTCCTCAGCCACCATTGCCATATGCTCAGGGTGTGGGCCCCTCTGTCTGTGCCCAGCTGGCTCTGTCAGGCCACAGAAGCCCAAATTGGCCCCCTCAGAAAGATTTCCTCATGTGGGGGTCGATGCCATTTGCAGGCAGGTGTGAGCTTGTGCCCTGGTTGCTGATGAAACAGGAGTGAGGTCTGTGCTTGTCCCAGGTGCAACCGAATTCCCTGTGCCCCATCGTGTGCCTGGCTGCCGCTCCTTACCCAGCCCTGCTGTGCCCCATCACCACCTCACATCTTCACTGCTGCTTTTTCCCAGCTGGCTCCTTGCCCACGTGCCACAGGAGCTCCCTGAGCCCCTCCCCGTGGCCCCGTGCAGGGCTCCATCCCCTTCATCACGCCGGGGAGGCTGCCGGTAATCGGGAAGGAAGTGGTTTGTGGAAGGGTGACAGTGATGAGCTGGCTCAGAAGTGTGGCTATGGCTTGAGGTTTCTGCTCTGGAAAGCTGACTAATTTCCACCAGAAGTGAGGCCACAAGAAAAAAAAGTCCCAGGAGTTGGCTGTGCTGCTGACCTTCTGACACGGGCGCTGGGAGGGGGCCGATGGCTCGGTGATGCAGGCATGCCCACTGCGTGCCTCCTGTTCCATTGGGATGCATTTCCATCCCCTGCTTTCAGGGTTCCTTTGGCTTTTCCCTGTTTGGGCCATATGTTTCCCTAAAGGCTCTGTAGCCTGCAAATATCATCATCTAACACACAAGATCTCCTTTTTAGTTTTTGTGGGCGCAAACACCCGCAAATGAGATGGCTTTGGCATGGGGAGAATGCTCAAAAAAAAAAAAAAAAAAAAGAGCAGCTCATCCAAATGCCTGCTGAAGTGTGTTCTCTTCCTTTGTGCAAAGAAGGGGGATTGTATAAGGGAGCAATGAAAGGCCCCAGTTATGTCTCTGTAGGGCTGGAAAGGCAGACCCCAGCAGCAGATGAGGCCCTGCAAATTCCTTCCCTCAATGCAATTGAGTCTCACGGGTGGCAGGATGCAATTTGTGTTTGAGTTTGGCTTTCTAGTGAAACTCTTGGCTTGTCACTCTCAAGGCACAACAAGCTCCTTAAATAGCAGGCTAAATTTCTCCACCTAGCCTAAAAAAATAAAACAGTACTCTGCCAAATGAAAGGACATATTCCAGTATTCTTTGTTGTTGCAACAAATTGGGTGGATACTGTCAGACTTCTGCGTTCTGGGAATACTTCCAGAGCCTCTCTTTGTGTGCAAGTCGGTTACCATGTAATTGTCAACTTAAATTGCAGTGTTGGATAACTCCGCTTCGGCTGTAAGCTAATCTGCCTTGCTGGTGCCTTTGCCCGCAGTGTGTGGGCAGAGAGCTGCACTGCTTCTCCTGCGTGGGGCTGTGGGCACCCACGGGTGGGGGGCCGTGTCATGTTGGGGCAGTGTTGCACTGGGGCCGTGTCATGTTGGGGCAGTGTTGCAGTAGGCAATGCTGCACTGGGGCAATGTCACGTTGGGTCACTGTTGCACTGGGGCAGTGTTGCATGGGAGCAATGTCATGTCGGGGTGATGTTGCATCGGAGCCCTGGTGCCATGGGGGGTGGCCTCTTGGCTAAAGCCCTGCCCAGCACTGAGAGCTTCGGATCCTGCTTGTGTGGTTGGGGCTGTCCCAGGCATGGCCCCGTGCCCCACGTGCCTGTGTCTGCGGTGGAGGAGAGATAAAAGGTTGCTTTCGATGCGGTGGGAATCGTGTTCACCCTCTTCCTTCCCCTTTCAAATTGGCAGCTCATTTTGTTGTGTTTGTTTTAGCCTGAATCCCAATGACAATTAGTGCTAGAAGGCTAGATTAAGCTGTTTTTACTTGTTTTCTTTTTCACTTTGATTTCCACCTCCTCCAAATTCTTAATCCTACTGAATATTTCATCTCTTGTAACTCTGTCAATTGAAAGTCCCCCAGCGGGACGCACAGGACCAGCACTATTAGAGCTGCTTTGCTGCAGCTAATGCTGCTCGGCGCTGGGCTGAGTTTGTTGCGCAATTTATTTCAGACGAGCAAACCACAGCATCCGCTGCAGCATCAACTGCACGGGCAGCCTGGGAACGGGACTGTGCAGCAAACGAGAACTTCGGTGGCTGATGAGAAAGCAGAGCACCCCTCGTTCCCAGCCCGCTCCTCCTCCCGCTGCACGCAATGGTTGCAGGTGGGAACCTCCCGTGGCACCGCAGTCCCACCGCAGCCATAGAGAACGTGCTGCTGGGGTTGGCTGCTGCTGGAGGTCCCTTCTGCTGGCTGGTGTGGGGCGCAGAGCTGGGGATGTTGCCCCCCTGTTCACCATTCCCCAGCAGAAATTGCACTTATAGCTTTTTTTTCCCCCCCCCTGTGACTGTGCTTCCCAGGGTGCTCTCGGATTTGTTGGGGTTGGCTTTTCTTTTTTTGCTATTAACTTGAAAGTTTTGACAAAAATTTTCAGTAGGGAACTTCACTCGTGTCAAAAAGGCATTTCCCAGCTTGAACTGCTCTGGGCCAGCTCTGTTCAGGGCTGCCCATCCCAATAGACACTTCCTCACTTCTGCTCCCTCGTGCTGCCTGGAGAAGGGCTGTGTGTGGGGTCAGCAGGGTGCACTGCCTTTTACCCCACAGAGCACTCTGCAATATCCCTAGCAGCGCACAGGGATGTTCCCCCAGGAGGAATCAAGTTGCTCATGCATTTTACCACCTCCAACACGAAGCAGGGCTGCAGCAGCTCTGCCAGCAGCTCACCAACACTCGCAAAGCTTCGGTGCTCCTCACCTGCTCTGTCTGCTCCTTATTGAGAGCCCTAAAGTGGCTGCAGCCCGAATGGAATTGCCAGCAACTGGCTCCAAGTGCTGCTGCCAAGGGAGCGGCAGTGGCATATGTTTGCTCTCAGAACAAGGTTACAGTCTTGACTCATTAGAAGTTCCTCTCCTCCTTTTGGGGCATATGTGGAAGTGCTGGGTGCCAAGCTGGCAGCGCATGGTGGAGCAGGGAGGGCTCTGTGAGGTGCTGGTGTTTGCACTTCTGTCCATTTATCTGCACTGAGAGCAGCTGCAGATCTGGTGCAGTGCTGGGGTGCAGGGCTCCATCAGCAGCTCCCAGCGCTCCTTCTCTGCACAGATGTGACTCTGGGTGCAGGTTGGCTCACAGCTCAATGCCGTAGCAATTGGAGCTGTGCGGGCACTGCACGGAGCTGGGTTATTCTGCACACCCCTCAGTAATGGCACGATGGCTTTGCGGCATCTGCAACCCATAGTAATGGCTCATTGCTGAAGCATAAGTGGTCGTACCGTCCTTGGGATTTATTGCAGGCCGAGGGATTAATTTCCTGAAATATACGGTCATGATGTTGAGGTTAAATTAAGATCTCATTCAAAAGGATTCTTTTTATCATATTTAATTTGTAACCCTTTTTTTCTGCAGCCATTTTACAGCTCTTCCTCCCCCTCCCTTCGATGTTCAGTGTCATGTTTCCAGGAAGAATCTTATTTCATGCAGACTAATAGCATTTTTCAGTACAACCTTTTACGGTTCTCCCCGTTCGAGTTTCTCCTGTCTCAGTTGCTCGTACACAACGAGGTCTTAAATCCTCCCTTAGAAAATAGAGACGTTGATGCAAAAGCAACCAGAGCTGCTGGCAGAGCCCAAATCCATCCCTTCTCCTTCCCCACACCCCCTCCAATCTGCTGTAACTAAAAGCCCTTTTACTTCAGAGCAGAGCACGTTGATAGAACACATGTCGGATAAATCCAACAGGACGTTTTTACTCCGGGTGATAAGTCTATAAAGTGGATCTGGTTCTGCACTGGCCTCACTTTGCCCTCCGTGGTATCATGAGACGGACAGATGCACGGCTGTGCTCAGGGATGCAGGAGGTGGCAATCCTGTTTGCTGGGGTGTTTTCCTCCCTCCACTGAACACCAGAGCCAAGCACACGTGGGCAGCTGTGCATGCAGGACAGCACTGCAGGCACGGAGCGCACAGCCCCCAGGTGTTGATCTCTGCTTGGGGGCAGTGGGGTGAGTGTGACCCCCACGCAGCACAGAGCACAGCCCTACAGCACGTCCTCCTGCTGCTCCTCAAGGCGGGAGGACAGGCAGCCCTAAAACTCGCCTGGTTTGCAGAGGCTTCTCTGCGCCACGCAGTGCCAACGTGAGGGCCTGCAGCGGGCACACCTGCGTGCAGGGAGCAGCCCAGCCACGGCCCGCAGCCCTGCCTCGTGCCACCATTTGCTGGTTTGTGCTTCCTTTTTTCCCCCTCCAGAAGTGCTGATGGACAAGTTGAGTAACCATATCTGCTCGTTACAGGACATCTTGAGGCTGATTGCGGAGGTCAGGACTCAACTGGAAAGACCGCAACGGGTTGCTGACTGGCATCCACGGCCCAGATAAGATAAAAACAACTGATGACAGCGGGGAAGTGAAACAGTCATCTCAGCACTTGGATTAATGCCCGGCGAGAAGGAAGGGAAAAAAAACGAGGAGGGCCGTCAGGGAGGGGAAGGGGGTGGAATACGGATGAGAATAGAAACTCTGGAAAAAAGCTATCAGGAGGCAGCAGAGCTGGGTGTTAAATATTTATGAATTAGCAGCTCTCGTCGTGCCCTGCCTTGCCGTGTGGCTGCTGTGAGGGGGGGGATGAGGTGACCACGCGGTCGTGGCTGGGCAGCAACAGCACCACGCAGAACAAATGCAGGTGAAGAGGAGAAGGGTAAATGAGGCCCTACAAAAACCGCCATTCCAAAAATTCTGCTGAAGAGCAGCGGGGTAATTAAATCATAATTGCTTCTTGCTCAGCTGGAGTGACATTGTGAGTGGCTGAAGGTGGTGAGGAGAGGAAGGCGAAGTTTCACTGCTGCTCCGCTCGCAATGGGGCAGCCCCAAAACCACTGGGCCCCCAACCCTCTGCCCCCACCCTCGAGGCTGGGTGCTGCCTCCTGCTGCATCCCACTCTGTGCTGTGCTGGCATAGCCCAGATGTGTGGCATCCGTGGTGGAGGAGCGGATGTGCCAAACCTGAGAGCTTTGGAGGAGCCATTCCCAACCATGAGACAAACAGCCTGCAAATCCTGTAAGCATTTAATTACACGGCGGTGTTGTGTAACGTTTAAGGGGCTGATGTGACCTGACAGCACAAAGGACACTTGGGGCTCAAGTTTAAAAACGTGAACCTTCCCAGCACGCGGCTCCAGGGCGGGTTTTCTCTTCCCCACCATAACAGCTGCGTTGGGATGAGAGACTCTTTTCAGCTCTGTGGATGTTCTGAGTTCTGCTGGAGTTTCCTCGTTTTTTGTTTCAAAGTCACAGGAATACTTGGTGCATTCCAAAGCGTTTTGGAATGAGGTCCTCCTGCACACGGGTGCAGCTGAGCAGCAGTTTGGTGGTGATGCAGGGATGCTGGGACGCAGGGTGCAGGACATCCCCAGGCTGTGGGCTCTGCAGGGGATGCAGCTCTGCAGCCCCTTACCAACCATCCCATCCGTTCTGCTGGGAGCTTGAGCAAAGCCCACCGTGTTGCTCCTGGTTTTGTGGAAAAGAGCATCCCTGCTGTGGTGGGCTGGAGAATAGCTGTGCAGGAGCTGCTCATGGGGAGTTCTGGCCTTTGGCACTGTGAGGGAAGGCTGAGCAGGTTATGCTCCCACCTGGTGTAATTGTTTCTTCAGTAGCTGTAAGGTGAGTCACCAGGCAGTGCTGTGGATGAGGAGTGAGCTGAGGAGCTGCCTGCTGCTGAAGGGCTGGGGATACTGCAGTCTGCCTGACCTGGGCACATCCCCTGAGGAGCTTTGGGAGTGATCCTAGCTGGGAAACTCAGGATTTGTGCTCCTACAAAAGTTTATATATATATATTAATATATTATACATATATATATATATATAAAATATATACCTATAATTCTCTAATAGGAATCACCTGTTGCTCCTCCCCATCCCTGTTACCATGCAGATGGGTCATCCCTGCCTGGGATCCCAGTGGGCACCAGTGGGAGTGCTGTGCCCACAGCTGATCCTGGCACCGGCTGGAGGGCGATGGGAGGAGGAAAAGGGCTCTGGCGACACAGACAATAAAAAGTCTTTGCGTTCCACTGAAGTTTCTTGAGCAACTGGCATTTGCCCATAAATGTACTTAAGCAGAAAATCACCAGAAAAGTGCTATAATCTGACAGATTTTTCACAGGCTTAAATATTCATGAATTAAAAGAATTGGCAGAATTTTCTACATTATTAGCTTTCAGCATGGCTACGGGAGCAGTTGGTGCACTGGCTGCTCTTCAAAAACTATTAATCTAGTCTGTCATCACAGCAGCCATTTTTTAATTAGCTACTTTGCTGAACGATCTGGTGCAGCAGCGAGACTGGAACATTTACGTGGTATTAAAGTTTTAAAGGTGCCCCTTTCCATTTTTAAGCAAAGTTCTGAAACGCAGCAATAGGGGAAGCGAGGCGGAGGCGGATCGCTCCGCTCCAATGGTTAACTGCTGCTTTTATTTTGGAAAATCACGGCTTGGAATACAGAGCCGCTTCTACGAGGAGGAGAAATTGCATGAAATAAATTGGTTCTCTAAACTGAAGTTCACAGCATTCCTTCCCCATGAAATCAAAAGGAGATGTTTGGAGCCGAAGCGTTGCGTGCGGATCTCATGGAAAATGAGGGGGCATGGCACTGCCTGCGGCGGGCAGGATTTATTGCTGCCAGTCCCGCAGGGAGATGGCGACGAGTGGGGGATCTGTGGGTCTGCTGAGCTGAGCTCCAGAGGGCTGTGGTGGACCCTTCCCAGATTGAGAGGCTGGGGTGAGCTGGCTGTCATGGGAGCGCAGGGCTGCCTGGGGCCATGCCTCCAGCACTTGTACCCCATCCTGGCACTGATACCTCAACCCCGGCACTGGTACCCATCCCTGGCAGAGGTCTTGTCTGGGAACGGAGCTGGGGCTGTGCTGGCCTTGTGCTCTGGGTTTCCTTAGTCCCATATACACCCCAGGGCTCAGCCCTGAGTTACTCCTGGCTCTGGAGGAGGCATTGCTCCCAAACAGCTGGAAACAGCTCCCAAAGCTGGTGTTCAGTGAGCCGTGTGCTCTGGCTTGGAGGGTGGACAGCCCAATCCTTCTGTCCCCACTGTCCTCAGTGCTGGCTGGTGGTAGTGGTGCAGGAGCACGTGGGGAGGATGCTCTCAGCCCCCATCCTAGGTGCTGCAGGTGGTGTGGGCAGAGACCCCACGGTGCCACCCCCAAGGAGACATGTGGTGAGCTCAGACCCTGGCCCCAAGCACGGTGGCTTACAGGCATAGCTCTGGGCTTTCCCATTCAAACCTCACCACCCAGACATTGGCGCAGTCCATCTTGAGCCCTGCTTTGCTCTCTGTGCCAGAGCTGCTGCTCTCCTGACTTGTTATTTGCATGTGAAAAAGCAGCAAAATTATGTCTTTATGGTCGTTCTAAGAGTACTGCTTTTTGGCATCAATGGGCACCTCTCTGATCTGTGCTGCTGGGTCCCAACAGAGCTTTCCTTTGGGCACTGTGATGCCTGTTTCTTGCTGCCTGCAGGGTGAGAAAGGTGTGCTGGAAGTCTAACTTCTTTCTTTCTTTCCCATTGTCGTGGAAAGTGAGAGCTGTTAAGAAACTGACCATCCCAATGTCAGTGCTGCACATATAGCGTCTGCAGTGCTGCTCTTTGTGCACGCTTCTGCCATGAGAAGTCATTTCAAAGGAGGTTTCCCTCTTCCTTGATATCATGGAAGGGAACGAGCATTTTTTGGCTGCTGTGAATCTCATACCCTACACAGGAGAAGTGCAGGGGGAAACCCCGCTCTACAGCTCCAAGGCAGGAAAAATGGGAAAACATCCCCAGAAAAATTCTTTGCGGTGTGATAATTTTCATGTGGTTTTCTGGGTTTGGATTCCTTGGTGGGTTTTGTCTTCCGTTGGCCATTCCACTCCTCCATTCAGTTCCTTCTGCTCCAGGGCTGGGAAGCCCGAATTGCACCGAGCATCCCTTGTAGGGATGGCAATGGGAGCAGGGGCAGCCACCGCTGCTGCACTCCATCGCTATGAGTTCTCTTTTAATCCTTCATCATTTTTAATATGCAGTCACTTAAATGAGGCACACACCCTTCTTGGCAATTATTTGTAATTGTCCCCTGTGAGTTCTTGAACAAAACACTCTTTATTAATACTTAAAGCTTCTAAAAGCATTGCAGATCAGATGGAGATACTCTATCCAGCAGGCTGCACCACGCGCTGCAGCCCGTTAATTAAATTTGCCAGATAGGATTATTTATTAGAAGTATACGCTCAAGATGCTCTTTGAAATGTGGGGCTGGCCCGTGCTTTCTGCTGTGTCATACACTGCGCTGCTATTTATACTGTGGGAAAAGTGAGCTTTTCCATTTGGATTCAGATGAACATCTGAGGGAAATGAGCGCGTTCGTGGAGGATGGCCATGCTGAGATCCCACTGCATGCGGCTCTGTGTGGTTGGAAGGGGCAGGGGAGGAGGAGAGTGTTGCAGTGGGAACAGATGGGGTGATGGATGGGACGGGGCTGGGATGGAGCTGCTCTGCCCCACGGATAGCCCTGCTGCTGGGAGTGCTCAGTGCAGAGCCCCTTGGTGTGAGCTCCAGGAGACCCAAAGGAACTTACTGCCTATTAAAAAAAAATCAGCTATATCTCTCCTTGTTTGAACAATGGGGCCATATGTGTTTCTTCTCATTAAAACTATTTTTTTTTTTTTTAAGGAACTCCACTGCAGAAACAAGCGTGGAAGCCGACGTAATTAAAGGCTTCTTTTTCCCCAGCCGTGGTCCTCCGGTCTTTGAAGAGCGCGGGGATCCCTGCGGAATGCTCTGAACTCTGCAATATTTTGATAGCTGCAATAACAAAATCAAAAGATGCTTTCATGACGAGAGCACCTTGTGCGCATTGCAGCCCCCCGCTCCCCCCGCGCACAGACAGCTTCACGGGGCCCAGAGCTGCATGCAGATAGGAGCTGGATTCCCGTCTGTCTCCTCCAGGGACGGAGCTCTGCAGCCATCGCAACGGGCGCTGGGAGAGGAGCAGTGTTCTCCTGCTGCTCCCCAGCTACACTGCTGTGTGATTCCCATCCACAAAGCCTGCACAGGAGCAATGTGGGGATGCAGCCCCAGGGCGGGGGCACCTCAGAGGCAGGGAGCTGGCACTGAATGCCCCCAGCCTTTGCATTGCTTCCCTTCAAATAGCCGCTTTCCTCCACTGGACATGCCACCAGGCTGCTACGCATTCTGAAACCCTCATTAAAATACTCTAATTCCACACTTTTGTTAGATTACCGGCTCATCTGCTTGCAGGAATCCTTCTCTGTGCCTCAGCCATTGAAATCCTCGCTCTGTTCCTGCCACCCCTCGGAGCCGCAGCACCATGCGTGTCCGCTCCACCCGAGCCTTGGCAGTGGGGGCTTTTTGGAATGAGGAAATTGGGGCATTCCGGCAGTCATCAAGCTGGAATCATTAAGCTTTCATCAGGCCAAATTAGGATTTGGAGTCCCGCTGCCCTTCTTGCTCCCTAATTGTGTGCACTCAGCCCTGGCTGTCCCGAGGCTCTGATGCTGGATACTGTCCAGGGTCCCATTTTGTCCCTGCAGACCCCAAGCCCACTGCTGCCCTCTCCTCTGCCCCATCTCTCTTCTTCAGCACTCCTGGCACAGAGTACACAGGTGCACAGCAGCAGCAGTGCACAGACAGCATTCTGCATGCTCTATCTCCTCCTGCCCCCAAGGAAGGCAGCAGCAATTCACCATACAACAGGAATGAATGTCTTAAGGATCCCCAGAAGCTACAACACTGAGAAGGGCACAGAGGCGCCTGCTCTCCTCTCACCTCCCCGTGCTTTGCATGGTTTGCACAGGGCTGGGTGGAGGCAGGACCTGCTGGGACTGATGGGGCACACCATGGGCCTCCCCTCTGCTGTGCTGCACTGGGCTGATGGCTCTGTGCATGCTGCCAGCGAGCCACGGTGCAAGAAAAGAGCAGAATTTGCATTACTGATCTGATTTCACAGAATTTACCCCTTTTTCAGTGTGTGTGCATGCACTTCCCCACGCTTTCAGAGCTTCCTGCCGCTCAGCTGACAGTGCTGACTTTCCTCCCACTCAAACCACCATAGCACGACAGCCAGCGGGCGGGGATGGATCACAGCTCGCACAGTTTGGGGAGCAAAATTTGCTTTCATCATTCATGATTACTTCCCCCAAACCATCTGAATCCCAACGTATCTGAAATCCGTGTTTCTTCCCAGTCAGCGCTCTGGGGGCGATGCTTTGGGGTCAACGTGGCCACAGACCCACAGTGCTGATGGCTGTGGGCACTGACCCCAGTGGAGCAGAGTGCACGTGGGGTGACAGCTTAGGCAGGGGTGGGTGGCACGGATCTCAGTGCTGGCTGCAGTTTCGGTGGCAGCTGAGACGGGCTGTGTGACACCCTGAGAGATTTCGGGGCTTATTGAGGGAGCCCATCCATCCTGGAGCTGAGCACCCCGGGGGCTGCAGACCCCAGTGCAGGTGCCCCCGTCCCCATCCCATTGCCCAGCACTGAGCCCCTTGCACTGGCTCAGGGTTGGCACTGCAGCCCTCCGATCTGAGCCCTCCGTATTCTTCAGCCTGTTATCAATTTTCCCACAATGCGCTCGCATGATCCTCTCTCAGACTTAACCACATGGCAACCACATCACATAATGCAATTTCTGTTCTGAGATTATTCATATTTCTTTTTCCCTATTGTTGCTTTGCCAAGTTTTTCTTCTAATTCTGAGAAACCGAATTTAAAAGAGCAGTGTCTCCAGCACAAGGACAGCCGAGGCGGCAGCGCCAGCGGATCAGCCCGACAAGTGCGCTCACAGGAGTCACAGTGTGGGGAGCTGCGAAGAAGCAATACAAAAGCCCCTCCAAATGTCTATTTTTATTTCATTTCGTTCTCTGGAATGTCTCATCACATGAAATAACAATGCATCCTGGAGAAGACTGCAGACAGACTCCAGCGAGAGGGCAGATGAGGAGAGGATTGTTTTAGCAGTGGGTTTTCATACGCAATCCGTCATGAATGCTGTTTCCCAGTGGAAGGGATGGGGGAGGAATGCGAGGGGCTGGGAGCACCTCCTAATTAATTGCCCTGGGAGCAGCCAGCTGATGGGGTTCTGCACTGAGGGCTGTTGTCCCCCAAAGTGCTGGCAGAGACACGGGATGCATGGGCAGCAGAGGGGGGCTCGGGCTCCCCCAGAGCTTCAGGCTTGCAGGTTGGTTTTGGTCTTCTTGCTTTTGGCTGATGGCTTTGTTTGGACCCAGGATCCCCACTTTGCATCTCTTTTCTGATGGAGCCGGCTACCTTCATTTTCCCTTCATTTCTGCATCCTTTAATTCTTGAGTCATCATCCATGCTGGCCAGTTTAGCATAAGAAATGAAATTAATTCTCCTTCTCAGGCTCCGAATGTAAATTCGTTTATTAATAATTTAAATAGATTTATTTATGCCGTTTGATATTTTTCAGGTTCAGGGAAGCAGTTCATTTTTCTCGTGGTGATGATGAGCAGACACCATCATTAGGCTCTTCTTCCCCATCCTCCTCTCCCAGCCCAGCCTATGGAACAGGGGAAGGATTGGGGCCTCTGCAGGCCTCCCATCAGCTGATGTCAGGAAACAATTTGTTCTACCTTATCTCCTCTGTGTTTCAGACATCTCCCCCAAAAAAGGCTTGCATTTGCCTTCCTACTATTTCCAGTTACCCTCACACAAAGAGTTTCTGTCAAATGTGCTGAGCCTCTATGGAAAGCGGCAGCTTTGCTTTATAGCGTTGGCTGAAAAATGGCTTTTTTAGGTCTCAGAGTTGGTGAAAGATGGGGAGTGGGATGAGGTGCTGGAACAGCTGCCCAGAGAGGCTGTGGATGCCCCATCCCTGGAGGTGTTCAAGGCCAGGTTGGTTGGGCCCCTGGGCCGCCTGGTCTAGTATTAGAGATGGAGTTTGGTGGCCCTGCATGCAGCAGGGGGGTTGGAGCTTGAAGATCCTCGAGGTCCCTTCCAACCTTCTATGATGCTGTGATTCTACATGGCCCCCCTGGTCCTCTGCTTTGTCTGCAGAAAGCTGTGGATGCAGAGGGTAACAGACTTCATGCACATGCATTCAACTTGTTGTGCTGCATTGGCTCGTGAAGCACCACTGTAGGCAAAAGGACCACGGTGCCAAATGGGATCTAAGAGCTCCCCCAGAAACTCTGGGGGGGGCGGTGGCACCGTTGGCAGCAGCTGCATTTGCTGCTGGGATTGAGGGCAGCTGGCGGCCCAGGGCATCTGCACAACACAGCCATTGGAAAGTGGCATGGTGAATGTCGACGTATTAATGGCAGCCACAGCATTTCATGCCATCCAGATAGGGGTGAGCGGCCAACCTGGCTCACAGGATGCTGTGGAATATTTTAGGCAAGAATCACATGGATTTATTTGGAATTAAATGTCCCCGAAATGAAACCCTCAATCTGGAGACCCACAGGCTTGGTGCCCGTCATCCAAGCCCACCTCACAACAGCTCCCTGCACCTGGTTTTCATCTGTGCAATGGGTCTGCCCAGCCCTCTGGTTTGGAATACCACAAAACCCGGGGAATGTTTGACATTTAGATCCATTTCTTTGTGGCTTGGATCCCTCTGAGATGAATGGAGCTTTCTATCAATCTGGATTTGCTTTTCTCCCAACATTCCCCTGCCGAACCCATCAGGCTCGTGTGAACCCGCCTGGCTTCACGCTCTGTTACAGAGCTGCAATGCTCTTTCACAGCTCACAGCTTTTTGCCCCAAACCACTCCGAAGCCCATGCAAAGCGGCTGGAGCCAGGGTGGCCTCGGCCCCGGGAGGAACAGTTGTTGCTTTGCTGGATTCAGTGCAGCTGAAGTGCCCTGTGCTGGAGGTTGTGCTTCCACCTTACACTTGTTTGTGATGAGGTGGAAGACATCAGACAGACAGACAGACAGACATCTCTCAGACATGCACTGCAGCCCGGCTTTCCCACCATCCAGCTCTCCTTGCTTGCACGGGGTTTTAGAATTTCTCTTTTATCTCAGCCCTGTGAGCTTCAAAGCCGACGTGAAGCCCAGCTGCACCTCGCTGCAGACGGGAGCGGAGCAGCCTGAGCCTCCTGCGTTCATCCTGCAGAACTGGAATTGATTTATTTTGGTTGCAGCACTAACGACTGCAGTTCCTGGCTGGATGCAAACCAGGCTCTTCAGAGCCCTTTTAGCATACCAGCTCTTAGGAAACCCTTTCCACTGCCACTGTCTTTTGCTTTTGACTGCAAAAGCTTATGCAAATAAAAGGTGCTCTCCCCGTTTGTCTGAATGGCTTTTTCTTTTTGATGGGAAGCATGGGGAAGTCTGCAAGCACTGTCCCATCAGAAAGCATCAGGAGATATCTCTGGTGAATGCTGGCACGGCTTAGACACCCAGTAGGCCTGGCATGGTGTGAGGGCATCCATAGGGAATGCTGCTGCAGTGCAAGGAGCCACGGTGACATGGCATGGTGCCGTGGCCACGGTGATATGGCACGGTGCCGTGGTATGGTGGCATGGAATGGTGGCATGGAATGGTGACAAGGCATGGTGCCGTGGCATAGTGACACAGAAGGCAAGGTGGCATGATTCCATGAGATGGCTACACGGCACAGTGACACAGCACCTTGGCACGGAAGGTGACATGGTTTGGGGCCATGGCTTGGTGACTGGTGCTGTGGCAGATCAGCAATTGAAACCCACGTCTTCTCGCAGACACCACCCTGCTTTTGGCTCACGAGCCGATCTGTCAATTAGCAGCCTGTGTATCGACTCCAGCCGCCATGCCCAGAATAGCAGCAGCAAAGTGTGGAAGCATCTATTAAATTTATTTTAAACCACGAGAACTGAGACGCACGTCTGCGCACACAGCAGCGCGGCAGGACGTGGTGCTGCGCCTCTCCATGGGCTGCTCTGCACACCCTGAGCACGGAGCCCAGCAGCACCAGGCAGACCTGAGGGCCGGGAGGTGCGCTGCACATCCCAACTTTTCCTCACTGGCAGGAGGATGTGGGGATGCAGGGCTTTGCTGATGCGCCCGTTTGTTCTCTGCGTAATTCCAATTATGCTCGACAATTAATTGCCCGACTGTGGGATCTTAAACAATGTGCTGCATCGATTGGAAGTGTGATAATCTGCTGCTGAATGTGATCGTGCAGCAGATAGGGCTGCCCGGGAAGGATGGCACGTGATGCCATGTAGAAAGGCTGTTAGCCGAGCTCTGCCAGCCTGGCTCTGGGCTGAGCTTCACGCATGCAGGGCCCTGCTGGGTGTCTGGAGGGCTTTTACAGCAAGGGATATTTCATTGTTGCTTTTTTATGCAAGTGGTTCCTACAGAAAGCTGATTTGTTCTGGCTTGTTCCATTTTCGTGGAAAAGAGCTGTGCCCGTGCTGGTTTAGCCATCCTGGAATCCTAGAGTTACCAAGGTTGGGAAAGACCTCCAAGATCATCCAGTCCAACCTCCATCTACCACCAGTGTTTCTCAGTTCCGAGCTCCCGCTTCAATACTGCCTTGTGAGAAAACAGAAGGGTGGTGTTAAAAGGATTTGAACAATTTCTGGAGGTGTCCCAGCAAAGGCTGAATTCAGTAATTTTTTTTTTTTAATTTAAAAATGCATTTAGGTTTGGGGGAACGTGGCAAAGGCAAAGGTGGTGGGATGGAGCTGGGGATGGAGAGGGGATGAGGAGAGGGACGGGAATGGGGATGGGGAGAGGGATGGGGATGGGGATGGGGATGGGGACAGGCATGGAGCCCTGTGTAGCCGGGGGCTCCCAAACCCCCGCCGTGGGCAAAGCAGGCTCGCTTCCCCGTGCAGGGTTTCAGAAAGCCCTTCCCTAATTTATTGGTTTTTCTCTCTCACAGGTGGAGAAATGGAGAGCAGTGCAGCACAGCCTGCTCGCAGACGTGGCTTGCAGGGAAACTTGTGAGAGGACATTGATTTATGATCAAAAGGGAAAAAGCAAAGCAGAATAAAAAGAATACTTAAGACTTAAAAACAGGGAAATCTCGTTTCTTCCTGTGTAGGTGTTACCTGGGAATCTTTCATGTTAAACTTAAATGGAATTAAGAATGAGGGGAAAATCACCCTGGGACCGGCGCGATCCTTGTAGCCCTCTATTAAAATTAATGCCGGCATTGATCTGTACCATTTATTAATAGCCCTGTGCCGGGGGGGGGCTCCTGGTAAACAGCTCGGCGTCCCCAGCCCTCATTGTCACCGCAGCTCCCGGTGATCCTATAATTGGTCCGAGCCGCTCCCATTCAAACCCCGCAGAACCAATTAGCAGCAGCCGGCGCTGACCTGCGGTTTCTATGGCGTGGGGGAAACGAAAGGCTTAAAATGAAAAACCGAGAGCAAAGACCTAAATCTTTTTGGCTGCCTGATTAATAATCCTGTCAGGCCTATCACAGGCACTAAACAGTAATGCTGGTTGCAGCTGAATTTTTTATACTTTCTATTAATCTTTAATGATAGCTTGGTCACCTAGTCTCTTTTATCTTGTCAGATAAATGTATGGTTAACAGGATAATGAGATTTCTAAGGCTCTGTTCTAGCTTACAGCCATGCAGTGCATGGGGTGACCCCTGCCCCTGCCAGGGAGCGGAGCGGAGGTGATGGTAATTGCGGGATGTGCTGGGAATGTATTGGGAGCTGATGGATGGTTTAAACTTTGATTTGGGGTCAGGAGGTCCCCCGGCTCCGCGAGGCAACTGTGGTTTTATTACTTGCAGGATCTGATGGGGATGTAATTAGATTTAGCTATTGCTTTATTAATAAGTAATTGTTCCTACTATCGCTTCAGGTTAGCAAATATATTCTGCTGATAATTTAGGGCATTGATATGGCTTTATTTATTAATAAGGGGGAATGTATATTTTTGCCTATGGCAAAGAAGAGCGCACGGCTCTCTCCGGCCACTTCTCCTGGAGCGAAGGATTTGTTCCTCAGCCATTCCATAATTAACCTCATCACAGGAGCTCTGCGTGCTGCTGGAGCTGCTGGGATAGTCTTGTGATCCAGTGGCTGTGGGAGAACGCAGCTCAGTGGATGGGGACACTGCAGGCTGGGGTCATGGGGACGCGGCAGGTTGGGGATACAGGGATGCTGTGGGTTGGGACGTGGGGACACAAGGTTGGGGACGTATGGATGCTGAAGGTTGGGGATGTGGGGATGCTGCAGGCTGGGGACATAGGGATGTTGTAGGTTGGAGACATGGGGGTGCTGCAGGTCATGAGCATGGGGTTACAGTGCTATACTTCAAGCATGGGAAGGACACAGGGCTGGGAAGAGGGCGGCAGAGTACTGTGCCCATCCCTCACCCATGCAGGCAGAAGGAGCTCCTGCACACAGATGTGCTGGGAGTGCAGCTTCACACTGCAGGAAATACACGTGGCCGATCCCTGCAGGCTGCCTTCTCAATTTCCTTTTGCTTTTTTTGTTACCTTCCAGAACCCAATGGATCCACAGCAGCACCAGACACCCCATGCTGCACCTGAGCACACACAGCCCAGGACAGCAGCAGCCATGTGCCACGGTGCAGTGCTGGAGCAGCTTTTTGTTGCTTTCCCACCCATAGGAAGCTCCTTGCATTAATTATGCTACCACGTAGAAAGCTCCGGCCTGTCATATACTTTTCCTTTCTTTCTTTTTATCTTTTCTTTTCTTTCTTTCTCTCTCTCTTTTCTTTTTTTTCCTTAAGCTCTGTTTTTCATAAAGTGGTCCTAAAATGACACGGAAAGCAGCTGCTTAAGCAATTGTGCCAATTAATGGGTCTCTGAAATTAAAACGCCTACACAGTCTAGATGAGATTTCTCCAGGAGGGAATTCAGCAATTGTCTTCATGATAATCAGGCTTGACTTGTCTTAGCACACATTAATAAAAAAGCAAATGCATTCAAAGAGATGCCCTTTAGTGGAGAATATCCACAATATAGTAATGAGTCTCCAAAAAAAAGGGGGGGGGGGAGGCTAGAGTGAGAGATAGGAGCATGGTTGAGCTGCTCAGGCAGCTCCATGTGAGAGGGAGACTTGGAATTCATGTCATGGACTCAGTGGATTCTCTGCTGCAGTTGCTGATGCCAAACCTCTCCCCAAGGTGCCCGGCAACCACAGGGCTGGGGGCTGCATGCAGTAGGGTTAAAGGGACAGAGAGTGCACAGCTTGCTTTGCTGGTGGAAGGAGCAGCCCCAGCACTGGGGGCAGAGAGCTGCTGCTGGCTGCACTGCTGCACCCATGCGAGGTGCTGTGACGTGGTGTGATGCAGTGTGGTGCAATGCAATGCAATGCAATGCAATACATTGCAGGGCCATGTGCTGCAATGCGCTGCAATGCAATGTGATGCTGTGCTACATGACGTGGTTTGAGGCAATGCAATGCAATGTGATGCTGTGCTACATGACGTGGTTTAGGCAATGCAATGCAATGTGATGTGATGCATGGTACATTCCACTAGAGCACACTGCCCCACTGACACCTCCATCTTCCCTCAGGCTCTTCCTTCCATCCCAAAGACAGCAAACTTCCCAAAAGTGCATTCACACCCTGAGTCCTCCAGGCATGGAGCAACGCACCTCAGCTCTGCTTCTGTGCATCACTGGCTTGGAGGGAAGCATGGCCTCCCTCTTTGTGCCACGTTTTAGGACAGCAGCCCTGGAGCTGGTCCCACTGACCATGCTGGCCATGCAGAGCCACGGGAAGTGGCGCTGGGATGGTGGCAGAGACTTTGCTGTGCAGCTTTTAGGAATGAGGATTTGCACTCGCATTGAACTGCCATCCTGTTTTGTTGCATCGCAGGAGGACAAGTTGAACCTTTTGGCTCTGTCCTATGCTGCTGGGCCAGGTTGATCTGAGAGCATCACCTGAATGAAAAGGCAAAATCTGGCACAGAGCAGCACAGAGCAGCACGGCGTCCTCAGGGCGCTCTGGGTGGGGAGGACTGCAGATGGGGTGTGCCAGGTACCTGTGTGTGTGTGTGTGTGTGTGTGTGTGTGTGTGTGTGTGTGCAGGCAGTGTGTGCTGCAGTGGAACAGGAGCAATTATCTCTGCGTTAGGCACCTTGTTTCCTTCCCCTCTTAATTAACTGCTCTGCTGATGGAGTTTGCTTCTGCTCTTTGGCTGCTGCAGCCTTGTGACAGTCTGTCTGGAGCAGTCTTCCCCCCCATTCCTTCTTTGTTATTTTCATCTCAAAAATTTAAGAGGCTTTAAAAACAAAACTATTTAGAGCAAACATGATCTTTCCATATGCAAAATTGATGAAAGAAAAAGACTTGCAGCTCTAAAACCCATTGCTTCTGCTCAGAAAGAAATGCAAATCCCGCGCTCATGCACTGCTGTTGGGTGATGCTATTGGGTACCACTGCTGGGTGCTGCATTGGGTGCTGGCATTCCAGGACAGGGCATCCTGCACATCTTTTTGTTAAATCACGGGTAGCACTGGTAGCATTTGAGATTTTTCATCTCTGTCTTTGGTTTGAGCAAATATTTTGACTGCAACGAAGTGAGAGTACAACAAATGCTGTTGAGACAAAAGCAACACATTCCCGATCACTGTTAGACAATTTGTCCTAATATTGTTTTGAATCATGCATTTATTCCCCCATCAAGATTTGATTCCTTTGCTTGTTTCATTAATCTTTGTTTGCTTAATCATCTGCCAGTTCAGTTTAATCACTGGTTTAAGTGGAAAGATTGCAGGGAGATATCCCGTGCTCAGTGGCAGCACCTCTCCATGGGCTGCAGCGTTCCGTGGGACCCCCTGCTTCACTCCAGGCCTTCACCCATTGGGAACAACAAGCAGGCAGCTCCGACCTGCTGGGATTTTCACGGAGGCTCAGTGAACCCTCAATCTCTGCTCACTATGCAAGACCACAGAGCAGAACCCTCCCTCCTTGCCCCTATGGTGCAGTCACAGCCGTGGGAAGCGGCCGCCCCAGCTGTGCAGGACGCTGTCCCTGAGCTCCGAGTGCCATCCAGGAGCACGGAGCTGCAGGTGTGGGTGGGCACAGGTGTGGGTGCAGCACGGGGACAGGGCTGAGGCAGCACCCATAGGCTGCAACCACCGCCAGGGTCACCAAGCCCACTGTCAGCGCCCTCCACCACAGCTGCGGGATTTTACGCATTAATAGAGAAGATCACAGGCGCTCTGGTGGGACTCAGCATCCTAATGAGCCCAGGGGGGATGTCAGCCCGCTCCCCGCTGCGGGATGCCCCCTTTCCCTCTCCCGTTCCCCCCAGCACCCTGTGGGTATGGCCGTTCCCACTGCCCGCTGATGCAGGGCTGTCCTGCAGCTCCTGCGCTCGTTGCTGAATAATTCATCTCCGCCTTAATGCCGTCAGATAGCATCTCTCTCTCTTTCTCTCTTTCTCTCCCCGTTTCGCTCTGCCCACTTGGGAAAACTTTATTATGCCTCGCGCTGACGACAGAGTATACAGATAAAAGATAATTGCTTGGCTTGACTCCCCCATTGATATGAAAATAAGATTTAAATTATTCACTTCAGTTTAAAGGTTAGTTGAAGGTTATTACGGGGGATAAAAAAAATCACTCTTCATAACGTTTCTGTTGGAGATGAGACAGGTTTGAAAGGGCTAATTTGCACGGCAGGCCGAGGTGCCTTGTTGTGAATAAACCGGGAGACCCTCCAGAGGCTTCCATCACCGAGAAGTCAATTATTTATAAGCAAATTACGGGGAGCTGCTCCGAGATGTGCAATGTGCTCAGTCAGGAGCAGGGACAAGATGGAACCTCTGCAACTCAATACAACTCCAGGCTCATGTTGGTGCCCAACAGGCGCGTTCTCCCTTAATCCTGGCTGGAATTTGATGATCCTGCTCCCCTGTAGCCCTGTTTATTTCGTTCTTCCCCATCGCTCTCCCCGCTCGCAGCCTCTGTCTGCAGCTCCCTTTTGTGTTGCCGCGTTGTAAATGGAATTAAAGGATTGTAAATTTTCCTGCCGAGCTGTAGGTCCTGCGAGCGGGACGTCTCTGTGCAGAGCGATCGGCTTTGCCTGAGCTTTCACTTAATGCTCTTTTATGTACGGAACTATTTTAGTGTCTGGTGCTGGGAGAGCGGCAAATCTCCTGTACTGAGTTAATAATTAATGGTGCAGCGGGCTCGGGAAGCTGGGCTGTATTTCAGCAGCGGTCTCGCCCTGACTGTATTCGTCATCCACAGCGGCTGCTATGCAAATAAATAGCTGTGGAAAAGAGAAATCATTGCCCACTGTGCAGTGGGATCCCAAACCTCTGCATATGTAATACGTGCGCATCCATCACCCTGGCTGCCCGGCCGTATATATATCACGTGTGTGTGTAATAGAGAGATTATGCATTCAGGTTTCAGATGTGGGTGCATTAAAAAGACATCGCCATCATCCAGTGGGTGCCACATTAATATGCGTGCCACGTTAATACGGGGTCCCCATCCCCATCACTCCCGGTGCTGTGCTTTGCTCACATGCACAGTGCCCACACTGAGGATTGCTCTGCATGTGAGCAGGGATGGGTGACATAACCCATGCCACCACCCATTGCTGGAGTGCAAAGACCCAAAGTGTTGCTGTTGCTGCTGTGGGGGTACAGCACCCATGCTGAGCTCTGCAGCATGGCCCAGTTCGGCTCCTCTGTATTATGACTTCAAGCAGTGTAGGCCTAGTGCTCACCTTGGGCTGCAATCACTCCATCATTTGGCAACTCCCTCACTACGCCCATTTTCTTGAGTGTGTTTGGGGGGGAAAAACAATCCCCATTCCTGAAGCCCCCTTCCCCACTCTGAGGCTGGGGACACAGGGCTGGGCTGGGGGTCCTGCCCCTACGCAGGGCGATGCTCACTGTGCCCCGCAGTGGCTGTGGCTGCAGCAGAGCAGCTCAGCCACCGTCCTCCTCTGCGGTGCGATCAGAAACCTTCCAGCTGTCAGCCAGTGTTATTTATGCTTGTATATTTTGTTTGAAATGAGATATAAGCAAAGCCCGTGTGTGCCTCCCATCTCCTTTGTAGCAGAAGAAAGGAAAGAGCGAGGAATATGTTTGCAATCATGTCTGGCCCTTGATTTGCAGCCGTGCTTGGTGTTGATCTGGGGTCTGGATCGTACCTGCCTCTGTAGGGAAGCGGCAGCTGAGCTCTTTCTGTATGCACAGAGGTGTCGTGTTCGAGTTAAACCCTTTTACCTTTTATTTAAAATTCACAGAGCCTTGACAGGTAATCTCAGGAGTTGCATCATTATGGCAGCCAATGCTAACTGGGGGCAAATGATGCCTTGCAAATCCCCTGGTGAAAGAACGGGCTTGATTCTGTGTCCTTTCCTTCCACAGTCAGTGCCACAAGTGCAGGGCAAGGACCCTCCTCTGCCCTCACACAGCTGCTTCCGTCGCTGCGCCTTGGCTGCACATCTCTGCAACACACGGCTGCACATCCCAGCGAACACACCTGGAACCCAGGACTTCCATGCAAAATCCTGCTGAGAGGAGTAAATAAGACACGTGCGATACCTGAAATCATCTTCGTCATCATCGTCATCATCATCATAATTACCACCATCCCTGCCTCCCTGCTGCTGCCTTCCACAACCTCTGGACTGTCCTCCTGGGGCAGGACTGCCGTTGGCTGCAGTGTGCACTCCTGCATCTGTGTTGCATGGCGTGTGTGCAGGGAGAGCCGGGCGGGCTCACCTGGGGCTGCTGGTAGAGCTGGGACAGGTGCCGATGGGGCTGTCGGGTGCTGCATTGCTGCAGACAGCAGGGCTGGGCAGGAGCACTTTGATGTGCAGCAGCTGCACAGTCTGCTCCTGTTCTCATTATCAGAAGTGCCATGGGAGCATCTTTTACAGCGCTTGGAGATGTCCACAACCTGAGAACAGAAGGTGGAAGGGGATATGTGGGGTGCTGGGCAGAGCCCCGTGCCAGCACCGTGCTCCCCATCTGGGCTCTGCCAGCAGCACCGTGTGAGCCATTCCTGGGGGAGTGCCTGGACCCCCACTGCTGTGGGAGATGCTGGAGCAGGAGGGGAGGCTGCCCGGCTCTTTAGCACTCAGTGTGAGGCTGGGCCCGGCACACCCGCATGCTTTAGCCTTGCATCTGTGTTCAGAGGTATAAAAATTCCTCTTAAATCATTCAGTGGTTCTCTAATGTATTCACAATGTGGACTATAGAACAAGATCTGAAACACTCTTTTTCCCAGTAAGACTATTAAATGGTGACACTTTGACACCAGCAAGAAGTATATGAGATTAAAAAGTAAAAACTGCATAGAAAACTAAGTGCCTTCACATACTGCTGGAATAAAAATTGCTGTTCGGAGCATTAAAATAGAGCACTTGTCAGGAGCGACGGCTTCCAAAGATGTGCCTGCTGCTTTCGGTGGCATCAATGCACCCCATTTCCTCTGAGGTAAATTACAGAGCATTTAGAGCAGGGGGAGGATGCTCAGAGGTGGGCAGTGGGGCACTGCCGGCTGTGGGATGAAGGCAGGGGAGGGCATGTTGGGCTGAGGGACAGGGCGAGGGGGTGGCAGGGTGGGCTCGGGGTGGCACAGTGGGCACAATGGACAGCAGGATGGCACAGGGGGGTGGCAGGGTGGGCACGGGGTGTCTGTGCTCTGTGGCTGTAGGGATGCATTTGCTCCCCTCCAGCCCTGCTTGCAGCAACTAAGCCATTGCTGTGGGGCTCTCAGCACGGCCGGGGGGCTGCAGGGGCTGCTGTGACATTGGAAATGCCCCGGAGGCAGCGGGTGGATGAAAGCAGGAGGTGAAGGAGCCGGCTTTTCTTGGCGCGATTAATCATTTATTAGCTAATCAAGAACACTCACAGGAGATGAGGAGAGAGCAGCTCGCCTCTAATAGGAATTAGTTAGGCGACTTTTTCCCCTACGCTCTGATTTCCCAGGGAAGTGGTGCTGCAGAAGCCTTTTATTAAAGCCCAGGCTGCTGGAATCACGTTGGGTGCAAATCTCCATTTCCTCAGCACAGAGTCAGGTTTCAACCTTTTGCAGCTTGAAAATTTGAGCACCGCTCTCGCAAACTAAATAAAAATAAGACAAAATATATTACATTTTAAAATCTTGTGACATTTTGGAGACTGACTCATGTTTTCCGAATGTTTGGAAGCGGCACCGCTGCAATCAATTTTGCTGCTCCTTGGATGATTGCTTTCAGAGAGGTTTTAATTCTACTATAAATACTTCAGCTGTACACAGCGGCCTCGGTCAGATATGCAATAATACCCGGTTCTGCATTTCAGGTAAGGCTTTAAACTAAATTAAATCTCCTCAGTATAGCTAATCAGAGATTAGCTTTGACCACAGTTTGTTAGCCCAGGCCAATCCCATTCAAATCCTCTGGCAGCCCCAATATCAGCAGTTCTCTGTCCTGCGCTTATGATGTGAACTCCCTTCCCCAGGGCGAGCAGAGGAGCTTTCCTCCTTCTGCTTTTAGCTCTTTTCCTACCCAGAGCAAAGCATTTGCCTGGTGCCACACGGGTCCCATCCCACCAGCTCCAGCCTTTCCTTGTGCCTTTTCTCTCCAGCCCCAGCAGTGATGATTCATGCTGGGAGAGGGAAGAGGTGATGGAAACACAGCTCGGCTGTAATGGACCCACAGTGACACCACATCCAGGTGCTTTAGGTCAGCCTTCATCACTGCGCTTTGCTCCTTTCTGGTTCGTGAAGCATATTTTAAAGCAATGGTGGCCCTGCTGCTGCTTGCAGCACCGGAGCTGCATATGTGCACGGATGTACATGCAGCAGCTGGGCTCGTGCTGCTGAGCTGCAGAGGACACCAGATACCATGGGGACACTTTGCCCCAAGCCCTGCCCTCCTGCACCCCATGCTGCCTCCCTGTATGACTTGTGCCAGCCCCATCTTCTGGGTAGAATGTTCTCCATTGTTGTTGTTCCTCTGTATTATTTATAGCCCGGTAAGTGTCTGAGATCACAAGCACTGATATTGAGCTTACTTAGCTACCCAGCAGTACTCTTGTTTGAAACAATATAGTTTGACTGTTGCTATCGATTTTAGAGGGTTGTGTGATGGGTAAGAGTTCCTCGGAGCCAACCGGTATATTAAGCAATCATTTCTATAGCAGATGACATAACACCCCCGGCATCGGTTTGCCCTAATGGGCCTGGTATTACTCATGTGCTAATTGATTGGGCATGGAGAGAGGAAAAGCTAAATTCACTTGCGAGGTGATTTTTATGGCCAGGCTCATAACAGAGGTAATTTGCTGAAAACGCTCGGTCCCTCTCCGGTTCTGCAGCGCAATCTGTGCTCCCGCACTCCATCTCTGTGCTGCGCTCCAATCAGCAAGCTGGGCTCTGCTTGGGGCATCCGAGGTAAAGTCCCCGAGGAGTCGGCGTGATGGAGCTTTTCTCTCTGCTTTGCATTGTGCTGGGGAATGCTGAGCAGCTCGGAGAGGCTTCTGTGCATGGGAGCTGGAGCATGACGCCGCTTACAGCCTTGGCTTGGCGTCTCATCCCTTGGAACCGCAGCTCTACCCTGTGTCTCTGCCCCGTGCTGAGCTGGGATGGGGACAAGCAGCCCCGCAGCACAGCCCCAGGCCTGTCCCCACCCCACCCTGCCCAGCTCATTGGCAGCACCGCTGTGCCAAATGCTTCTGGGTATTCAGAGGAATTTCCTAACTGATGAGGGCTTCTGCCTTTGAAGTCTTCAGCTGCCTGTCTGCAAAATCAAGCCTGGAGGTTAGAGCAGCTCAGAATATCACTAGATCTTGGAAAAAATGCCGGAGACTGGTCCTCATTATCTCACTGAAGACTGATGGATTCCTAAAGCCGACAAGGTGAGCTCTTGTATGCGTATCAGCACGTAACATCGAGCTAACCTGATAGGCCTGGGTTTTTTTCTGGAGCTGGAAGAAAGCCAGACAGCCCTGAGAACAGCACGGACAGAACTCCCCCAGAGGCCCTTTTGGGCAGCTGTATCACTCGGCCAGATCTGATGTACCACAGCATTTTGGGCAATGCTTTGGTTGTGACTGAGGTGGGAGAAAAATGCTGAGGTGGCCACATCCATCAGCCCTTGTGTTTCTGACTCCTGCTGCCACTGGGCTCCATGCAGAGCAAAAATGCTGCTGTCATTGGTGCCTCCACCACCACGGGCACGGTGTGCATCACATTGACCTGTCACCTCTCTCTGTTGCTCAGAGATGTGGTGATGCTCCATCCCTGCAGACAGCCGAGGTCAGGCTGGATGGGCTCCAAGCACCTGGTGGAGCTGTGGGTGCTCCATTTCATCACACAGGGGAATGGGACCAAGCGGCCTTTAAAGGTCCCTCCAACCTCGAGCCGTTCTGTGATGCCACGAAGGGGGATTTCCCTCACAGGATCACAGACTTCGTGCCGTCGACGGTGTTCTCCTCCCGCAGCGCTGCGGGGCCGGGCGGTGCAGCGGCTGCCGCGGCCACACGGTGGTAGGAGAAGCCCCGGCAGCGCTGCGGGCTCCGCTCCGCTCCGCTCTGCTCCATTCCCTCCCTGCCCGCAGCCCCGGCCGCAGCTGTGACGAACGGAGAGCACAAAACTCTTGTACGAAGGGCTGAGGAACCGGCCAGCACCAGTGCGAGGTGCCGAATTGCCACAGCTCGGGAGTTGCGTTCACTGAAGTCTGAGGGTCCTGGACTCCCTGTTCTGCAGGTGAGGAACTTTACGGTGTGTTTGATGGGGGATGTTCCCTTCTTGCGCTGATTTATAACGCACAGCAGCTGAGGCTGTGCTGCAGCCTGTATGAGGAGCGTGCTCACAGCTGGGTGTGTGGTGTCCCTGGCTCCTCCTGGAGTTATGCCACCCAAGGGAGCTCCTCCCAGAAAGCTGATGAAAAAGGAAATCCTCGGTCTGGTAAACCTATTTCTCTCCCGAGCAGCGGGGCGTTGGTGACTCAGTGTGCTGTGCAGCACATCCCTTCCTCCTGAGGCTCTGCGTGCCCCCCCCGGGCAGAACCAATCACCCACACCTGGCCTTTCCCTCTGTGTGCCCCTGAGGCTCTAAGCAGGGCTCACTGCTATGCTGCTGCAATACCTCCTCGGTGTTCTTGGTGCTGCAGATCACTGCTGGCCTGGTATTGCTGGGAATGCTGGAAAGCCACCTCCCGCACCAAGCCCTTGTTTTGTGCTCTGGGCTGCTGTCTCCTTGCTGCTGTCTCACCCTGGTGTCCCCTGGCAGCAGTGGGGAAGGGTTCCTGGGGATGGGGACGTTTCACTTAGCCAGTGGTGCATGGACTCGGAGTGGTGGGGCTGGCTGAGCACATCCCTACCCATGGAGGATGCTTTGGTGAATGCTGTAGGGAGGGAGGCAGTGCTGGAATGGTGCAGGAGAGTGCGGCATCCCAGTTCCCCTCCGGGGTCTGCACCTCCTGACCAACGACTGCCCCTCTGTTCCATTCAATCTTTTCTTTCGTGGCGAATGTTTTCTCATTTTCCTGCTTGAGGTGGTGCTCAATGCCCCTCCAAGCTCTGAGCACTGCTGGCAGAGGCTCCTGCTGTGAGAGCAGCACTTTGCTGCTGATGGCTTCAATTAATGGTTTTAAAAAACAATGCTGGGTTTATGAGCTCTTTTATTATTTAAATGTGTTATTTCAGTGAAGGTGGATTCAAAGAGCAGCTTTTGCTGCCGCAGGCTGTATCTCCCTAACGCAGAGGAGGTGATGCACACGGATGCTGAGTGACTCCTGCTCACAGCCATTATCTATGTTTGAACAGAGGGAAAACTAACACGGAGCAGGAGAAGAGCCATCCTGCAGCGCATCACAGCTGGGTGCTGCGTGTGCGGTGGAGCATGGTTTTGGTTGGAGCTGCTTGGAGCCAAAGGCAAGTCTCCCTTAGCAAAAAGGGGGCCTTAGCAAAGCTCTGCTCTGCCATGCTGGAGCAGCAGCCAGCCTGCTGCGGTGAGAGATGTGGCCCTGGTGGGCTGGGTTGGATGGCCACAGGTGGTTGGCACAGTGCGGCGCTGCTGGGACTGCTCCTGTGCTGGGAGATGCACACAGGAAGCGGATCCCTTTGGAACAAGGAACTCTTTGCAGAGCTGCTGTGCACACACAGCGCTCCTGACCCAGATTTTTTTGCTCTTTTTCACAGCTGAGTGCTCCATCTGCAAGAGATTGTTTCTTGACATGAAAAATTTACTTTTTAATGGGCCAAACTGCTACACTCTCTAAGCTGGATCCAAAATAACCTCTTAGCACATTGCTCTGAAGGGATCTCCAGCTACCGACCATAAAACTGAAGCACTGCTCCTACTAAAAACCCATTTACAAGCCATTCCCTCCTTGTCCTTTTGCTTTCACACTGTGGTTCTAAAGCTCTGGTGCTCACTTCTGGAAATGGAAAATGATCTTTTGGAACTGAACAACTCACAGATTTTATTTCATCTGCATTCTTTTCTTCCCGGGATCCAAGGAGGCTGTGGATGCCCCCCATCCCTGCAGGCATTCGAGGCCAGGCTGGATGTGGCTCTGGGCAGCCAGGTCTGCTGGTTGGTGACCCTGCACATAGCAGGGGGTTGAAATGAGATGATCATTGTGGTCCTTTTCAAGCCAGGCCATTCAATGGTTCTATGAAATGGCAATGAAGTGGCACTGGAGCTGGAGAGGAGGGCAGAGAGCTCAGTGCTGCCTGGAGATGCTGGGAAGTGCCTCATCCCTCCCTTAATCTTCATTTTTTTGTTTCAGTCGTCTCTTAATTGTGAAATATTCAGCCTTTTGTGTGCATAATGATGGGGCAAAAGATAGTGATAAAATAGTTTAAATTAATAAGATTATTAAGTAACCTCTGCTGCTGGTAATTCCTCACTCGAGCGGGTGCGCGCCGCGCTGTAATTAGTTTTCTGCTTCGCTGGAGCATGCTTCAAGTAGCGGGGAGGATTTGGGGGAGAGAATGCTGTAAAGCTGAGCTGGTGATGGAACACATTTGTGACGGTTGGGGATGAGAGTGTGCTGTCCCTGGGGTGGGACGTGGCTGCAGGGCTGTGCCTGCATCCAAGGGCAGGTGGCACAGACAGGGTTCCTGGTGTGGGGTTTGTGCTTCTGCCCACAGCCTGCATGCAGGGTGCCCTGTTTGGCAGATCCCTGCCCTGAGCTTCTGTTGGTGGATGAGTGAATGCTGCTGCAATAGGAGCAGAGGAGGTGATGCCCCGAGAGAAGGGGAGCCCTCAGTTTGTTAGCCTGGCAAATAATGGATAACGGGTCGATGCCTTCAGCCCGGGTTGGCAGTGGTAATGGATGGCCTCACAGGTAAATTATCTCATCCGAGCCACAGAATGATGTCCTCCTTCTAGGAAATGGGGAGAATAAAAATCTATTCTTTGTTCTGAAACAGCAGCCAGTACTGTGCAGGCGGGGCTCTGCTTCACACCTCGCATCAATTCCAGCAGTTTTCATCCCCACAGAGTTCTGGGTGCCCAGACCCTGGGCTAAGGGTGGCCCAGTGCCCCTGCCCAAGGCTGCAGGCCCTGCAGGCTGAGCTCTGCACGCTGTGCTGCTGCCTGCACATCGCCCGGCTGCTAATTCTGCAGTGTCAGTCGTTCGGCGGCTCGTTTTGGTTAGCTAAAGGCAAACATCTGTGACTCTGATGCAGAAAGCCTCCCTCTTCCCTATGTCAACAATTTTATTTTTAAACCCATACGCAAAGTGAGAGGTGCATCCCTTATCTCGCGTACGGCGGCCGCATATGTAACACCATCATATAATTAACAGTCAAGATCATTTACATTGTCGCTTAGCTAATTTTCATAATGTTTTCTTTATTATCAGAGGAAGAAATTAACCCAAGAATTTATTTACATACTAGTCTCAAACAGTAACAGCTTGCTAATTGCCTGTTAGGTGATTAATAAGCTTACAGCAGATGCTAATGAATCGAGAGCTCACTGCTTCAAAGGTGCTCTTGCAGCATGCTTGTGTTTTGGCAGCTTAATTAGTGCAATAATTATGTACTTGTTGCTCCTTCTTTCAAGCAAATACTGTCAAATGCTTAAAAGATTAAAGAGAATTATATTGCTGAGAACTAGCTGTGCTTAAGTATTCTGCTTTTGCTAACTTCCCCGTTGTTTCAAAAATGGAAACAGATAAATGCAATTATGTCTTATGAGCATAAGGGTGGGAGGTGTGTGTGTACAATGGGTTGGTTGGGGGAGGGGGGGGAAGGAACTGCCCCAGCCCTGCATGGGACTGCTTTGGGGTTTTGATCCAGACTGGGGCTGAAGTGCTGAGAGCATCTCCCGTGCCAAACCTGTGAAGGCTGCGCAGCCTCTCCTGTCATCAGCTGTCCAAAGCACTTCTGGCAGTGGGAAATGTGAGGTTTTCTTGCAGCGGGGCTGAATCCTGTGTGATTTCATGCCGCACATTGCCCTGTGTTGTGCAGGTGCTGTACAAGGTGCTGCCTCTGAAGGCCATCTGACCCCACCCCCTTGTGATGAGCAGGGACACCCGCAGCTCCATCCAGTCTGACCTTGGCTGTACCCATGGATGGGGCATCCACCACCGCACCGCTCAGCTCTCCAGCTGCAGGTCAGACATTGTGAACACACCCAGCCTACAGGCGAAGAGGTGGTGAAGCCTCAAGAGGAGAAGGAGTGATGTTGCCACTAATCCCTATTCCTGCCTCCAAGTGCCCGTGGCCAGCTGGGAAGACCCCCAATGCATGGCTCTCCTCCCAGCCACCCCCAGGGTCTGATGTCCCCCCTCCACATCTGGGTGGCAGCAGCTCAAGCCCTTCCCTGGAAGCAGATGCAAAGTGCTCCTGTGCAGGGCCAGAATGGTATCCGCACCCCTCGGAGCAGCTTCCAGCAGCTGCAGGAGTGCCACTCAACAGCTGACATCCCTCCCCAGAGCAGCAGCAGGCGGGCAGGCAGCAGGTCTCTCCAGCCATCTCCAGTTTCCTTGGTGACAGCCAGCATCTCTCCACACACAGCGCTCAGTGGGTGCCAAACTGCCCTTTTGCCATCACCACCCAAAAGGCCCCCCTGTGTGCTGTGCATCCCAACCCCACTGGCATGGACCCATCACCCGAGCAGCGATCAGGCCGTTTGCTGGGTTGCCTTTTGCAGTCGTTGCCATCTTGCTTAATTCCAGCATTATCTGGTGGTCACAGCATGTTTCTCTATATTAGGCAGCGAGCAGATTTGTTACTCCACCTGTAATTGCACCTTAATACGAGCTATCTCAAAAATGCATTTTTAGAGCCACTCTCACAAACACACGAGCTGCTCCTGCCATCCGAGCGCTGCACTTGCTGCGAGTGCCTCTCGGTGGGGTTTGGCACCAGCTCTGTTAGTTTCAGTTACTGATGCTTTATCACAGCTGACACAGCGCGCAGCTGAAGGGCACTGCCGCTCGGTGTTTGTGAGCTGCCTCCTCCCCAGGAAACCACTGTGAATGCAATATTTCACCACTGTGTTGACCGAACCCCGGGATACCCACGGATCTCCGAAGCGGCTCACGTTGTTGTGGGAAATACAGCGCTTATTTTGTTTACAGAATGCGAACAGGAGGAGCTCATCCAGAGGAACAGCAGCACCGCCACTGATATGCCAACGGCTGCTGGCAGATTTGCTTTTCCATCACCCCGAATTCACAAATTAAATGCTGATAACACACTTTACTCTTGCCCTGTGTTAGTTCCCTGCTGCGGTGGTGGGGAAGGGAAGGTATTCAATCTCTATCTCAACTCATTAATTTTAAAAAGTTGGCCAGCGTTGGCAAAGTGTTAAGCGTATAAAAATTAATGTTGACAAATCTTTGAGGAGTAGAATGAAACAAAAGAAATCAATTAAGGGAACAGCCCGCAGTCGGTATTTTAGAATCTAAATTGCGCTCAGCCTTGCGCTGGAAGTTACCAGCAAAGCCCCGTGCCAAGTGGAAATCTTAGGAAGGGCTCAAAACAGGAATTGGTATTTGTTTAAACTGCGTGAAGTGGCGATGAGACTCCTCCAGGTCTGTGGGCTCTTCCGGCCTGGGGAGAAAGCTGGGGGCAGTGGGGCCCCATTGGGTGCTGCAGCCATGGCAGAAGCCTCGCTGTGTGTTTCTGGGGAGTCTTGCATGAGGGTTCGGTGATGTGCAGGAGGTTGGTCCGTGTGCCCACAGCTCCGACGTTGGTGTGGTTTCGCTCTTTGCCCTGCATCCCAACGCTGGCGCCGATGCCTCGTGTGTCAGCATCCTGCTGGTGGTGCAGGAGGGCTGGGGGCTGTGTGGGGCATGGGGGGGGGGCTGGGTCGCGGCACTCACTGCTTCCATGCTGTGCCCAGGCTCTGCACACAGGCTGATGGGGGCTGTGAGACCAGCCCCACGTGGCCGTGCCCCAGCGCCCCGACAGCCGCCTTCACCCGAGGGACGGCGCTGCCCGGCGATCAGTGAGTCACTTCTGCTTAGGACAGCAGTATAAATTAATTCGGAAGTCTGTGTGATCTTATCAGTGTTATCTCAGGCTTTGTATTTTAAGGCTTCCGTGGCCTTCAGAGTAAATAAGTGTTTTCTCAGGCTGACACACAGACCTGGAGGAGAAGGGCAAGTTGTCGTGGCCGGCGCTGGCGCAGCAGTAGAATCCCGCAGGGTTTTCACCATCCATCCTCTCGCTGGGCTGATGTTTGATTGCATCCCTCAGCAGCAGGCTGGAGGTGAGCCCAAGGTCCCTCCCCAGACCCACAGCCCCCCAGGCACCATTCCTGGCAGATGGAGCAGAGGGTGCTCAGAGCCACGTGTGCCCTTATGTGAGCACCTGGTTCCCCAGGGTCTTCTCCTCTGCTTCAGAGTAAAATAATTCATTGAAGCAGGTTCCATTTTTTCCCACATGTACTTTCTTGCTGTAGAAATTTGGAAAGACCCACAAGAATTTCAGAGGACTGGGGAAGAAAAATCTCTATTACTGGGGAAGGGTAAAAGAGAGATCCATCAAAGGATATCTCGAGCATTCACTTAATTTTATTACTTTAAGCGACTTTATTACCTTCATCTTGCTTTCTGTTGCATTCCAGCACTTATTTAATAAACCCCTCTCTGGTTTTAAATAGCAGTTTCGTTTTTATGGTAATGCTAAACTTAATCAGATGCTCAAATTAGCTTGAAATTAATTATATTGACTGCAATAAACCTTAGCTCCCTCTTCACATCCTGCGCGCAGTTCTCCTTCAAGGCTGCTCTAAATGCCATTGAGATCCTGAATGGGTTTCAGCCCAGTTCCTGCTGACGAGGGCACTGCCCGCATTGTCCCCGTGCTCAGGTGGAGAGGGAACCAATAGAGCCTCTGCCTGGAAATTTGCAATGAGCGTAGAATCGTTAAGGTTGAAAAAGACCATGAAGATCATCTGGTCCCATCACGCTGTGCTCACAAAACCAATGGGCCGTACAAGTCTGGGGGTCGGCAGTGTGAGCTCCCCGTGGCATCCCTGGTGGGCTGTGGGCAGCCGGGGGGCTGCAGGGCTCTGCTGAGTGCTGGCCCCATAACTCCTGCCAGTGGTGATGGTGGTTTTAATGTACGACCTCAGGGCCACTGGGCATGCCATGACCTTGGGCCAGAGCGAGGTAAGGAAGGAGGGATCATCCCTGGGATGTGAGCTGAGGGGGCTGGGTTTGCTGTGCAACCTCCGGATGGGTCAGTGCATAGCATGGAGAAGAACCTTTGGGAAAGCTTGGCTGCTGGGGCCCTGCTCTAGCCCTGAGCTGGCTCGCTCTGGTTTCTCCATGCTGGTGGCAGTGTTGTGAGCAGGGTGAGCTGCACAGCTTTCCATTGCCTTGGCTGAGGGCCCAGGACGTCCTTGTGCTCCCACCTGGGGTAAAAACCCACTTTACATTACCATAACCCACTGACTCTTGTGTCCCGTCCCTGGTGCTGCACGGCAGGGTCATGGCACTGGTGATGCTGGTTTGTGGCACCTGCAGCCTTCCCTGATGGCCCTGCATGTGAGAAGGGCCGTAGCAAGGCCGTGATGGTGGGAAGATGCCTTGAATTGCTCTCCAGGGCTTCTCCCTTGCTGCCAGCAGCAAGCATTGCTCTTCACTCTGCTGCCTGCGCAGCTATAGCCAGGCCCTACAGCAGCGCCTGCGATTGATAATTGCTCAGTGTTGGTGGAAAGCCATTTATTATTGATGCCAGTTTAGAGGGCTGATGAGCTTAGCATGCCTCGTTGCTCCAAAAGGAGCACTTCCCTGCGTTAACCCCTGCTGCGCCAGCCTCCCGGCAGCTCCGTGCTGACCTCCCGCCTGGCCTCGGACGCACGGGGTGTTAAATGCGTTAATGAGAGCTACGCAGTGATGCTGCCAGTGCACGGCCTGCCCGGCTGCTTGCCCCGAAGTCTGCTGTGACTTTGCATTTAAATAGCCGGAGGAGTTTGTAATATTAAGGCATGGTTCATTGCCAGCGAAATTCGGGCTAGGTATACGCTTCAGTGGGAGTGCAGACAGCCTGATTCATTGAGGATTCCTGCTAAATCTGCTGTGGGTTCCCAGGGACCTGGAAAATGCATTATGGTAAAAATCAACATGACCTTCTGAAAGCACCGCACGGAGAGTATATCTGTATTACAGCGCTGGAGCGGCGCTTGGCTCGGCAGAAGCCTTTCCCATTGTTTGCATTCTGGCTGGATGATAGAAAAGTAATCAAATTAGTATTAAAAAAACACAAATCGAGCAATATCCGCAGACTGTGTTTAAGTTACACGAGATACATTATGGTGTGCACGCACACGCACGCCCCTGTGCAATTGTCATGTTAAAGCTTGTTTTGCTTTTGATTGGCTCCCAGGCAGAATAACATGGGGGCTGCGATGTAAGTTGCTTTTCCTTTTGGAATGAATAACTCTTGTGGTAAAGCTGACACGAAGCATAAATTTGTTAAATTACATAAACATTATTGCGACCCATAAAATTCAATGAATCCTCGTCGCCTGTTTACTCATGGCTGGCTTTACTGTTTGCACAATGTAATTTAACGTGTCAATTTGCTCTCAAATAAAAAACATCTGGCCTTTTGACATGCCAAAAAAGCTGCAGAGACGATCTGAGAAAGGAGCTAAAAGCCCAGGCTTTGCATAGCAGTCAGCGAAGGGCTCTGAAGAGGAAGCCAATATCATTCAGATCAATTGATGGCCTCTTGGCAAACCTACTTCTGTAAACCCTGTAAGATTAGTAAATTTTATCCTAATTAAAATTAAGAAAAGCCACGGAAGGCTGGCGCGCGCTTCGCCATCGCGTCTCCTGCCAATATTGACATCCATCCGATTGGATTTTTAAACAATCTTATTATTTTGCAATCACGAGTAACAAGAGGAAAATTATACTTTTATAAGGGATTTTTATTCTGGATGAGCTGCGGAGGCCCGGTGCATTAATTCACCTCCCTAAGCCCCTTAGCTCGCGGTTCTCCTCCAAAACCTCCGATCTGGTGGCGGGGAGCGTCTGGCGGCCGCGCGGCCGCGCTGAGCAGAGCCGTAAATCTGGGCTTAATCCCTAATGAGCAGTAATGCCTCTCACTCCCCGCCACGACGCAGCGCAGGAGATGCTGACCTAAATAACACGGGTGTGGGAGCCACATGTGGCACCAATCCGAGCTCGCTCTTTGTGCTCTGCGCTCCCATCTGATGGGCTGTTAGCGCTGATTGATTGAGACGTTTATGATTTGCATAGGAGACAGTTCGTGTAATTACGGATTACTGAATAAAGCCAATTGGTTGCAAAGATTAGCGAGGCCAGGTCCCGCCGGAGCGCTGGGAGAAGCGCGCATCATTTCTTATTGCTCTTCTCATCTTTGCAGTTGAAAAAACAAAACGTGGCCTGTTGGGTCGCGGTCTCACCGTGGGCAGATCCATGGATGGGAAGCGCCATTCCTGCCCCAGCATCGCCACGGTCCGGCGCATGGATGGGAGCGAGGAGCAGGGCTGGGCCCGCGGCCAGCTCACGGGGCGGCTGAAAACCCTCTGGAAAAATCAGAGCAGATTCTCACCATGAAATCAGGGGGTTACAGTGAGTTCAGGCATTGTTTTAATTAAGGGAGAGACATCTCTTCCTTGAGGGAAGGCTGAAATCACGTTACGGCCGATAGGAAAGATTTCCCATATTGTCAGCAATGGTTAGACACGTTTGTGGGTAAATAAATTGTGATTTCTTTTCACCCGCTAGGAGAACACACAATATTTTCTTTTAAAGTATATGGGGCTGGCGGTGGTTTTGCTCTAATCAAGTTCTTGGCGTTTCATCCAGGCTTATAATGGGACTCAAGTAGTTGCACATTTTCTGTAATTGGACTCGAGTAATTGCACATTTCTCTAAATGATTAATGAACAGAAATAGAAAGTTTGAAAAAAGTTGCCTGCAACGCTGCAGGAACCATAATGTCAGCAGTGCTGGGGGTGGGACTGCTGTGCAAATGGGTACAGACTGATGGCCATGGGCTGTGCAGGGGTGGAGGACCCCCACCATGCACCGGGTGCAGCCAGGGGAGAGCAGGGTATGGCACAGAGCTTTGTAGGGCTCAGCGGGTGGAGGAATTATGGAGCTGACGTGCCAGAAGTGATCCTGCCAAGCGGTGCTCTATCATTTCAGTTCTCACCATAGATCAAAAGAAAGAAATTCCAATGCATGGATTTCTGCCTTTTTTTTTTTTTTTTTCCCCTGCAGAGCAGCTATTGCACGATGACTTCTGCTTTGTTTGTGTCCTGCAGCTACTGAGTGGGTGACTCCTCTCACTCCGCACTTACTCTCATTATAGAGCAGAATTTGATATGAGAGTCAGCAACATATGGTGCGAATCACCCGCTTTGGAAAGGGGGAAAAAACAAGAGTGGTGGATAGCCATATGTAAAACCTGACTGCAAACACAACAAGGGGAAGGCTGATTCTGCACACTGCAGTGCTGAATCTGGAAGTACTTATGCCTCCGATGACATTTGCTGCTCTGCATGGAAAGATCTGCAGCTCCCCGTGATCTGCAGCACATGGCCAGATGTGGGGCGAGGTGCATGGACGTTTTTGAGGGAATAAGTGCACATCTGCTTAAAGCTTGGGTTCTGCACCCAAAACTTGGGTCCTTCACCCAGTGTTTGGGTCCTTCACCCAATGCTTGGGTCCTTCACCCAACACTTTGTGTCATGCACCTGACGCCCTCTGTAACTTCAACCAAACCCCTCCTGAAGCTGTTATGTGCTGATGTTGGTAAAAAACACACTTCCCAGTGACAAATTTCTGCTTTGCCCCTCTGGGTGAGGCCTCTCACTGTGTGATTCACCAACAGCCCATGCGTCCACTGTAGGCAGCTCTCTCCCATCACTGACACTTGCTGTGTTGTGTGCATGGCTTTGTGATGCTACTTGGCTTTCCAGGGGCTGGCACTGGCTGGAAACAGGTTGTTTGGCTGTAATTTTTGGCTGTATGTTTTGGCCAATGGCCTTTTTTTTTTTTTTTTTTTTTTTCCCTTCCTGTCAGGGTGGGAGTTGCTGCAAGGGAAAGGGGGTCATGCTTTTTTTTACAGATGTGCCAAGAATTACACTCCATCAACCAAGCTTCCCACTGCCAGGACTCAGGAATCAATGAAAAAAAAAAAAATAAATAAAAGGGAGATGAAAGATGGTGGTTTAGATTAGAAGAGAAATATTTTTGGGGAAAAAATGTACCACGGGCTTTGCTTGGCTCCCACTGTGCCCAGGGGCTCCCGACCCCAGCCATGGTCTGGGATTTGTGCAGCACAGCATGGATACGTCCATCCTGGCACGAGCTGGCCGTGCTGAGCAGCAGCCAAGCAACAGCAAAATAGGATTTATAATACCTTCAGCTTTACTCCCCAGTTTTGGCTTTGAAGATGAATGTTTGCTGTGCTGTTATTCATTTATACATTATTTTTCCTATCTCCTGAGAGGCTCCGTGCTTCCTCCCCCCCCCACACACAAAGCATTTATTTCTATTTCTAAAAATCCCATCAGCTCTTCCTTCAAAGTTTGTACACGCAATCAGCCCTCTGCATTCCCGTGCAAACACTTCCTGATGCAGATGCAATCCTTGTGGTGTGAGTTCACGGCAGGTGAGAAATTCCTCTGGAGCCCATGAAGACACAGAGCTACCCCAAAGTTCTGCATGCTGCATGCGTTTGGGTGGATGGGACGGATGGGACCAAATGGGACATGGGAGGGGACATAGGGCATGAGGAGGAGATGTGGGGACAGGGACAGCCACACCATGCCCTGCAATATGCCCTGGGAGGTGGGGCAATAACGTGTGCAATGGGCTGTTGCAAAAGGAACAATGAATGCAAACGAGTTGGAGAGGGTTTTATTATTAAAGGGAAGATTGATGGTTCAGCTATCTGGTGTGGGAAAAGCCAGTGTCCTGATTAAATGTAATTATCTGCAGCACTAATAAAAGCTTGCCGATTTCCCCGGGTCGTGCTGCCCTCTGCTTTAGCTGCGCACACAAACATTAATAAGCAGCAGCTGTGAGAGCTGGGAGAGGAGTTCAGGAGATGCTCATCACACCAGGCGCTTGCTAATTGCTGGTCAAGGACAAACACGTCGCTTATCACAGCTGCTGTTAAGCTGGCCTTGCAGGGTGAGGTGTTTTGCTCTGCTCCAGGCTGCAGTGTGGAGATGGAGCAGTTTGTCTCTGCATGAGTGCCTGGAAGGAGAGGAAATGTGGCTCAGCTCTGGCTGCCTCCAAGAAAAAATGCACCTGCCTGGAGGAGGGAACTGGGGGTCCGTCTTTGTGTGCACAGAGAGGTTAGCTGGTGCCCTGTGCTCCTGCAGCCGCAGGCAGGGATTGGTGCACTCCTCGCCCCAGGAAATGGCACGGGGTGCAATTGGGCAAGACAATGATGGGACGGTGATTTGGTGAGGTAATGATGGGATGGCGGTCTGGTGAGATGATGGTGGGATGGCGAGCTGGTGAACTAATGGTGCTGATGACCTCAGAACAACAAGAACAAAGGCTGGGCCAAGGCGAGGAGGAATTACCTGAAATGAGATGCCTGGGAGTGCTTTGATCTGCCATTGTTTTAATTACTGCCTCGAATAAGAATTTGAGATTCTGGATAAAGGATACTTGGATCAACCGCGTAATGAGCCTTCCCTTTAGCGGAGGTGTGAGTGAACCTGTGGGTCGTTCTCTGAAACTGCCCAGTTGTGTCAGCAAGGGTTGGGCTGTGCTGGGAAAGGAGTGGGGAGCAAGCAGAGGCACAGCTCTGTGCTTGCTGCCGGGAGCACGAGAACGCTGCTCCAGCATTCCTCAAAGCAACACCAAGCAGTGCAGGCTCCATCACCTTTAGGTGATGCTCTCCTCCATCTTCCTGGAGAAGTCACTCAGCCTGAGGGAGCTCTGAGATCTGGGGCACAAAATCCCAGGAAAAGACACTTCCTCCTGCCTCTATTGCTCCTTCTTGGGACTGGATTTCTGTACTAGTGCTGGTGGGTCAGACTGGATGCGTGTCCTCCTGTCTTTGGATGCAGTGAGGCTGACGCACAGCGCCGTGCTGCTGTGCCAGAGCCATGCTGTGGGTCCTGCAGGCAGGCTGTGTCCCAGGGATGTCACGGGGGCTTCAGCTGCAGTACATTTTTCAATTCTGCCTGACCAGGGGATAAATAGAGGGAATTTTCCCCTGGATGCATCTGTAAGCGATTTCCAGTTGGGAAGCTATCATTTTTCTAATGGCCATGTTTGCTGTAAATTCATGGGCACGGCCTCAGAGCCCTGGGGCTCAGTCCAGCTCCCATCAAAGTGAGTGGAAATGGATTTCTGCTTCCCGCAGTCCTCACCAGAGCTGGATTGGACCATCATGTTGCTGTTCCAAAGCACGGGGTGAGCTCAGGGTGGTCCCTAAATAATGGCCATTAACAGTAAGGACTGGCAGACGCTGCCCTGGCTCCATGCTGCTGCCAGAGCCATTAACTCAGGCTGCTTTTCCAGCACTGTTCTTCAGACAGTATTGCACCTCGGGGTGAGTGAGAAGCAGGGCTGGAGGCGATGCTCAGGGCTTGCACTGCAGCCTGACAACTCTCCCACAGGACAAGAGAAACCCTTTGGGCATCACATCTGGCACCCGGCATCAACCTGATTTTGTAGTGCAGCAGGATGCACCTCATGTACTTTTTCGTCTCTTGCTGATGGCTGGGGATGGCAGGAGCCCACCTGTGCGCAGAGGGAGCAGAACCCAAGCACTGTGGCCATGGCCTTGTTCCATCCGCTGTGATGCTGCGTGGGGTGGGGTTGTGGGTGAGCTGCTGGGGCTGGGGAGCAGCAGGGCTCTGAGGGGCGGCTCTGGCTGCTGGCAGGGACACAGCTGAGCTCACAGCTGTAACAATCCCAGCCCTTCTGCCTCTCTCACCTCCCACCGATCAGGGAGGAAAGCTGATTTTTTTTTAAATACTTTTTTTTTTTTTTTTTTTTTTTTTGCAATTTCATTTACTACAGGCTGAAAGATTGCTGTACAGGACCGGCTCTTGTGTCCTCCAGCTAGTTAGAGTGCAATGCTGCTTAAATTGTCTTTTTGATAACTGTTCTGGCTGTGCGAACAGAGGTTTCTGTGGGGAATTCACACAGCGCTGCCTCCAAATTCCCCGATCCTTCATATTGCAATATTACTCTTTACCTAGCAGAAGATATTCCTAATCGGCTTCACAAAAAGCAATAAAGCTCTTCAACACTTCGTTGGCTTTGACATTTAAGGCACGCAGCAGGTGGGAGAAGGTGCTCGGTGGCCTCATGGTGCTGCCGTGCAAGCAGGGACAGGACCAGGACCAGGCTCCTTGCTCCCAAGCAGCCAGTGGGAAAGTTCAATTGCAATGCTTTGTTGTGTCTGTTTATCAGTTTAGTCCATCTGCTTTGCAGCACTCAGGTCTACTTATGTGCTATCAGAGAGTTCATGGTGTAACAAAGCACAGTTTGGATGGGGTTTGGGCCAACCTGGTCTGGTGGGAGGTGTTCTTATTGCTCTAGCACAACAGGGGGTTGGAACTGGGTAAGCTTTAAGGTCCCTTCCAACACAAACCATTCTGTTTCTATGATTCTATGACCTATCTTATGAGATATCACCTGATCTTATAGGGCATCGATCAATCTTACAGAGCATCAACACATCTTACGGGGCATTGATCAGACTTATGGAGCATTGATCCACCTCACTGGGCATCAGTGCATCTTACAGGACATCAGACCTTCCTATGAGGCACTGATCAGCCTTACAGAGCATCAGTCCAACCCTCTTTAGCAGGAGGTTGGGCTAGATGATCTCCAGAGTTCCCTTCTAACCCCTATGATTTCTGTGATTCTCTGATCCATTTTGTGAAGAACTGACCCATGTTTGGGGCATTGACCCATCTTATAGAGCATCTCCCAGGGCTGACTGTGGCTCTCCCATCACATCCAGGACTGCAGGCAGCCTAGCTCTGTGCTGGTTAGGTGCAGAGCGTGTGGGGCTGCACTGATGTTGGCCAACAAGCGGAATTGAGCCCTTGTGCCTCCCTATGGCCACAGGTCCTCTGGTTCCTCCTCTGGCCCGTGATCCTGAATGGCTTTTTCCCACCTCGGCAGCTTTCTGCTGCAGCTCCTGTGCCCCAGCTGCAGTGGCTTAGTTTTATGAGCCTGCAACTGCAGCCGCTAACTGCTGCCTACAAGCCCTGGGAGGATTTCAGCTGGAGTAGGAGTAGCGTGCAGAGCATCCTGGCGCGATGCCGCTTCTCCTATAAAGCGTCATGTTTCCAAATGGGTAATTACTGCACTGGGATTTATGCAGTACTTCCTTTAAGTGGTTGTGTGGGCTGCCATTCCTCGATGAATTAAAAAGAAAGCAGAAAAAAAAGGAGCTGAATCCAGTGGCGCTGCGAGTTCAGGGCAGAAATGAGATCAGCTTGCTCTGCCCTTACCTGGCAATAATAGGAAAGTGCTCTTTCAATTGAGCTGTTCCATTCTTTTGCCCTGAGCTATGAGAAGTAGATTGGATGAAAATTATCAGGCTCCCTGTCTAGAATAAATATTCTTGAAATGGAGCAAGTCATAAATAAGCGAGCAGCAATATCCTGGGTTATGAAGATATAATTTCTATCTTTAATAGCTGAGTAGGCCCCGGGGACTGTCTGGAAGTGGCCTGCCTGGCCCCAGTATTGATGAAGGGAAAAATACAAATAAGCAAAAAAGCTTTTGTTTCCTTAACCCTGAAATTATTGATACTTTGAGGCAAACCATGAGGCGCTGTGGCCGAACCCTGCAGGTCCCTCTGCTGCAGATGGTGGCAGCATCAGATGGGGTCTGGCTCCGGGTTCACCCCATAGCACTGCTCAGGTTCCCTCTGGCTCCCGTTTCACCCCACAGCACTGCTCTGCTGAGGGCAGAAGCAGAGGATGTGGCAGCATGGCATCATGGCAATGTGCATGGGGAGGGATGGGACCTGCCCCACTTTGGGTTGCCCTGGGTGTCCCAGCAGGGATAATGGCACAAAAGGAGCACCTTGATTTACCCAAAAGCCAACAGCCCGGCCCTTAGAAGTCGCAAGGTGGGACAATAATTAATAAGAGTTGCCTGGATGAAGCTCCAAATTTGATGGGATTAGTCTTAATGGTTTTATTTTTAAAAGCCATTTAATTACTAATCAGCTCTCCCTTACCAGCTAATGTGTGCTGGTGCTGTTTAAAGCAGTCTGCGAGGGGGCTTTGCTGGCGGCAGCTGGGTGGCTCACAGAGCTCCTTACTGACATCCTCCCCTGAGCCGTGGCTGAGCCGTCTGCACGCAGCTCCATGCAGCAGCTGCCCCCAGATTTGCCCCAAAACACAGCAGCTGCACACCACCACATATCGGAGTGCCCAGCTTTTGCTTTCGGAGCAGAACCAGGGAGGGATGCAACGTCCCCGTGACGCTGGCAGCTTGCACTGCCCAGATCGGGTGCTCACCCAGCCCCCAGCCCATTAATTTCTAACACAACGGAAGACGTTCCTTAATCTTTTAATTATACGGAGTGACGTGGCTGAAATAACTCCTTTCATTTCTGGGCCACTGACATGATTAAGAACTGAGGTCTACAGTTAGGGGAAAAAAAACACGGTGTAAATTGCCCATAATGTGAGATCTGTATCACCTTCCCCTGAAAACCCCAAGCGACAGAGCACCGCGAATCCATCACACGAGGCTGGTTAGGGGAAGATTGCACCATTATTAAATTATATGTTTTTTAAAAACGACACGCTGATCTGTTTCGTACCAGTAAATATGTGATTTACATTTAATTCTGAGTAACCTTTCCATGATCAGTGAGGTGTGAAGGAATTTAATGACACAAAGCTACATTTATGAAGAGACCATTCATATTCATTAGGCTCACGCATTAACAATCCTGCCAGTGACATCTCTCTAGCATGTGCTTTATTACTGCAGTTTACAGTGGCTCAGAGCAGGGTGAGCTGCGGCTGCGCATCCGTGCAGGGGTACCCATGGGCAGCAGCATCCAAAAAGGAAAATGGGCCTGGAAATTGTGCCCAGGTTGGGCAGGGAGCGTCCTTCTGGTTCAGAGAGAGAGGATTGGGATGGAAAAGAGTCTAAGGCTGGGGTCATCATCTCCAGAGGTGTTCCAAAACTCAGGGGATGCGGCACTGAGAGGCACGGTGGGATGGATGGGTTGGGATTGGGTTTGGGGATCGGAGAGGTATTCTGCAACCTTAATGATTCTACTCCACTCTACTGTATTCTGTCCTACCCCATCCTGTCCTATTCTATCCCATCCCATCTATGATTCTGTTGTTCATCATTTTCTTTGAAGCAACCCAATAATGAAGAGCAAAGGAAAACCCCAGCCTGAGAGAGCACAACTCCAGATTTGGACATGGACAGTTCTCCTGATTCAAGCTTGGCATTCCAGACAATGGGCCGTGGAAGGAAAAAAAAAAGCAAAAAACAATATGGGGGCATGCAGTTCTGCTTCCCTTAAGTGATGATAGGGACCTGCTGGGGTCCCATGACTGGATACAAGCTCATCTGCACAAGAAGATGTGCCACTCCCTGAGGAAATTAAAACGTGGCTGGCATTGGAATACTTCCTGCAAGCCCCTGCCTGATGGGGAAGCAAATGAACCGCAACTGTCTGCATTGAAAAATAATTGGGCATATTTGGCCATAAGCAATCAGCACAGGCGGGCTGCAGGCAGAGCCTTTCCCTGCCCAGACACATGGCCTGGGGGGTGACCTGTGCAGAGAGGGAAAGTGGGGACATCTCTGTGGCCTTGGGATGGTTTGTGCCACGGGAGAGGCTGCTGCTGGTGTTCTCACATGGCCTGTGTGCATTAAGCATTTTGCACCATGTTATATAGCCACCACACAACTGTGTGCAGTGCTTGGATAGCAAAAAGGGAACCATCCTGGAGTACTCGCAGGGTTCTGTCCGTTTGTCTGGCTTTCTGTCTTTGTTCCAAAGGCCGTGGGAGTCCCACATCTCTGCTGGATGGAAATGCTGGGCTGTTGAGTTCTGCTGAGTGTTGCACCAGTGATGCACAGAGGGGGGCACAAAGCAATGGGTTCCTGCAGCCCTGCTGCACGGGGAGGGGGCCCAGTGCAGAGCCACTTTCCTGGGGAGGATGCTGCCTAAAGCAGATGACATTGCAACGTGCCCACTTTCAGAGCAGGCAGAAGTAGCTTTACGGGCCGCCTGCAAATGAAACATTAATTAATTTACCAGCAGGAAGGATATAAATAACTAAATCAGATGGTGCGACTTATTCATGAGGTCCTGATGGAAGGCAATTGTTATTCCTGGCTGTGCAGGTTAATGAACACGGGCTCCTTTTTCCAGCACTCTGCTCTGCCAGGCGCAGTGGCACGCTGCTGTCCCACCTGGCCTTGGGGGTTGAGCATCCCCTCCCTGCGTGCTCCATATGGGGATGGGATGGCCTCACACAGCCCCGGGGTGGAACGTAGGGATTAACTGCAGCTTTTTGAGGCTTTACTTCTGTGGCATCCTTAATTCGTTGGGAAGTGCTGAGTACATTGCTCTGCTGAGACTGTCACAGTGTAAATTGGGCTTTGTGAATGCACATTTGTCTTCCTACTCATTACAGCAGCAATGGATGCTGGGCTGGGAGCACCCCCAGAGCACCCACTTCTGACCCCACCGTGCTGGGGTGGGCACTGCTGTGGTGCAGCGATGCTTGCAGCCCTGAGGCTGCTGCACGGGGCTGTGGGTCAGCACTGCTTCTGCTATGGGATGCTCGGGGCACCTCCTGCCAGTGCAAAGAGAGACATCCCCACGCCATGCAGAGCCCTGCAGCTCCTGCTCTCACCCCGCAGCTCTTGCCTCTCTTCCCCACGAGCAGAGATTTGCCACAATGTGCCGCCTTTTCATTTGCCAACGCTTAAAGGGATTGCGAAGATTAGGAGATTTCCATTTAGCAGCAGGCAGGCAGCATGTCAGACAGCCTCCTGCTTGAGAATAACAGGCGCTAATCAATAACACCGCACCACAGCCCACAAAAACTGCCCTCAAGTGAAAACCATGCTTTTTTACAAAGGGGAAACTAAAAGCAAATATAAACAAATAAGTGCGAGCTCACCCCAACCATCTCTGCTTTCAGTTTCTGGGAGTGCGTGCACTCGGTTAATGAGAGTGGGGAAAGAGCAGGAGAAAACCTGCTTAATTTGAAGCAGATGCTGAGCCCGTCCTCCCGGCGTGCCTCCCAGCTCGCTTTGCCCTCCAGCTGCAGCCGGGTGAGCAGCATCACGCAGCGCTGTGTGGAGACACATTCGGCCAAGCAGTGCTACGGCTGCACGGCCACAGCTCTGGCCCCACGCACACGAGCTGCCCGGCGCTGACCCGCATAGCGCCGCCGGGTCCCGACGATCGGCAGTGAGATATCATTGTCATTCAGCGTAGTGTGGCTTTTTTCCCCCCTCTCTTTTCACTTTGATTGGAATGCAGCCTCCTGGGAGACATGAACTCATCGCAAATGGCTTCCCAGGGATAGGAACAAATGAAATGTAACAAATCTCCATTTGCAATTTTGGGGGCACGTGACTGGAATGGGAAACGGGGCGGTGGAGCTGAGCTTCCCCGGTGCATTACGGAGCAGCCAGTGGCTGCTGCCTGCTAAAATAAACCCTTTATCACCTTCATCCTTCATTTCCAGCACAGCTAAATAGCACGGCCAAGCAGCGCAGCACGGCCCATTCGGTCCGGGACTTCTGCTTTCCCAACCAGCACAGAAGGAGAAATCCTTTATTTCAGCTCTCTGCTGAGCTCTGTCCCCCCGTGCTCACAGTGGGGCTCTCCTGCCCCATGCGGCCCCCTATGCCCCAAATTGCTCCCAGCCCTGAGCACAGCGCAGCCCTTTTCCAGCCCGTTGCAGACCCACCTCCCTCCCTCTGCCTGCTGCCAGCAGTGCTCACTGGGTGATTTTTTCCCCAGGCAAAGCGACTCTCGCAGGTGCCATAAAGTGCTTAAGCAACATTTATCCCCAGCGCTCAGCATCTCCACGGTCCCCTGGTGTAAGGATGCTTTACCCATGCTGGGATGAAGCGATAGCAAGCGGAGGGCGTGCACCAGCCCAGCACCTGCTGCTCTGCAGGGATGCTCTGTGCCTCCCCAGAGCTGTCATAGCACTGCTTGTTAGCCCTGAGCACACCGAGCCCAGCACTCAGGTGCCACATATGCCCTGGTTTGGCTCAGGGGCAGCTTTGGTTTCCCCCATGAAGGTCCTGGCACCGCAGGTGCTGCACAGCTCCATGACCGCAGCTTTGAGTTATTTTTGGTTCTTTGTGATTAACAAGAAACGTTTGGGCTTTGGGATCTGGGGTTCTTTTTTGGCTTCTTTTCTACATCTATCTGAGTGCCTTTGGCAACTGAACACAAACGCTGAGGCTGACGAAGAACAGATGCAGTCTTACAAAATACATTAACCAGTCCTTGGGGTCAAGGAGACGTGAAAGCAAATGCAAAAATCCCTGGGTTTGCATGGCAGGTTTGGGAAAGCCCCGTCCTGCCTCGGCCCCTGGGTCACCCATAGCCATGCCCCCAGTCTGCCCGGCCCAGAGCCCCAGGCAGCGTCAGCTTTTTGTGTGTGTTTTTTCCTCTTTTTCTTTTTTTTCCTCTTTTTTTTTTTTTTTTTTTTGTTATTTATTTTTTTCCCAGGAAGAGAGTTAATTTTAACTGAACAAACAAAGAAGGAAGCCACTGCTAATTAGACACAGATGAATCTCGGCTGGCTCCCTGGGTGTTCCGGGAGCTGTTTTTCCAGTGCTAATAATCCAGCCTACAACAATGAACGGAGCAGATATTGTTTGTTGTTGCTAATAGATGCTGATGATAACTCTATCCGCAGCGCTGAGGCTCACACCAGGTAGTGCAGGTCGCACAGCGAGGTGGTGGCAGGGGAAGGGCAGGGCTGGGTGCCCTGCAGGTGCTGCCCGCTGCCCGTTGTGCTCCTTTGAGCCAATCTGCTTTCCCTGAGAGCAGTTTTGCTAGCACGTTGCTTCAGTTTTGGGTTTGGATGCAGGAATGGAGCATCCTTAACTCCAGGGGGGTGACTTGCACCCCACAATAAAGGAGTGGGGAGTGGGTGCAGGAGCATGGAGAAGCCATGGCTGCTGATGAACTTGGGACCTGCATCCCCCCACCTGCTGGCTCCTTCCCCAGGACCCAACTCCCTGCATCCCGCTCTACTCCGTGGTTACATGATGGAGAAATGGCTCCACCAATGAGCTGCGTGCTGCTAACGAGTTGCTTGCCATTCCCATGCTGTAGACCGAGGCGCACTGCCACATGTGCTGTGCAGCAGGAACTCAGCTGAACAAAACCCTCGAGGACTTCACGGTGTGGAACAGCACGAGGGGCTGGCACAGAGCACTGCCTGCCTCCGCCGCCCAGCGCCTCTGCTGTGCCTGTTGGCTCCAGGAGCGTTTCCCTGGGGAACTTCAGCAGCAAAACCCCAAGCCGTTTGCTTCGAGATTCTCTTCTCTTGACAACGCCTGCTCTGATTTGTTAAAGAAATAATAGTAAAAGCGGAAGGCGGCCCGGGGGCACTTTGTTCCAACCTGGCTTCCTTATCATTCGCCGCCTGCTTTGCAGCTGGTGGCCGTGTCTGACCCCGCGGAGTGGCAGCGCACGGCCGTGGGACGCAGTGCTGCAGGAGCTCAGCCGCGGGCACAGCGCAGCGCAGCCGTGGGCTCCGTTCACATGCAGAGCGGAGCGGACGGCGTCGGCTGCGTGAAACCAGAGCTGCTATGCAAATGGAACGGAAAAACTGACTGCGCAGAGGAACCGGTGCGGCTTCGCCTTCTTGTATCGAGCCAGTTTCTAACCAAGTGTTTTCTCTCTCTGTCTCTTTTTCCCCCTAAGTGTCAGAGAAGCCATTTCATGAGGTCTCTGCAGAGCCGGTTCCTAATCAGCCTTTAATTTGCTGTCTTGCATGGAGGGAAGGGCTATGAATCAGCAACAAGATTCAAAAGCAGACTCGTTTTCCTAGCTACAAAGCGGAGAGAAGTGCAGAATGCTCAGATCGCAGTGCCAGGCCCTGTGGTCACCTCACGATGGCTTTGAGTCGTTAGAACCAGAGAGGCAGAGCACAGTGCTGCTGAATCACAGCTAAGGCAGGAGATATCGAACACAGCCTGAAATCCGCGCCTAGTCAGGAAGATCTTCAGGCGTGTAATTACCTCTGAGCACATGCTTAGATGCCTTCTAAGCGGCGATGCTCAGCTGAATGAGGGCTGTAATTATGGGCTGCTACCGTACACATGTTTACTACCCACGAGGCGTGCCTGCCCCAGCGTGGGCACTCAGTGCTGCCTGGGCTGGCATGGGAGCATCCAAAAATGTCCTCTCAGAAAGAGCGGTGATGCACCGACATGGGCTGCCCGGGGAGGGGGGTCAGCATCTCTGGAGGTGCTCATGGAATGTGGAGATGTGGCACTGAAGGACATGGTGTGATGGGTTGGCCTTGGGCTGGGGGATCTCAGCGGTTTTTTCCTACCTTAGTAACTCTGTGTTTCTATGATCAGTGGAGCAAGGTGGGGGCCATGGAGAGCATCTCAGAGTGCAAGGATTCCAGCAGCTGCAGTGGGAGTGGGACCTTGCACTCCCTCACCCGACATTCCCCAGGAGGACGAAGCAGGAAAACACGACAAAGGCTTCAGAGACGGGACGATGTATTTATAGCCAAGGCTTTCATGTCACAGAATGCAGGAGGCCAAGCTAAACATGCCGAGGCTGCAAGAAAGCAGGAAACGAAACTGAGACACCAGTGCCAAAGCCACTGAGTGAGAGCAGGGGCCAATGTGAGCGGTGTGGCCCCATCCGTGGTGGGGTCACCCACCCCTCCCCATCTCAGCACCAAGGGCTTAATGGGCTGTGATATTCCCCTTCCCACTTGTGTCTGTCCTATACTCTGGGGAGAGGTGGTTAGAGGTTTTGCAAAGCAAATACGGTGCTGGTTTGCAAACTGTGCAAGCTTTCCAGGGGCTCTGCACAGAGCAGCACTGGTGCCCTGCGGCACCAGCTGCAGGGCTTCTGCCTTCTGGGTGCTCCTCCCCTCTTTCCCAGAACCTCCATGCTCGGGTCAACCTCTCCTTGCACCCTAAAAATTCAAGCCTTACCTTCGAAGTTTCCCATTTAGCTGCTTTCACAAACATGAGATTAAAATGTCAAACAGATGTTGTGTGTGATGGATCCATAGGGTCTGTCCTGGAGGCACTGGCACCTGCTCCTGAAAAAGGAGCAACCCCAGCCAGGGATGCTCGAGGCACTGGGAGCACTGTGTCCTCAGCTCCTGACCTCAGCGAAACCCTGCTCAGCTCTGCTGGCTTCCTCCAAACTTGTTACCTGAGTTTAGAGGATATTTTCTGTATATGACAGATTGCAACACTGAGCCTGGAACCAGAACAACACTGATTAAAGAACAAACCCCACACTTAATGTAGTGTAATGATTTCCACCTAGCTTAATGGCTGCGAAACAGAAACAAGTTATCGCTAGCACATCAAAGTGCTGGAAAAATGTAGTCAACGGTACCTCTGAGCTATTATGCATATCAAGTGGCAAGATATCATCGTGAATAATAAGGGATCTGCAGCAGGGTTGCACAAACAGCAGTGAAGCAATGCTTACCTTACCACGCACCCTCCTCCCGGGGCACATCAAAAGCCCCAAAGAGAGGGCAGCAAATTTCCAAAGAGCTGCACATCCAGAAGTGGTTGGAGGAGGAGATGTGTGATGTCCTGGGGATGAGGCCGGGGTGCAACACAGTTCAGCAGCCACAGCAGTGGTTGGCACGCAAGCTCAAGCGCTGGAGGGAAGAGCTTTCTGTGTCACCAGGTCTGACATAACCCCAGCTGAACTCTTGATGCTCTCAGGTTTGGAGCCCAAAACTTCACACACCTGGGAACTGCTGTGTCTTCCTCCTAAGCCTTTTTCTCCACCAATGTTTTCCCCAGTAAGGAGCAGGGAGTTCAGTGGGGGGCAGGAGTGGGGGCTCAGCTGCAGCACTTTTTTAAACTTATCTCTTTTATTTTCAAAGTTACCTTCGTAGAGCATTGGAAAAGCCATTAGGAATGTTTACCTCTGCTTTATATGTCACCATAAGCTTTCTACACTCCAAGCACTGTCCGTGTCAACGTCTTTCCAACGAGCAGCAGAGGCTGTGTGCCCCCAGCCCCACGCCCTGCAGGAGGACGGCAGCTAATGGATGGGGTTAGTGAGAGCCACAGCCGAGGCTCAGCCCCCTGGCACCAGCCAGCCCCGCCGCCTCGATCTGCTTAGTAAGGCATTTGCAGTCTTCAGCAATTACAGCACAAAGAAAGAAATGCACTTGACTTGCAAATAGCGTTGGGCAACCAATGAGTCTCTCTACCCACAGAGCTAGCGCTGAGGCTTACCACGCCGGCTTAGTCTGACACAGTTAAATTTTCGCAGCGAGTGCTGATGACAGAGGATTACAAGAAGGAACAGTCCATCCTAAATAAATGGTTTCACTCGAGAGCTGCAACCCAATTTGCTAATTCCTCTGGTATTTCTGGCAGCAGCACCACTTGCTGTGCTCTCCCATACTAATGCGTTCCTGGACTGGCGCATCCATCTGTGGGGTTATTGTGATTGTTATTGTGATTCTGGGAGGGATTAAACCCTGGCCCATTACCTCAGTGTTACCAAACGTGTTGTGAGTTCTGAAAAAGGAGAGATTGGGCAGGAAAATTAAGTGGCACAGATGAGAGCACCTGTTGTGGCTACCCCTTAGGTCCTGGGCTGGGGATGGGAACAGAGACTGGTGGCACTTCAGCTCTTGCCCACTTTGCCCTGCTGCTTCCCAAGGTTGTTTTCCATGCAGAAGATGCTATGAGTTATGGAGGGACACCTGCCCTGTGCTATCCCCACATCCCTGCTGCCAGGGGCAGAACCACCCACCCAGTTGCCTCTTGGTGAGTGGGACGGTCATCATGAAGAGTGCTTTAATTAACGGTGCTCTCAGTATAACTCAGAGAGGAGCCCACCCCATTGGGATGGGACCTTCCTGGCTCCCAACCCATCCAGACCACCCAGAGCAGCATTGGGAGGCATTGCCCCACCTACACCTCCGTCACAGCAGAGGTGGATTCACATCCTGGAGATGTGCAATCTCTGCCTCTCTCAGGCACGTGTCTGGGCACGGGGTGCTGTATCCACGCCCCGAAACAAGGATCTGCTCCACGCATGAACTTCACTCCCAATGGTCCCGATAGCTGCACTTGGAGGTATTTCCAGTGGGAGGTATTTCCACTGGGAGGTGTTTCCATTTGGAGTTTTTCCCTTTGGAATTATTTCCATTTGGAAATGGCTCTCATGCTCTGCGCACGGGAGCGGTGGCCCAATGTCACGTGTGTGCATAATCCTCTGCCAGGAACAAAAATAAGACAAACATTCAGATTAAATGGAGCATTAAAATAAGATCAAGATGGTATTAATATTCAATTAGAGCCAATCAGGGGAAGGCGAAGGCCGACTCCTCCATTATTTCTTTGTTTGCAGGGGCCTTTCCTCCCTGCTGGAAGCCAAGTACTGTCCCCGTGCCCTCATGCCATGCAAGGATGGCAAGCAAAGCACACAGTTTCTGCATGGTGTGGGGGAATGAGCACAACGAACTCTCCAAACTGGGGAAGAAGCTGCAATTCTGGGTGCAGCTCCATCCCCTCACTGCCATTCCCATCTCACAAAGGCAAGCTGGAATGGTGGGGCTTGTTTGTGCTCCAAGGCTGCACATGAATAAAACATCTCCGGAGCACAGGCTGCCTTTGTCTCGCTGGGAGCCGGGTGCTCTGGTTTTTGCCATGTGCGCACAGCTCGGGCAGCAAGATTTTAATGGGACACTGCCTGCGACCAAAATAAATGAGGAATTGTTCTGTCCTTTCCTTCCCTGCTGAGGGAGGCTTCCTCCAGCCAGGCTGAGCCCCTTAACTCCTTGTGCGCCTCGCTTGGCCTTCCTCCCAGCGAGGCCATGGCCACCTCCGCTGATGCTGCACATCTTTGCCTCAATGCAGGGGAAAGCAGCCCTGTGGGTGCCAGCCCGTCCCACTGCTGGCTTTCTGCTGAAAAAAAAGATAATAATCTTCATCAGAAATGAGTCACAGCAGGGCTGGGATGAGCCCACGCACAAATGCTGCTCCGTAGGGTAGCGGCAGTGCTGGCTGCCAGCACCCAGCCCTGAGCATGCTCGGCACAGGGAGATGGGGGTCCCTGGAGTCACAGTGGGGAAATGTGCCCCAGAAAATGAGGTTGCCTCAAAATGTGCCTGGAGTTGAAATGTGGGAACGAGAGAGCCAATCTGACCTTGGTTCCCCCAGCCCAGAAATAACGGGGTGAAAATCACCCCCTAGCAAGGCCATGCCATGGGCAATGGAGAAGCAGCACCTAGGTAATAAGTAATAATCATAATAATAATGAAGCCATTCACAAAGAGCCTGTTTAGGTCCAGCACAGCCCTAGAGCTCCCCACTCCAACCAGAGCTGTTCTCCCCTTGCCTGGCCATGGTGCAGAGCTGGAGACACTGCCACACCAGACACACAGCACTGGGACATCCCATTTTCCTAGGTCCCCATGTCACTATGGCCCTGGCATCGGTGTCAGTGGGAGCCTGGGGTTGGTGGAGCTGTGGGGCTGCTTTTAAGTGCTTTGTGGGATAATGGAACCTCTGAAATGGTACCAAAATGTGACCAGGATGTGCTCTACTCTTAAACTCTTCCTACAGTTGAATCTTCCCCAGCCCTGGTTGGCTTCAGGAAGGCTGTTGAGATGAACAAACGATGAAAAGATCTGATTTTCCCTTCCAGAAACCATTCTGATGGCAGCACATGAGCGACAACATGTTCCTTCCAAGCAGGCGGGTTAGAACTGGAGATGAGGGTATTTTTTTTTAATCCCCATCCAAGAGTGATTTCAGCATCTCCTCTGCGAGCGTCCCCCAGATCCCCCTGCTCTGCCCCATATCCACGTCTGCACAGCTGCCTGCAGCTGCTGCTCCCTGTGGGATGCGACGCACTTCTATGGGGCTGTGGTTATGGGATGGAGGAGCTGCGAGTCCCCAGGATGGGTCCTGCTGGGTGGTGGAGCTGTGGAAAGCCAGAGCCACGCAGGGGAGAAGAAATGCAGGAGGAGTGGCATGCGAGACGTGATTGCTCGCTACAGGCGTGTTGGCTCCGCATGTGTAAAAACAATAATTAAACGTAAGATGTGGGAGGATTATTAAAGGTTTTATGGCATCTAATCCTTTTTGAAACCTTTTCAGTAGGCTGGAATCTGAGGCTAGAGCAATAAAAATGCAAACTACACCCAGCTTCATTCTGCGCGCCGCCATTCCCCCTCCGCGCTCATGCCCTGGGTGCTGCGGGGCTGTGGGAGCGGCAGGGGGAAGGGGCCGGGTGTGGGGTTACACGTGGGTGGGTGCACAGCTGCACCGTGTTCCCCGATACCTCCAGGTGATGCCCCCTGGGTGCTGCCGCGTCCCTCCGTGTGCAGATGGATGGGAGCCGTCGCCGCAGCCCTGCGAGCTTTCGCGGAATGCAGAAATGAAGGCGCCTTTTGGATTTCAAAGCTGGGAGAATTCTTTTCCCCCCTCCTTCAGAAGGGCTTATCTCCATGAAATTAGTAATTGGCGTTGCTTCACGGAGCCGGGGAGCGCCAGCAGCCGGTAACACCCACGCCGCACTCCATTCTCTTGGAGAGGCCCTGCAGCCAAAGCAGAGCCTAACGAAGATAATAACACGGAGAAAAAGAAAGAAAAAAAAATACGAGAAAGAAAGAAAAAGTAGACAGTGCTGAAATCAGAGGTGACCTCTCCTTTTGCCGACTCCTGCACTTCCCAGCCCCTCACCAAACCAGTGCTGCTCCAGACCCACGGTGCCTGGGGACAGCAGCTGCCTCCCCCCGAGCTCCGGCCTGGCACGTCGGGGCGGCAGCACCCCGTGCCAAAACAGGTTCTGGCTGATGGCTTCCAGCGTGCTCATTAACTTGGTGTTCTGGTTGGCTTCCTTAATTGTGTTTTGTTTTTCTCCATGCATGCCAGGCTGGTCCTGCCCTTGTTCTTGGAGCTCCAAACCTGGGGGTCTCCGGCAGAGGTTGGGGATGGATGGGGCATCCTCTGTGCTATGGGGATGCTGTGGGTGCTGCAGTGATGCAACAATGCCATGGTGATGCTGTGGCAATGCTGTGGTGAAGCTGCAGGTGCTTTGGCAGTGCTGCAGCAATGCTGTGAGTGTTGGGGTGATACTGTGGCAACACTGTGGCGATGCCTTGGCCAGGGGAGCTGAGAACACCAGTTCATGGCCACTCCTGGTGCCTCACTGAGTGCTGCAGGATAATCCATATCAGCAAACCGACCCCAAAAACCAGCTCACCTGCCAGCGCCGAGGCCAGCTCCGGGTGAGCACATCCCCTTATCCAGTGCACATCTCTCCTAATCCCTTTGAGTTGCTAATGTCGTCCACACCCTCAACAGCTGATGGTTATCAGTGTGGGAGATGTTGGGTGCAGCTCATGGCCCTGCAGTGCCTGAAGTTCCCCATCTGCCTTTGCATCTCAGCTGCTCTGGCTGAGGCTGCTGCAATCCCTGCTCTCCTGCCCCAGGCAGTCCACGAGCAGCACCGCAGCACAGCTCTGTGCCACCACCTCTCTCACTTCTGGGCTGAGCACAGCACTGAAACCCACACCCAGGAGCAGGGACATGGCTGGGAACGAGGAGGTGCTGGTGGATCCCATGCACCAGGCAACTCAGGGGCTCTGCATGTTTTCATCTCCTTAGGATTTACAATATTGTAGCAGGATTTACAGTATTGCAAAGGGATTTGCATTACAGCCATAGGCAACATCCTCCTTTGGGCCACACATGTGGCCCCATTCCTTCCTAAGGACATGGGAGCCCCAGCAGGGTCTTCTGCTGCCCCAGTGCTATGGTGTGGGGCAAGTGGTCCTCACAGCCTAGATGGAGCCAGCCCAGGCACACTGCCCACACCTGGCCCTGGGTTCACTCCCTGGTCCAGTGATTCACACTGCTCACCAGCACAGCTACCTGAGCAGGTTAATTACATTAATAAATATAAATGACAGTGTGAATTAGAACACACTGCGGTTCCTTGCCTGGGCTTTAATGAGCGCCCCATTTACTCCTAAGCAGCCCACAGCAGACACTTTGGAGGTGGCTGAGGTTACAAAGCTCTGCTCTGAGCAAGGGAAAACATCCTGATGAAGGAGCTGCAGATCCCTCCTGCGTCCCCATCCTAAAGCTGAACACTGAATCCCAGCTGTGGGATGAGGGCACTGAGCTCCTGCTAGCACGATGCGGGGAGGTCAATGGCATCAGTCATCAAATGGCATCACCCCCCCGCGCTGTGCCCATAGGAGGGCTCTCCCAAGGACCCTAGGGGCTGGATAGAAATGTGAGAGATATGGGGACATCACGGTTGTTGCCCACAGTGCCCACCTGCAGCATCCCAGCACCCTCCTCCCTCCCATCTCCTTATGGAGGGCAGCCCCGTGTGAATCACTGTAATTTTTGCCTTCCCCTTCCTCCCCCCCAACTCAGGCAAGCCAGAAGCACAAAAATTGCTGTGAATCGATTTTTGGACGTCAAGTTTAGATGGGTCATATTTGGCTAGCTTTTAATGCCTGGTGTCTGCAGCGTGCCCTTCCATCATCCCATTACACGGATGACAAGCGGGCCAGCACTACGGAGAAGAAACAAATTACCTAATAAATCAAGCACCTAGGATATAAAGCGTGGAGTGTTATTAGGCTGCTACAGAGAACGATGGTAACGGATAGGGATGGATCCAGGCAGCTGTGTGGGGAGAGGGAACGTGGCCTGCCATGCTGGGAATGGTTGAACGGTCGCACCAGGAGTGCTGGGCTATGCATTGTAAGGTAATACCACCCCCATTGTAAGGTAATACCACTCCCCCAATAAGGAGTGCCCCATGGAGCCCCACTGGGATGCACTGCTGGGAGGAGGGTGCTGCTGTGTGCCTCACCCCATCTGAATCGTCCTTGCGAGTCCTCCTTGCTGCCAGGAGCAGTTTGGAGGAGTTAGGAACAGGCCTGCTGCTAACCACCGGGTCTTTGCGGCCTTCGTTGCAAAGCACTGATTTCATTGTGGGATTATAATTAGCAACTACAATGCCATAATTACGCACCACTTAACTTCTTGGCTTTAATAACTGCGTGAGCCGGCGATGAAACAAGAGGGCAGGATGGGGGGGGGGAAGCATAGAGGGAAGGAGTCACTTCCAGAGGGGGCTGTCACCCCTCCCGTGCTCTCCCACCTCCCCTCTCCCAAACAAACTGCCATTGTTTGCTATGAGACCCGCGCTGGGCAGCACAGCCGGGCAGTAGGCAGTGGAACAAAGGAGGGCTGCAGGAAGGAAGCGCTTCATAACCTTCCGAAGGTTCAGAGTCAGCAGAAGAAATGCTTTTGATTTTTATCACTTTTGTTCTCTCAAATAACCTACCCTTAACCTTTGGTGTTTCCCTTGCTGGGACGGAACGATAGCATTCGCAGCTCTTGGCTCCAGGCTGGGGGTGGGAAGCATCAAATCCAATCCTCAGCCTTTCTCACTTTGTGTCCCATTTGTCTCATTGCCAACAGCACAGTCAGCTCCATGCTGGCATCGGCATCCTGAGGCCCATGCAGCCCCATCCCAGCTTGGTTCTGTGCCTTGCGCCCCATTGCAGGTGGTTCCCGAAGCTGCTCAGCCTCAGTGCCATTTAGCTCACCCAAAGCTGCCCTGCGAGCCGTTCTTCTGGATGAATTAAATTGTTTGTAATTGATAAATTATGCAAAAGCTCCTGCCAATTCTGAAATGCAGAGCTGATACCAACCCACCCGGGGGTCTCGTTCTAATTTTATCTCAGCCTTGCATTGTGCCTCGCCTGCCTGATGGATGTCATATTGATTTAACAAGGCTCCTGGGAATTAGGTTGATTTTCTAATTTTATCCCCTCGATGAAAGGAATCAGACGGCGATACAATGAGTGCTTTGTCTGCGTGGGGCAGCAGTGCAGCGCAGCGCTGGGGCCACAACGTGGTGCCATCCTATGCCAACCCCCGGGGCTGAGCCCCCCGGCCCCCTTCATCCCCACCATGGATGCTCCATGCTTTTCCTGGCCACAATTCCCTGAGACTTCAAGGGAAGCTGCAGCAAGAAACGTGAGGCTGCTCCTCCCGTGGATGTGGCTTTTCTACCAGGGAGAGCAGCCAGAGCCACTCGGATGGCCCAAGGTTGGCGTTGGTGTGAGCGGAACAGTAGGACTAAAAGGAAGCTTAGGAGAAGATGGAGGCTTTATTTTTTCCATGTTTATCATAGAATCGTTAAGGCTGGAAAAGTCCTCTCACATCCCCAACCCACCCCACCAACCACCTCCTTCAGTGCCACATCTCCAAAGTTCTGGAACACCTCCAGGGACGGTGACCCCATCACTTCCTCCTTAGGCTCTTTTCCATCCCAACCAAAGTTGGCTCATTCAATTCTTCATGACAGCAGTCTGTTGAGGGGATAATGGAAGAGGTTGCTTCGTGCATCAGGTAGATCTTAGCCGTCTCTATGAGAAACTGCCATTTGACTCTATAGTGAATTCAAGGCTGTTTGTAGTCCCCTCACACTCCCAAAGCATCCCCACACACAATGCTTATGGGATCCAGCTGGGGGGATGCTGAAAAGGCAGCACCTGATGGCCAGCTCAGCTGTGCTCTGCCAAGAGCTGGTCTGACCCACGCTTTCCCTGTCTCCACCTATCAGATCACTGGGACAATTAGGAGATCAGTGCCATAAATAATCTGGATCAGGCAAGAGAAGCTGTGGTTGGGGTGATGTGTTTTGGAGTCAGAGGGCTGGAGGAGTGCCTTGGCTGCTGGATGTGGCTGGGAATGGTGGTTGCAGGGGTGGGTGGTGCTGAGGGCAAAGCTCCAGCTGAGGGCATGAGCCCCTGTGGGCTTTGGTTTGTCCCTGGTGTGCTTGTGGTTGAGTCTCTTCAGGGCTTGATTTTCTGGTAGGTGTTTACTGTAACATGTAAAAGAAGCAGGGGTCTGGGTGTGCTTTAAATTAATGTGCCTGTTTTCATTGCAGATAGGACCAACTATTCTCTCTACTTCCTGGCTCTCCTTGAGGTCTTCAGGGCATGTCACTGGACCCCTGTTCATTACGTGGAGGACTATGTCCATCTGAAATTCGTGTATCTTCTTGTATATTTACCCAGCTGGTAGCAAGAGGGTGAGGTTTGCAAACTATGTGCAGCCCCCCCACGCTGGGAACAACCTGCACTGATCCTCCTCCAGCTCTGACCCTGCCAGGACTTAAAATTGCTGTGCTCTGGGAGCAGCTTTGCTGAGAATAGGAATTCATAGTGTTCAATAAATATTATTAGGAAACAGAAAGATAATAATTATGTCAATTACAGGATGGGTAATTGGGCTTGAAAAAGAAAAGTACTTTTCTTCCTAATTGCTGGGGCCATGCTACTGTGATTGCATGTATCAGTTCCAAAAATAAAAGGCCAGCTATCAAGTGGAGAAAGCACTTTGTTTTCTAATGGCATGCTATAGCACTGTGCCTGGAAGAGCGTGCTGGGCCAGCTTGAGACCAGGAATTTAAAAGAGCATCAGCTTTAAAAAATAAACAAGGGGGTGAGGGGTGGGAAGCATTATCTTCAGGAGTAACAGCCTCCGCAGTGGCCCTTCTGCTCCCAAAGCACTCAGCACACTGAGCTCTGCCCCCATTGTTGGGGTTATCCTGGTGTCTCCTATGGGGGTTTGGAGGCAATGGGCTCGTTCCCCATGCCTGGGTTGGACAGGCTGCACGTTCCCTGGGTTCTCAGGGAGTTTCAGTTGTTTCCACGGTAAATACATACTTTCCTGATCCTGTTTGAAAGGCATCAGGAAGAAATTTTGGCATGGTGAGGGAGGGGGGAGGGAAGGCTTGATTTATTTCCTCCTCACTGGTGTGAAAGATACCGTGCTGGGTCTGCTGAGTGTTGAGTGTTTGTATAAATCTGTCTACTCAAAACATCGCAAGGAGTTGACTGACGGCCCATGTAATTTAGCACACAGCTCAAAATTTAAATCCCACATCCTGCTGGGAGCCGGAGAGCACGGCATCGTCGGTGCTGCACGGGAGCATCGCGTTCTGGGCAGTGCACAACGCACAGCCATGGGGAGGGGGGAGCATGGAGGCACATCCTCATCCACTATACTCCTGGTGAACGGTGGGCCTGGAGTGGTGGCACAAACGCTCAGAATGCCACTGAAGTGCCACCATCCCACTCCTGGACCACAAATGCATGGGGTGCCACCGAAGTGCCACCATCCATCCTTCAGTGCGCATCTGACCGTGGGCACCAGCTCCATGGCACCGCCTGGCTCCAGTTCCTGGTCCTTCTTTCCCTCTGTTCTCCCACTTAATTTGTCTGCTTTGGTCGCCCATATGTTTGCCTGGAGATGGCGAGGTTTATTTTTTTCCCCAGAACTATAAATAGATGTTTCAGAGCAACTCCTTGCTGCCAGTTATCCGTCTACACATCAACATTAACATAATTACCATGGCGAATCTCTAATCTCGGCAGCAAGGCGTGCAGGTTTTAGCAGTTCATTGGGCTCTGTAACTGTGTAATTTGGGTCTTCAGTCAACTGACAGATCTGCAGGCGAGTCGCAGTGGAAAGTTGTGAACTTCCCTTGGTTCCCAGCCCTGATTGCACGGTGACAAGTGAGAAGGGAACAATGAATAATATCTGTCACGTATCCCAGAGGTAGAGATGTATCATAGCCTAACTCGCGGCTGCCAGGGTAATGCAGCATTCATCTTCCATCTCCTTTGTTTTGTTTGCAACCGTCCCTGAAGGACGGGGCTGCGATCGGGCTGGCAGTAGTGGGATTCCTCTGCTGTCTTCTCCAGCAGTATCTTTGGAGGAAAATCCGGGGTTGGGGCTTTGCAGGGGCATGCACATTGAGCAGAGCACATCCCTCACCTCTTCCCCTCCCAGGCTGTGCATTTGCAGCTTTATGAGGTTTTTAGGAAGCCACATGCAGGCAGTGTTGTCGCCATACTTTGCTGGGATCCAATTGCTCCTGGGGTTTTATTGCTGGAGCTGCATCTCCCCATTATTCTCGGGGCAGGGGACGCATCTGCTCCCTCCATCCCAACCCCTGCTCTCCAGGCACTGCAGGGAAGAGCATCCCCAGGCTCCCAGCTATGCACTGTACGGGGCTGGCTGCATGGTTTCAGTGGTTGGGTGACTCATGACCTCATCGTATTGTGGCAATGCTGCTCGAGTGCTCACACTGCAAATTATGGGCTGGATCCTGCCGCCCGGGTGGTGACTGGCTGCCTGGTGACTTCAGATGGAGCAGTGTGTTTGTTTGTCTTCTGAAAGGCATTGGCCTCACTGGGGGGGCTTTTTCCTGAGGAGGAAAGAAGGGATGGAACTGCACATAGGGAGCTGTATTTCGGGAGATGCTTTGCTTGGGGTCGTGGCAGGTGGCATGCATCAGCATCCCGAGCTGTGCCTGGAAAATGGGGGCATTACTGGGATGTGGGTAATGGGAGCAGTGTGTCCCAAGCACTGCTGTCCCAAATCCCAGCCCTCCACTCGCTGGTGCACATGCTTGCAGCACATTTTCTGCCACTGTGGTGGGCTGTCAGGAAGCAACCTGCTCAAATAATCACCACTTTGATTCTCAACAAAAGAAAGGAGCCGGCTGAGATAAATGCCTCCCTTCTGATGTTCCGTTCTGTTATTTTGCTTTCAAGAAAAATAAATACCCCCTTGGCGTGTTTGTGGCATTGGTTTCTTACTGCAAACACAAGGCTGGATGGGAAAGGAAGGGAGGACTGAGTTGGTGCTGTTGAATGCAGGTAAGAGTACTTCCCCATCACCCATCCCACCTCCCCCATCCCAGCCATCGGCACTGGGAGGACCTGAGCTTCGGGATGCCCACTGCAGTGATGATGACTACACTGCACCATGGGATGACAGTTGTTTTTCTTCCCTAGAGCTTGTGTGGCTGCACCGGCGTCTCTGACAGCATAATCTCCTGCTTGGTGTCATCATTATGGAAACAAGCTGTAAATCTCCCCTTGATGTTATGTAGATCCGGGATCGCTTGCCTCTCGGGAACAGCCACTGTTAAGAAATAGGGTGTTGAACATAAAGATTGCAAGCACTAATTTTGGGAAGGAGCTGCCTTAGCACCAAGAGCCACTGGTGATGCTGGGGCTCAGCATGGGGTTGGCTCCCAGCTCTGGGCGCTCCCCACACCAAATCCTCTTTTCCCCTTCTCATCCCCTTGCAGAGCCATAGAGCAGCAGGAGGGGAGAATAGTGCAGAGCTGGGAGGGGGGCCGGGCAGCACAAGCTGCTGTTTGGATATTTTCATCTCCGTTTTGCTGACCCACGGACACCTTTGCTCCCAGCCCTGTCATTTTCACACCTGCTCCCATTTAATTCTGCACATCCCAGCCAGCTCTGCGGGTCGCTGCGTTTCGGGCTCTCCTGCTCCCTGTGCCTCCACTCACCCTCCATGAGCCCTTTAATCTCTGGGAATTTACTTTTTTTTCCCTCTGACATCTCTGAGTCTCTTGTGAAATGCAAATTAATTAGATTCTAATTACTCACTGTGTGCTGTTTCTGTTTCGCTCTCTTGTTAGGTTAGTCTAACATCTTTGTTGTCAGCTGTATGTTGTATGTATTCAGCCCATTAAAAGTGATCCTTGTTCAGCGGGAGACAGGCAGAGCAAAGAGACAGTTCCCCCCTCCCGCTGGGGCTTTGTCAGGAGCAGCTTTGTCAGCACTTCCCGGCAGCATCGCAAAGGCAAACCTTGCCTTTTTTCCTTCCAATTGTTCATTTTCCCTCCGTGTGCGTGTGTGTTTTTGTTATTATTTTTTTTAATAACCTTGTGAGTTCAGCACTTCAGTGCAGAATTTCAGCAGCATCCATTGACCCCAGTGACTCACCAGGGGGATGCAGAGGGGTCCTGGCCCTGAGGCAGCATGAAACCGGGGGCTGGGACCCCTCTGCATCCCCCATCCCATGTTGACCGAGGGCTCAACATAACTCATTCATCCTCCCAAATCCATCAGAGATACTCAGCTCATCCCCCAGCACCGTGGAGTTTCCATCTGATTCATGCCTGGCTAGCCTGGTAATAAAGATTTCCATAATCACAGGAACTTGGCTGAGAATGCGTGTCACCTGGAGATGAATCTTCTCCCAACGCTGACATATAAATGGGCGTCATTAGACATGGGAGATCACAGCCACGGCGTGGGGAGCGTGGGAGCTGCTCCTCCCTGCACGGCTGGGCACGGGGAGGGAGCTCCTAATCGGGGAGGCGGGTGCTGAGTGCAGCTCCTCGAGGTGTCTGTTTGATGTCTTAACGATCGAACCAAACAGCGGCGCTCATCCTGTGGCTGATGTTGGGAATAAGATGTTTCTAATGCGTCGTGGAAAAGGAGACGTTGAGGAGGGGTCCTGTGAGGATATGGGAACATTGGCAGCTGGGAGCAGCAGCACCTCCCCTGACCTCTCCATCCCTTCCTTAGGTACAGGGCCAGCACCCCGGCACTGGGCCATTAGCCAAGCTGGGAACCCAAACGTCTTGGGTCTGCAGGATGTGGGTACACCCAACCCCAAGGATTGAGGTGCTGCTTTAGGGAAGATTTTTGGCTACAGGAGCAAATGCAGCTGTTGGTCCCCATGTCTCCCCCCAGCCCCCACCCAAGTATTGGTCTCCACACCTCCCTGCTACCCGCAGGCACATGGGCAGCAAGGTGCTGTCCAACAGAGGGTGGTGGTGCACTGGAACAGGTTGCCCAAAGAGGCTGTGGATGCCCCATCCCTGGAGGCATTCAAGGCCAGGCTGGATGTGGCTCTGGGCAGCCTGGTCTGCTGGTTGGCGACCTGCACACAGCAGGGGGTTGGAACCAGATGTGGTCCTTTGCATTGTGGTCCTTTGCAACCCAGGCCATTCTATGATTCTATGAACAAGCCGTCACCCAGCAAAACAGGCTCAACTTCTTGCCTTTTTTTCCTTCCTCCTAGTACTGCACAGTCCATAAATAGCTTTAAAATGCAACCAGAATCTTCTTCTACCTCCATGCTCTTTTCCTTCTGCAGGAAGCAGGGCTCGCTCTGCTCTCCGGAGTTTGTTTGTTGCCCTAGGAGACACGCTGACAAGCATCACAAGCTTTGAAAGTCAATTGCTCGCTGGAGTTGAAAATGTGTTTTCAGGTATCTGGCTGATAGGTCCTCCACCAGGAGGATGTGTCTGGAATGCTGAGTGAGGCAGCTGAACCCAGCCCAGCCCTGGGGCAGTGACGGGGATGGCTGAGCTCGGATGCGTGGATAAAGTGCCACCACTCCCAGTGCCCATAGATCGGCATGCTGGGGTGATAAAGGAGGCCCAATTTATATTTAAAGGCATTGTAAACTTTGTGTTCCCGTGGAAATGGTTTAGGCTGAAAATGAGTGAGGATTAAAAATTTCTGTGGCTGGAAGGAAATGGAGTTGCTTACCATGGTACATGCAGGTGGTTCCCATGTGCTGTCCCAACACACCAGCAAGGTCCAAGCATCTCCTGCAGTGGAGATGGACTGCAAGTCCTGAGGCCATCGATGAGTCCGTCCTTCCTGGGGCGAGGACACGAAGAACCAACCTTTCCTTCCCTTCACCCAGCTGCTGCACTGCCAGGACCCTGGCACCAACCAGCACCCAACCATGGCACCACTTGGACCCCAGCACCCACCAGCATCCCCACGCTCAGCGCCTGGCTGCTGTCCCTCTGAGGCTCGGATCCCACTTGTCCTAGGGTCACTTTCCCAGCAGAGCTGTGCCCTTGGTGGGAGCAGGGACAGGACCATGCCAAAGCTCAGTGCTGGCTGCAGCCGGAGCCGCAGTGCCTGGAGCAGCGGGTGGCGGAGGGATGAGCGCTCCAGCCAGCCAGCCATGCATGTTTGATGTGGTTTAAATTAATCTCGATTGCTGTCTAATATTTTAAAAAGACACTTTTTATAACATGCAAGAATAATGTAGGAGAACTAATGTTCCCTTATGAAACGCCTTTCAGAATGATGATAAAAGGGCACTTTAATCTGCTGTGAGAAGTCTCGGGGAGGGAAGGACGTCATGCGAACAGGTGGAATCATGGAATAAATACAGTAATTAATGAGAAGGAAGAATTTGCATCTTCTGACTTTTCCACACCACCTGCTCTTTTTTCCAAAAGCCGTTGTTTCGTTTCCTGAGGGGGTCAGGAGGATGTGGGGATGCAGCTCCTGCCCCTTAGTAAGCCATGCTTTCAAAGACTATAAAATGTCAGAGATGCAGTCCATGGGAACTAAGTGCTCCATTAAGTTTTCGCTATGAAATTAAGCACCTTTATTGCCTTAAATAAGAGCTACTGCCTAATGATGGACCAATGCAAATTCACACCCACGCTGCTGAGTGAAAGCGCCGTTTCCCAGCACTGTGGCAGTGCCGTTGCCAGAACCCCCTGGGGGACATTTGGACCCACAGTCAGTGTGACATCGCTGCTCTGGCACAGTGCTGCTTCCCCAGAGCAGAAGCTCGTGGGGAGATCAGGGTGTGGAGCTCCTGGGCTGGGGTGCAGAGGGGCTATGGGGGCAGCCCCTGCTCCCACACACTCCATTCCAAGAATGGACAACCCCCTGCACTGGGTATGGCTCACACCTCAACCCCATGGGCAATGTCAGCTAACAGCATGACCAGCACACCAGCATCACCCCAACACCACCATCACCCCAAACACCACCACCACCCCCACACCTGCATCACTGAGGTGAACCCCCAGAGACGACCAACAAAAACTGTAATTGCACTCGTGGTTCTGTTTCCCAGCTCCTCACAGGGAAGGGATGCCCAGTTACAATGTAAGCCCCATTTCTGCTTGCTACTGACCATCTCCCCATGAGGCATGAGCCTCTCGCATGGTGTGCAGCGTTCTGGAGCTGAGAAGAAGCATCCCTTCAGCTGGAGGCTTTGCTTTGGTGGCATGTATGCACGCTGCCATCAAATAACCCACTGATATTTGGAAGAGCTGCTCTTTAGAGGATTCTTCTTTTCTTACAGTTTCTGTAGAAGTCTCATGGTTTCCTTCACTGTCTGAAGTTGTGGCGTTAGAGAAGGTTAATGTTTCACAATTGCAATCCAGGCACTCATTGCAAAATGGAAAACCTTCAGCAGCTGGTTAATTCTGGTTGGGAAGAGTTTCAAATGAGAAGCTTGTTATGTTGCGTGTTATTTCTTGCTAATTGCAGCATCTCAGGGTGACTTCAAAGATCCCCATCAAAGAGCGGGGAGCTCAGTGCAGGCTGCAACCACAGGCCAGGCAGTTTCCATTTGCATCAGCCAGGAGTACCCTGGGCTGACCATGGGCTGGGCTGCGAGCTATGGCCACAACGGAGAGCCCTCACCCTGCACTTCTGCAACACCACTTTGAAAATGAGGAAGATGAAAAGGGCAAGCATAGCAGACAAATGACCACCATTGTTCAAATGCAGCGTGTCGACAGCTGCTCGAAGGAGAGGCTTCACTTCTGGGGCGGTTTGAGGTTTCTCCATGAAAGCCTTACGATGGCCCAAATCTGCTCGCTGCTCAACGTGGCCGCTCCCATTTGGGTTTGCACAACCTGCTGGGTGTCTCGGTGTTCAATGATGTGCAGAGCTCGGGGTTTGCTCTATAGCATGCAAGAAAGGACGTGGAAGTCAAAATCCAAAGACAGAAACACACTTCTCCTGCTTTGGGAAGGGAGGATGGCATGGTTGTGGTGCTCTTCACCAGTGCTTGAGCTCATCATTGGCTTCCTCTGTGCCCCCATGCCCCCACGTGCTGCATTTGGAAAGATCTGAGAGTACATCCAGGCCGCATGGGGCTTTGAGCAATCTGGTGGAGATGCTGATGTTCCCAGTGATGATTTGGACTGGATGGTCTTTAAATGTCTCTTCCAGCTCAGATGACTCTATGAGTCTGCCATCATCGTCAGCATCATCATCATGGTAACCCAGCACTCCCCAGGGATGCAGGAGGACCCAGCACCAGGAGGATGGCACAGGATTGTGCAGTAGATGCAGAGTGGGAGGGATGTGAATGGAGCAAACTCACCTGCTCCCTAAACCCCACGTGTTTTCTTCTTGGCCCACATGGCTCTGCCATGCAGTGGATGGCACTGTAGTGATTTCTTTAAACATCCATACAATGACATGGTGATACTCGTGCTAATTCAAACGGTACAAACCAGTTCCCAACAGAAAAAAAAAGGAACACAGAGCCACTAAAGCATACAGGTGCCCAGTGCTCAGCTCTGGCACACAGTCCGTGTCCCAGCCCAAGGCAGTGCAGACTGGGGGTGTGGCACCAATCCTGCCCCATGCTGTACGTGCAAGCACCTCATTAACACACCGTGCTCCCATGGCCTTGAGTGCCAGCTTAGCGTCACTGGGGTTAAACTTTAAGCATATCTATAAGTGTTTAATTAGAGTCATCGCCCTCGAGACAGGAGGAATGACAGTCTACAACCTTGTTAGGGCATAAAGTATTTATTAAGATCAATAACTGGGTTGTTTTAGGGCTGGCCAAGATAAGTCTCTGCAGCCATCTCCCCACTGCTGGAGACCAGCCGTGCAGCGTGGCATGTTCATAGCGGGGACACAGCACAGATCTGTGCAGGGGGGTCTGCATGGCCATGCCATGGAGCTGCAGGTGGTACTGAGGATCACTGCATTTCAGTGGGGCTTTTCTTTGGTGGGACCCAACGTGCAGGGGCTGCGGTGCTCTCTGGGGAAGGTTTGAGTGCACAGAATACAGGCAGGGGAAAGCAGAAGTGGAGATGTAGGGGCACCCACACGGCACAGACTGAAGTGGGGAGCACCTGGGAGCAAACTGAAGTGGCGAGCACCGTGGGAGCAAGGATGAAAAGTCATTGACATGCTGCTGGAAAATGTGCCTTCGCTGTGAGTGACGTCACAGAGTGGTGGCAGCTCTGTCTCAGAGCATGGGACACACAAACATTGAGGCTGGGGGCTGGGGGCTGCTCCACGCCATGCACAAGGCACTGGTGCCACCTGGTTGCACCGCTCCCAGGCCGAGCTGCACTGCGGTGTGTTCCACCATCTTCACAGCACTGTAGAACACATCAGCAGTATCTGATTTCCCAGGAGATGAGCACTGCTGCGGTGCCCACCGGTCACCAGGAATCGAGCATGGCCCTGGAGACACCGAGGTGCAGCACTGGGCACTGGAGCTGGGTGTGGGGACAGGAGAGCATCCCTGTGGGATGCACAGGGAGCTGCCATCACCTCCGCCCCAGCAGCAAGGAGCCAGCAGCTGCCGTGCCTGCAGGAGCTGCTGAGCACTGAGCTGTGCACGGGGCACAGAGCGTTGGGCACACGGACATGGTGCAGCCCAGGGAGCGCAGATGGAGAGCGCTGCTCTGCCGCCGAGGTTTGCAAGGAAGCACTTTCATCTCACAAATAGCGTTTTGTTGATTTGCATGAGGGTTGAACTACCGTGTCTGCTTCAAAGTGGTTTAAGGAGCAGACATTGAAGTGGTAAGGCAGGCATCCTCGGAGCGGCTCCTAACCAGTCCTCCTTGTTTGGTAAACGGCATCGGTATCTGAGCTGCTTATTTAAACCTTTAAAAGGTACCCGACTTCCTTGAAGTCATTAAAGCCTAACCTTTAAACTGCAGGAGTCTAATGGTTCAGGCCAAGCATAATGTTGAGGCACATCTGTGATAAATCTGCTTTTAATCTCCACAAAGTGCTTTTCATAGATTCCAGCTCTAACGTATGAGGTGTTAGACGAACACACTGAGTGCTAGTAAAACACACCCGATTGTAATCTATTACCTTTTACACAAAGCAGCATTTAGTTTTATTAACTATTGAAATATACTGAAAACTGCTTAAAAAGCACCGTGTAAATCTTTAAGATTCATGCTGTTTGATTTTATAGAGGCCTAATTCCTTGCTAAAGGAGCAGGAGAGCGCTTTGGCCAACAGCTTAATAGTTTGTAGCTGATTAACAGAAACCTCCCATCCAGCTTCAGGGGGGTGCTGGGCAATGGGTGGCACTGCCATGGGGCAGGGCTGGCTCTGAGGGGTGGACTCGCAGTGGGCACCCTGAGCCCCAGATCCGTTTGGTGCTGAGCTCTGGGTGCTGCCCCAGCGATGTGACCCATCCCCTGCAGATGGTGGGGTGGCAGCGGAGGGCTTTGCAATGACGTGGGAAAGCAACACCTGGTGGAGCATCACAGCCCCATGGAGTCTTAGTGCTCATTGAGCGAGGGTCCCCCTCTGTGTGCATGTTCTCACAGTGAGCTGAGGGTGCAGGGGTGATGTTTGCAGCATGAAGTCCCTGCATTCCCCTCTGTGCCCATCCCAGGACGTGGAGCCACCAGGCTATTTACACAGCTGTAAATCCCCACTGACTCAGCCAGGCTGTGGTTCGGGGTTTCTTCCTGTGCCAAAGCACAGAGGATTTCTGCTCTGGCACTGTGGAGAGCATAGGTACAGCTCAGGGCTGGCTGCCCCAACAACATCCCAGAGTGGCTCAGAACCCCAAAAACAGTCCAGGGTGTGGGATCTCCGCCCCTATTGCAGACATTTCCTCCCATTCACATGCACGTGGCAGTGAGATCCCCGGGGCTTTCCAGCAGGCACCTCTCAGAGTGCCCTGAGTCAGAGCAAGAAGCAGTGAGTGGGGCTGGGGCAGTGATGGGGGAACCCTGGGTTCCACTGCTGTGTTCCTGCTGGGGCCCAGGGAAAGCAGACCCACACAGAGCTGGGTCCTGCCTCACCTGTGTCCTACACTGGGGGTGGGGCTGGCCCCATGCTCTGTGATTTGGGGACTGGGTTCATCTCTGTTGCAGAGCTAATGAAGTTAGAACGTGATTTGGCTCTGCCAGCCATGACACAGCTGGGGTTCCCTTTTGGGTTAACCTCTGCCTTGTTCTCCTCCTTGCTCCTGCAGCTCCACGAAGGTATGGGGAGGGCACAGCTCATGCCAAAGGCTGTTCCCAGCAGGAGATGGGAGGTTTGGATTGGCACATCTCTTGGCTTCATGGGGTGGTTCTGGGCACTGGTCCTTGGGGGTGGTGGTCTGCAGCACTGCTCCACTGCCCAGTGCTGGGCTTTCTCCCCAACCTCCCTGCTGGGATTTCCCATGGCTTGGAGCTGCTGAGCTGGGTGCCAGCCTTGGCAAACTGCTGGAGCTGAGAGTGCAGCCGGCTCACCCTGCCTGCGGGGCAACTCACTGTGACAGAGCCCGCAGGCCTGGGCTGCCTGCAAACAGCTGCAGAGCTCAGTGTGACACGAGGACAGGGTGCTGGATCCCAGCACAACAACCAGCCGGGGAATCGCTGTCCTCATGCAGAGGTGCCCATGCTCAGCCCTCGGTGCCATTTGCTAGGGCAGCACCCAGCACGTGGCTGAGTCTTCAGGATTGGCCTTCCCACTGCAAGATCACTTTTTTTCATCCCCAGCATCCCATCTTCCATCCCCAGATCCCAACTCCTGTCCCAGTTTCACTGTCATGACGCACACAGCACCCAGCCATGGGAGGCGCGTGGGGAAGTGCAGCACTGCAGCCATTCCCTGTAACCTCTCCTCTCTCTCTTCACTCATTTCCTCTTTTTCCCCCATTCCCACGTCTCTGCTAATAGCGTTCATTACACCCAGCCCATCCAAAGGCACATTCTCCCCTTTCGGAGTCCACAACCGGAGAACTCTTGGCCTCATTTTCACAGTACAAGCTGTTCCAACGATGATTACCTCTAAATAACACTGTTTAACAATTAACAACTTGTTCCAACAGCATTTGCATTTTTCTGCCACTAAGCAGGAGACTTTAATCCCCGCACACAGCACCTTGCTGACACACTGCAGGATGTGGCCAGCTCCATCCCATGGTGACGGGGGGCTGTGGGTCAGCTCCACGCTCTGTACTCCTTGGGCTGCTTGGAGTGCTGGCTGCAGCCATCTCTAATTACACACAGGGTAACAAGGCAGAGTGCTTTGAGCCTGGCGGAGGATCTGCGTTGTTTCCAAGCGCAGTTCGGCCACAAGAAAAGTGGATATTGTGGAGCTACTGGAGCAGTGTCTTGTAATGATTTAATGAGACAGGCAGCAGGGCAAAAAGTCCCCTCTGATGTCCAACCCATCACAACCTCTGTGCAACCCATCACTCTGTCAGTGCTTCTGCCAGCAGCAGGGAGCTCCCTGGGATGCTAGCAGTCGTGGGGATGCAGGACGGGGGACAGCCCCATTCCACACACTCAGCATCATCCCCAGCCCCCACTGCAGACACTGCATGGGACGTTTGGAGACAGCACACACCTGGATGCAGGAGAGCGAAGGGCGCATCCCATTCATCTTGGTGACCTTTCATAGGTAGTACAGATAAGTGCTGGGTCAACAGCGTTGTTCTCTGCTAACGCAAGAAAGAAAAGCATTCATCATCCAACCAGCCATTTATCATGGTTTGGGGGCATTCATTTGATGGTATGTCATTTCCCATTGGGTTTGTGTGTTGTGGAGGCTGCATTCAAAACACCTTCAATTAGATGTAAGTAATGATATGGAGCTATTTTCAGGAGCAGATCCCTTCCAGCAGAACACTGCTGTGACGGCAGCCATCAGAGCAGCCACCTCTGCCACACACAGGGGATAAATGGTGGGGAGACACAGCATGGGAGAAGCCAGAGCAGGGCTGGGGCTGAAATCTGCTCCTGCAGTGGGGATTCACCCCAAGTTTGGGAAATCATGGACCACATGGAGCCCAGGAGCTGCTGTTCCTCATTCAGAGTGAAGACACAGAGCTCAGGGCTGCATCCCCACAGTCTGGTGAGGGCTGCCTGGGGTGGGGAGCAGCAAGAAGAGGCACGGGGAGCTCCAGCTCCAGGCACCTCCTTCCCCATGAGAACACATTTTGGAGATGCTGCTATTTGGGGCCAAACAGATGCTTGGAGTGGGGTGGAAGGGAGTTGGGTCTGGAGCAGGCAAGGCAGAGTTGAGCCTCTTTCCCCCTGCAGCTGTGATGCTCACCAGAACGGCTCCCGAAGATCTGCGAAAGGCAGACCCTGCCCTTGGAGAGGGGGGCTGATTTACTGCACTGCTGGCAGTGATTCGTTTGGAGCACACGGGTCGTTTCAGTCTGGGCCGTTTTGCAGGCTCACGGCTCTGCTCCTGCTGCAGCATCGCTCTGTGCTGGATGTGCCACGGCTCTGGATTTCTCCCAATGGATGTGTGTGGTCCTGTGTCCCACAGCCGAGCCCTGAGCATTCCCCTGTCACGGGGCAGGGATGGGGCTGAGCGCTGCCCTGCCTCAGTTTCCCTGGGCCAGAGGGAGAGCGATCCCCAGCCCGAGTGACATCCCTGTCCCGGGGCATTGCCAGCACTCCCTGTGAGAATGCTGCAGGGCGAGCTGCCAGCTGTGCGGGGCGGGGAACCCCAGCAGTGCACGGATGGGAGAGCCCTTAGAAACCAAACCGAAGCCACTTGCACACGTGTGGCTTGTGTGCTCGCCTCCGGCTTTAGCACAGGAAATGTGGCCGAGGGGACGTCTTTAAATAGAGGCATTTGGCCACCAGTGGGGCTGGATCTTCCCTGAGTGAGAGTGCATGCTGGTGGCGGGGGGGTCCTTTTGCTCTCCAGCACTGATCCCTGCGTGCCCCCCAGCACAGGGCTCCGTCAGCTCCCAGTGAGGGCAATGACGGCAGCAGGAGGGCTGAGCCGTGCCGCTGCCACAGGAGTGGCACAGAGGGGCTTCTGTTCGTCACAACCCCACGCTGTGCCTCTGCCCGGCCCCAGGCAGTGCCCAGCTGTCTGCACGCAGTGCGAAGCCCTTCTCAAACTTCCCGGCGAGCTGACAAAGCGCTCTGCGATGCCGCAGTCCCGACTATTTGCTTGATCTGCTGTTGCCACACATTCTTCCGAGAACAAACACGCACAGCGACGCGCGCACGTCATTCTCCTCCGGAGAGCTGGCTGCTTTTCTCCAGTTATAAACCAAAGCTGACAAGTGTCAGCCCTCCTGCCAAACCCGCGCTGACTGGCATTCTCATGAGTGTTGGTCAAACAGTGAAATCCATTCATTTGTCTCAAAGCAAACCAACAGCATTCTCCTTGTCTCGGGCTGGAACAAAGCCTGTGCCTGTCTGCTCCCAGAGCCCTTCCCTGTGCTGGGGCACCCGCTGCTGCCCTCACCCCTCCAGTGCTAATGGGCGAGGGCTTAATTGAGACTCCAGAGCAAAGCCTTAAAGCTGAAGGTTGGGCAGATTTTGAGGCAGGAGGGCAGAAGGTGATGAGGCTGAAGTTCAGACAGGCTCTGTGGGGTCACTGCACTCCCCTCCATCACTCCATATAATGTCCCCAGGCCGAGGACCCCCCCCTCAGCCCCCAGGGTTCTGTGCCCCTATGGCTGCTGTCTGTGTGGGGCTGCCCCAGTCTGCATTTGCTGGGCTGTGTGTCTGACTGAATGCTTCTCCAGAGCGAGATGCTTCGTTTCCAGACTGGCAGCAGCTTGAGCAACAGAAGCACCTCTCTGCTGAGAAGCCGTCAGGAAGCTGAGGGGTTGTTGTTGTTGTTGGTCAGGCACTGGAAGGAAAGCAGGAAACAGGGTGAGTGCAGCAGCATGTGTTCAGCTGGGAGAGGTGACGATTTGTAGGGCAAAGGGTGATGCTGCCCCTGTGCCCTATGGATTTGGGTCCCCTCTGCTCACTTTGGAGTGAGCCATCTGTGTGCACCAATGCTGTGGTCCCACGGTCTCCATCTCCCCCTTCCCTCCAAGTGGTCCCACTTGCCTGTGGGCAGCACAGAGCTCTTTGTGCTGAGTGCCCGGTGCTGTGGGTTACCAGGACCTGGCACAACCTTTGTCTCAGCCCTGCACTCCAACTGGTGCTCACATGGGGCACAAACAATGCTGGAACACTGCCAGTGCGCTGGAGCATCCCAACCCCATCACTGCTCCCCATGCACTGCGGTGCTGTGTGGGATGGGGGTCCTGTGGGCAGCCCTCCTGTGGTGCTCTGACCTCCATAAGCTGCAGACTGGGATGTGCACTGGTGCCCACTGACTGCTGTTTTGGTGACCAAAAGGTGGTTTTGTGGTCGCTGGGCGGTGCTGGCAGCTCTACCCAGAGCACAGCCACAGCCACTGTGAGGGACAGCCTGCTGCTCACCTGGGACATGGCTCGTTCTTCTCTGATGATGGAGGAGAGAAGGAAATGAACCGTTCTTATCATCACAGAGCTGCTCAGGGCTGGCACTGCACGTGGAGGCAGAGCTGCTGCAATCCCCAATCCTCAGCAGCAGGAAGAGCCACCTCCCCACGTCCCCACGTTCCCACATATCCATGTCCCCATGCCTCATGTCCCACAGCAGCAGCAGCAGTGATGGCTTTGGGATCACTGCCATCATCTTAAATAATTGTTATTGCTCCAAAGAGAGACCACAGAGCAGCTCCCACCCTGCACATCACCTCTGCAGCTGCAACCAACACCGCTATCGCTGCAACCCGTCCTGGGCTCGGCCCCAGACGACGCACTCAGCTCTCCTGTATCAGTGGTAAATGTCTTCCTGTTTAAAAGCTCTCCAAATCACAGGGGCAGCTTGTTTTGACATTTGATTAGCCACAGAGAACATCTTGAGAGTGCTCGAGTGAGTGAGTGAGCAAACTCAGCGCCGGTGCTGAGCGCTCGGGGCGCGGCGATAGGGGCGTATCGGGGCCGAGGAGGTGGGCAGCGCTCCAGGGGAAGATAAGTGGGCTGCCAGCAGAGCCGAGCAGCAGGGAGGAAGTGGTGAGTGAAGTCAGCTGAAAACAGTTTCTTTCGCTCGCTCTGACTCATAAATTTCATTAATACCCCGATCGCTCCGAGCTGCGCAGGGCCCACGAGGAGCTGCAGCAGTGCTGGGTGCGGGGCTCCTGCAGGCACGGACCCCACTGGCAGCACTGCTTTGGTGGCACATGGGTCCTCTGCCCCTGACCACAAGTAAAGGTGCTACAGTGCTGCTGGGCTGCAGAGCTGCTGCGGGACAGCTGTGCAAAGCATTTTCTTCCAGTGCAGGCAGGGTGCCTTCCTGAGATCAGCAAACCTGGGGGTTTGCTGGGGATGTCCCAGGAAACATCCTGGGGTCTGGGGCTGTCCCGGGGTCTGAGGATGGTGTCCCCAAGGAGGCACCAAGGCCTGGGAGCTGCATCCTGCCTTGCTGCAATGTGGGGTGCAGAGCAGGGCTGCAAAATGGGGATGCAAAATGGGGATGTAGAGCAAGACTGCAGAGCAAGGTTGTGGAACAGGGATGCGGAGTGAAGCTGCAAAACAGGGATGTGGAACAGGGCTGCAGAGCAAGGTTGCACAACAGGGCTGCACTACAGGGGTTGCAAAGAAAGGATGCAGAGTGAGGCAGTGGAACAGGGCTCCAGAGAAGAGCTGCAGAATGGGACTCCAGAACAAAACTGTGAAGCAAAATCACAAAGAAGGGCTGTACAGTGTGGCTTCAAAGCAAGGCTGAAGAGCAAAGCTGTGGAGCAGGGATACAGAGTGAGGCTGTGGAGCATGGCTATGGCACAAGGATGGGGGATGCAGAGCAAGGCTGCAGAACTGGGTTGCAAATCAAGGCTGTAGAGCAAGGCTGTGGAACTGTGCTCCAGAACAGGGCAGCAGAACAGGGCTGCGGAGCAAGGTTGCACAACGGGGTTGCAAAGCAAGGCTGCAGAGCAGAGCAGAGCAGAGCACAGAGCCGAGCAGCCCCGGGCTGCCCCCAGGCCCCCTACCCCAGCCCAAGCAGCAACCGCGTGTCTGCAGCCCTCTTGGCAGCAGAGATGAAGAGTAATCTCATCCCTGAGCGAAACTGCCGGGTTTCTGCTGAGTCACAGTCATCAGGGAACGGGGAGAGCAATTACAGAAGAAAACTGGGAAGGCATCCCAAACAAATTGGTTATAATTAACAAGTAGAAGAATAACACCAGTAATACCATTAGCAGGCCCAAAAGCCATTTGCGATATAATATCTATAATTAGACAGGATCCAGCAAAAGCTGGGGCTGAGCTGCTCACCCCAGGAGGGGAGGGCAGGTGGGGGCTGGGGGTGCTGAGAGCCCATGGGCACTGCTCTGGGGGTGCTCAGTGCCCAGCAGTGCCCAGCAGCACCCAGCAGTGCCCTCTGTCCCCTCCTGGTGCCGGTCCTGACCCATGGGAACCTATCTGGGACCTTCCCATGCAAAGCCAACGCTGTCCCTACTGATGGCCATACCTTTGCCCACCTCACCCCTCCTGTCCTGAGGGTGGGGAAATGGGGAGGAAGGCCCTGCAGGGCAGCACAGGCACTGCCCAAACGCATCCTGAGGAGCACGGTGAGGTCATGGGAGTTTTTCTGGTGGAAGCAACACATGTGCTGCTGCTGTGAGGCCGTGCTTCATTGCCATGCACAGGGCTGCACCAGGTCCAAAGCCTCCCTGTGGCTCTTGGTGCTGGAGCTGCACATGGAGACGTGGTGATGTGCGGCCTCAGCAGGGCAGCGGGCACAGCTCTGCCCAGACTCCTGCACGCACCCTGTAGGAAACCCCATGTCCTTCCCTCGCGGCTTCTTTTAGTCTTGATTGCTGTGGAGCAGAGAAAAAAGATCACAGCTTAAAGGATTTGCTCCGAAGAGGACATAGGAGGACGCACGGCTGCAGTGCTGCTGCGCGGCTCTGCTCAGAGCGCCCCAGTGGGAATGGCTGAAGTGCTACGGTTTCCCCATGGCACTGATTTCCCCACCCCCACCCCACGGATGTGACCCTATGGCTGCAGGACGATCCAGGAGCAGGATGGAGCCCGTCCTGCAGATCCTCACTGCCAAGAGCAGATAAAGCCAAGCATCCCCCCAAGCAAAACAAACCTGCTGATAGCCCCCCTGGCTCTCCTCCTTGTTAGTATGCATCTCACTGCTTTCCCTGCTCTGAAATCCTTGTTTAGATAAACTTGAAAGCTAAAGGAAATTTGGTAGCAGGGTCCAGCCCAGCACGGAGGGCAGAGTGTCACCCACAGTGCAAACACGCTGTGCTGCAGTGACAAAGCAGCACATTGCCTTCGTGTTGGTGGGTCCATCTGCTCTGCAAGGGAGAGAAATGAGAGGGGGTGAGGGCAGTGCTGCTGGGCTGGGCTGTGCGTGGGCACCTCGCTCCTTTCCCCTGCTGCTGTCCCTGCATCCTAATGGCAACTCGGTGTGGGCAGGTGGAGCTGTGTTGAAGCCTTTGGCATTGTCCTGCAGGATTAATGGGGTGTGCAGAAGTGGAGAGGGAGGCAGAAAGTGTGGAAACCCCACGCATGTTGGGTTGGGACCCATTTTTTTGTCAGGTTTGGTTGTGTTTCCCTGCAGAGTGGTGGGGGGCAGTGGGATGGCACAGCCTGCCTAGCCACGCTGCTTTCCTTCTTACCCCCATTTCTCATGCCCCCACACCAGACCCCGCAGCAGGGTGTGTGCAGCCACACCAGCCGGGTGCTGGGAATCGGGGCTGCAGCTTCCCCGCAGGGTCCGGCTGCAAAGGGGAAGAGCGGTTTCCCCGAAGAGGCGGCACTGCTGCCGGGACAGGATGGTGTCACAATGCTCAGCTTTGGCCCTAAGCAGAGTGGGGGAGGGCAAAACCTCTCAGGGTGCCATGGCCACAGCCAGGGACAGCCTGGTACCGTGGCACATCTCAGCCGAGAGCTTTTGGGTCTTTGGGGAGTCCCATCCCGCATCGCCCCATAGAGCACAAACTTCCACGTGTGTCTCATCTCCGGCTGCTCAGCCCTATGGTCCCCACTGCTGCACTCCAATGGGGAGCTGTGTGGTGTCAGTGCTGTGTGTGGGGCAGCTCTGAGCAGCTCCAGAGCCCTCATCCTCATCACCAGCCCACCCAAAGCATCTCCTGGGCCCTGAGCTCTGCTCAGCAGCGCAGCCGGGATGGGAGTGGGCAAAGAGTGAGCACCTCTTCAGGGCAACTATGAAATAAAAATCAGCATTTATCCGTCAAATATGGCCAAGGGAGGGACATTCGGCAATGTGTTCCATTTGCAACAGTGAAACTGAATTTCCAGAGCAGAATGGAGTGCTCTACGTGGCCTTGTATGGTGTGGTTCCAGGAGCACGGCCGCAGCCACTCTGTGCTTTGCACTGCTTTGCAGAGCAGGGCAGCATGGGGGTGGCTGGGATGTGTGTCACTGTGCAGGGATGCTCAGCTGGTGGGCTGAGCCAGCAGCCCCGTGTCCCCTCATTGCCTGGGCCTTCCCCTGCTGTGCAAAGCAAACAGATCTATGCAGAGTCTGGAGAGGGTGATGAGGCCAAAGTGCAGCAACGAGGAGTGCTGCAGTGGGTGTCTGCACCCCCTGAGGAATGGGGGTCTGGAAGCACTGGGTGCTGAGAGCTCAGGTCATGAAGGAGCTCAGGATGCTGGGATCTCCATGGGAACAGTGCTGGGACATCAGGTTATGGGGCTGCACGGTGCTGGGAGCTTGGGGCAAATGGTGCCAGGTGCTCAGAGAGAGCAGTGCTGGGTGCTGGGAGCTGGGGGTGCACAGCTCTGGGTGTTCTTTGTGCTGGGGGTCCATGCTGCTGGGAGCTGAGAGTGTGCAATGTTGGGAAGTGGGAGATCGGGGTGCTGGGAGCTCAGGGTGCACAGCATTGAGAGGTGGAGGTGCTGGGAGCTGAGAGGGCTGGGAGCTCGGAGCGCTCAGTGCTGGGTGCTTGATGTGCTGACAGCACTGGGTGCTGAGAGCTGGGGATGCTCGGGGCGTGCAGTGCTGGGAAGTGGGATTTTGGGGTGCTGGGAGCACAGGGATTGGGGTGCACAGCGCTGGGGGTGGGAGCTGGGGATGAATGGGGCCGGGGCAGTGCATGGGGCACAATGGGGGCCCAAGGAGGCTGTGGATGCTCCATCCCTGGAGGCATTCAAGGCCAGGCTGGATGTGGCTCTGGGCAGCCTGGGCTGCTGGTTGGCGACCTGCACACAGCAGGGGGTTGGAACGAGATGAGCACTGTGGTCCTGTGCAACCCAGGCCATTCTATGATCCTATGATGCTATGGGGCCGTATGCTGAGCCCTGGCACAAAGAGCCCTGCCTGGCAGCGCTGCCAGAGACACTACAGTCAGGATAATGCCGAGCAGGGCAATTGTGATAATGATAATAATGAGGATGATGATAATAACAACAACAATAAATAAAAACAGATAAACATAGCATTAAAAAAAAAAAAAAGAAAGAAAAAGATCGAAAGAGAATTTTAAAACGGAAGGAATATAGATTAAAAAACCCCAATCCCAGGCCGAATCCCATCCCCCCCCCCGTCCTGCCCCATTCTCAGCTCAGCGCGTCCCGCTCCGCTCTCTCCGCTCCGCTCCGCGTTTTCCCACCGCCCCTCCCCCGGCCTGTCCCCACGTGGGGCCCGCACGGCGCGGACCAATCAGAGAGCGGCGTTCGGCTGTAGGGCGGGGAGGCGGAGCGCGGCCGATGGGGGCGGTGGACCCCCAACCCCCCCCCCCCAGCGCCCCCTGCGCGGGCATTGCGCGCTATTTGCGCGGGGCCGAATTGCTTTGGGGTGGGTTGGGGGGGGGTTCAAACCTCACTGTGCTTCGTGGAGGGGCGGCAGCCCCGTTTGTACACGATGTACGCGGGCGGGGGGGGGTTATTACTGTTGTGATCATCGCCGCTCGCAATTATTTCTTTTCTTTTTTTTTGACCGTTTGTTATTTCAATCGCTGCGCCTCATTAACACGGAGGGAGAAAAAAAAATCCCTAAAATTGCCCTTTTCCACCCCAAATCAAACCCCTCCCCCTCCCGCCCCCCCCCTTCCCTTTGTCCCCCCCGCAGCCGCCGCCCGGCTGCCGCTCCCACGTGGCTTTGATCGACGGCGCGCCGCTCGGAACCAATGGGACGGCGGGAGGGCGCGGCGCCGCGCGCTCATCGGTTGGAGGCGGCGGGGTGGGCGGGGCCGTGTCCCACGTGGGGCCGCGCGGGGAGGGGGCGAGCGGAGGGGGGCGGGAGCCATTTTGTGTCCCCCCCCCGCGGCCCCGACCATTACAGACGGAGGGGGGGGTGGGGGAGGAAGCGGCCGAAAGGGTTCGAACCGAATCGGCACCGAGGGGCCGAACAGCGCGGGGCGCTGCGGAGCGGGGCGCGAGAACCACGCGGGGCTCCGCGCCGCCTCATTGGGCCGCGCCGATGGGCGCGACGGCGGCGCGCGGCGCACGGGCGGCGCATCCCGCGCTTCCCAGACACAAGCCGCCATTGTGACGTCGGCGGGACGGGCGGCCAATCCGCGCGCGCACCCTCCGGCCCCACGTGGGTCCGGCGCGCGGCCATTGGACCGGAGCGGCGGGGCCGCGCGTGGCTCCGCCCGCTTTCGAGGGGAGGGCGGGGGGTGAGGCGGGGGGGGGGCGCGCGGAGCGCTCTGGCGGCGGCGCGGGGCCGCGTGCTCCGGGCGCACAGTGCGCGGGGCGCCGCGTTACGGAGGCGCGGAGAGCAGCGCGCAGCGCAGCGCCGCACGGCACCGCACCGCACCGCGCCCAGCGCCGCACGGAGCCCCGCCATGACCCGCGGAGCTCCTCCGGGACGCGGCTGAACCGGGGGCGGCCGCCGGGGCCGCGGCGCATGGACGCGGCCGCCCCCCCCGCGCCGCGCTCCGCACTCGGGAGCCTCGGGATCCCCCCCCGGCGCGGGGCAGCGCGCAGCGCTTTGTTGGGAGCGGCCGCGGCGCCGTAGCGTTGTTGGGAGCGGCGCCGCCGGGAGCGCGGCTCGGGCGCGGGCGGCTCTTCGCTTTGTCATTTATTTTTCGGGTGGTTTGTTTTTTTTTTTTTTTAAATTTAATCATTCGGGTGTTTTTTGTTTTTTAATTATTTTTTATATCTCTCGGATTTTTTTTTTAATTATTTTTTATCGTCTTTTTCCTTTTCGGGCGGATTTTATTTTTTTTGGTGGCGTTTTAATTTTTTTTTAGGTTTTTTTTATTTTTTTTTTATTTTGTTTCTCTCGTTTTTTTTTCCCTTCTCGGAATTTCCGCCGCCCGCCCTTTGATTCCTCTCCTTTTGTTATCCTCAGTTCTTCCTTTTCCTTTTCCCTCCTTTCTGTGGTTTCTGTTATTTTTTTTTTTATTCCTTTCTTTCTTTTCCCCCCCCCCCCCCCCCGCCGTCTCCGCTCCTCCCGTCCCGAACTCCTTCCGGGTGGGCGGGGGGGGGCGACGCACCGTCCTCTTCCCCCCCCCTCCCCGGACCCCCCTTCCCCCCTCCGCTCTTTGTTCCGCCGCCGGCCCCCCCCGGCCATGTACCCGCAGGGTCGGCACCCGGTGAGTCCCAGCCTCCCCCTCCCCCCATACTTCCCCTCCCCCCCCTTTGTACCCCCCCGCTGAGCGCTGTGCCCCCCCCCCAGGCCCCCCACCAGCCGGGCCAACCGGGCTTCAAATTCACCGTGGCCGAATCGTGCGATCGGATCAAGGACGAGTTTCAGTTCCTGCAGGCGCAGTACCACAGGTACGGCGGGGGGGCACGCGAAAATATTCCGACGGGGGGGGGAGGGCGACGACATCGGGGCTTGGACCTTCCCCCCCCGCCCCCCCTCCCTCGCAGCCTCTCATCGCTCTGCGTTTCGCAGCCTGAAAGTGGAGTACGACAAGCTGGCCAACGAGAAGACCGAGATGCAGCGCCATTACGTGATGGTGAGCGGGGGGGGGGGCACGGCCGAGGGGGTGGGAGTGGGGATGGGGCCGGTGGGAGCGCCTGGGGGGGGCGGGGGGGGGGGGAACGCGATGGGGGGGTGGTAGCACCGGGACCGGAACGCCGTGTTGTGTTCCTCCCCCCCCCCCAGCAGTGCCTTTCTCTTGGGGGGGGGGTGCTGTGAGGGGATCCTCCCCCCGGAAAAGCGCGAAGCTGTGGCTGTGGTCCCGTTGGGGACACCCCTGTCCACCCAGTCCGTCTCATCCTCGGAGCCATTTAGGGACTCCTCCCCCCCCGCTTCGTTTTAGAATGATTTGGGGACTCCCCGACTTCAAACAGTTGGGGCACTCCCTTAGCAATTGGGACCCCTTCCTCTTAGCAGTGTCTCCTCCCCCCCCCCAGCAACTCGGGGACCCCCCGAAACGGTTGGGACCCTCAGCAACTCTGACACCCCTCCCCCACTAAGCGATATGGGGAACCCCCCGAGCAATTGGGACCCTCCAGCAACTGTCTGTCCCCGCAGCCACTCAGGACCTGCAGTAATTAGCCTTCCCCATAGTGCCTGGATCCTCCTCCCGGTCCCACTTTGTTTCCCGGGAGCGGGGGGGACGACCCCCCCCGGGTGCACGCTGCTCCAACCCCACGCAAACAGCCCCTGTGTTCGGGCATTCCTAATTCATGCCGCCTTTGTTGTTTTCCCTTTCTTTTCCCCTCCTGCCAGTACTACGAAATGTCCTACGGGCTGAACATCGAGATGCACAAACAGGTGAGCGCCGGTGGGGGGGCTGCTTGTGCTGCTTGTGGGTGACAGAACGGGCCCTGCTGGCAGCAGTGGGTCGGCAGCGGTGCGAGGTTGCATTTGGGGCGACGGCATCCGCGTGGGGATCTGCGTGCGTTGGGAAGCAGGCTGCGTTTTGCAAGGAGCGTTGCGGGGAAGCGACCGTGCAGAGGAGATGCGTGCAGCCGGGGCTCTGCGTGCACATCCCGGTGCTGCTGCTCCGAGGTTGCAGCCCTGCTCTGAGCTGCAGGGCGCACCCAGGGCGGTGCATCACTCGGTGCCGGGGGAAGCGAGCGATGTTTGGTGCTGTGTCGGTGGATTTTTGGGTTCTCCTCTCGTACCGTTTGCCCCACGGGGAAAGCAGCGCGGGGTGCGATGTGCGGCGTGCTGCCTTGATAAGATTACAGCTAAAGAGCCTCGGGGCCGTGGGCACACGATGGTAAAACTTAAAGGAATAAAGTTATTATTGCAATGAGAGCCGATTACCGGCGCTGCCGCTGGCGGGCGGACGCGGTTCTGGTGCTGCACTCAGGGCAGGGCTGGGCAGCAGTGCAGGCACGGCAGCAGTGCAGCTCCGCAGCGCTCTGCTCGGCAGCAGCACCGGAGCAGCGTTGGCGAAGGCTGAGCTGTGCACGGCTGTGCTCCCTGCTGCAAAAGGGCAACGGCCACGACCGCCGCTCAGGTGGTGTTGGCTCAGGGTTGCTTTTTGTTAGTTAATTAATTTATTTGGTGTTTTTTTTTTCTTTATTAAATATTGCCTTCCTTGCGGCTGATCCCAGTAGGTGTGCGCCCAGCCCCTGCCGTGCTCTGTTTCGGGTTGCGTGCTCTTTCCTGGCTGCGTTGGCTTCGCCCTGTGCGAGCGCACGGAGGTGTTGAAATGGAGCACGAAAAAAGGCAGGGAAGCACGGAGCTTTTCTGCCGATGGCAGCGCTGGAAGCGGTTGTTATTTCCCGGGTGTTTTGCACCGGGGGTTGCTTGCATGCGAGAGCTGATTGGGGTGGGGGGTTTGCATGGCCGGGTTGGGCTGCTCCGCTGCCTCCGTGCTGCAGCATCACTGTGTGCCCTAATGGTGCCGGGGGGAACCCAGTGGCGAAGTGGGGGTGGGGGCTCAGCACCGGAGCACCCCCCGGTTCCGCCCCCCTTGCAGGGACCCCCAGCAGCCCCATGGCTGCGCTGCCCCCAGCCCCGGCTGACCCGCTTAGCGGTTGACTTGTGTTTATCTGCACACAATCAAGTAGACTGAAGTGCCTGAATTATTCATGCGGTGTCCTGCCCTCCAGACTTGACTGCGTGTGATTACATCTGCTCGAGACAAACATTGATGGATACTTCATCTTTAAGCAAAAGGGGATTGTCTGGCTGGGGGCTTATATAACAGATTATCTCTTCGGCGCTGAATATTAAGCGCTTCGTCCTCGCCCCGGCTGCGGTGGTGGCTTTTTTTTTCCTTTCTGCTCCGTTTCGTGCCTTTCCAAGGGAGAAAAAAGAATAATAATAATAATAATGGGACTTCCATGAACAACTCCGTATGTGGGGAATAGTCGGGAAGTGACGGCGGTGCGGCGCTGCTGGGGGGCTCTGCTCGGTGCTCTTTGAGCAGCAGAGCTCCGTTGGGTTCCTCGATGCCCCCCGAGGGACCCCTCGTTCCGGAGCTCTGCGATCAGAGGGCACAGTGCTTCCTAAAGAGCAGCGTGTGCTGGGAAGGGGAGCTGCTGGCAGCGTGTTGGAGTGCTGTGTTTTGGGGCTGAGCCCTCTCGGTGCTTCGGAGCATCCCCGAGCCACGCTTCCCCGAGAGCAGAGCCTTGCTTTCTCCTATGGAATATTCCAAGAGCCCCGTGCGCCCTGCGTTGGGAGCAGCGGATGGAGCTGGTAGGGTGGGCCGCGGTGCTGGGGGGGCTCTGCCCTCCGCACCCCCTCCCCGAATTTAATTCTCATCAGCGCTGCTCTCCACTTTGCTAATAACGATAGCAGCCACAAATAGCTTTCAACATGCCATTGACAGCCCGGTTGGAGAGAGCACTTGAAATAGTGGTAGACAGCTGAAAGTGCCCATAATTGTGTGCCGGAGTGAGAACCACGCTGCTCAAGGGCCTGATTTCCATGTGCTTACGGAGACAATCTCCCGGCTTCAGCAGACGCTGCTGGTGCTGTGCGGGGGGTGGGGCTGAGCCCGTCCTTCTGCCCTGTGCGGTGTGTGGGGCAGGGCATCTTCCTGGGGAGCTGGGTGGGTTTGGGGTGAGGGTGATGCTGGGCTCCCCCAGGAGCGTTGGTGGGTGGTTGTTCTTTGCCTGGGAGCTGCAGTGGAGTGTGAGGTGCTATCTGTCCTACTGTGCTGGGGTTTGGGATGGCAGTGAAAAACCTAAATCGTGCTTTTAGAGAAGGGCTGGGCCAGCTGTGCCATGCGCCCGGCCTCGTGGCTCCGCTGTTGTCCCCACCTGATGCTGGGATTGCTTGAGATTTGTTCTGATGTGACCCCAAAATCCTTTCTCAGATGGCGCTGGGGGTGGCTCGCTCCTTGGGGCGTCCCGTTTCCACTCGGACCTTTGGGCAGCTCCTCTCTGCCCCACTCCCTGTGCCCTATGGCGTTACTTAACTTCCCTGTGCCCTGCCCGTGTGGGGGGGGGGGGGTGGAGGGGCACAGCTATTTAGCACCGTGCCTGCAGCCGGCGCCTGCCCGCTCTCTGCCCTCAGGGCATGGGGTCGGTGCTTGATTTACAGCCGGCATTCATGTGTGCTCTGTTGTGCCAGCCGGCCGCGCTCCCTGCAGCGAGGCACAGCCCTGGCAGGGATGGGATGGGGATTAGTCTGGATTTCGGGTCCGACTCCTCGCCCTTGCCTTGGGCTGCCTTGTGCGTCCCAGCCTGCGTATGTCCCTGAGGTCCTTGGAGCATCCTGCTGAGTGCCCCCTCCCTGCCCCCTCCCTGGGTACGGTCCCTGCTCTCCCCCACGGCTGCGGGTGCAGCAGGCGGTGCGTGCTGCCAAGGCAGGGATGCGGGATGCGGTGCCTGCGGTTGCCATAGCAACCCCGTGCTGGGAATGGGGAATTTTCATGGCTGGAGCTGCCCGGTGGTGAATGGGCCCTGGCGCAGGGCAGTGCTGGGGGTGAAACCCTCCCCAGCTCCAGGGTTGCCCTTTCTGCCACCAATTAAACGTCTCATGGAGATAAGTGGGGCTTCACGTGTGCAGAGTGGGTATTTGGAGGTTATTGGATCTCATGTGAACAGGGAAATCCATGGCTGTAAGCATCATATCTTAGCCAGAAGCACCCACTTGCTTCTTGGATTCCCTGTGGAAAGTGTCTTTGCAGAACGTGAAGCTTTGCTCCAAATCTTGGCTGGAAATTGGGTTAAAATGGAATAAGAGGGCAGAGGGAGCTCCTGGTGCGGTTTGCTGGGGTGGGGGTGGGTTGGTAGTACCCAGAGAGCACCCAACGCCTCCTCCCCCACCTCTGCATCGTGCTGGGTGTGGGGTTCTTCCATTTGCACCCAAGTGGCTGTAGCTAAAGGTTGGGTTTGTTCTGGAGCTCACCAGCACGAAGCCCTCAGCAGCTGCTCCCTGGGAGTGGTACAGGAGGAGCTGTGCAGCACTGAGTGCTCACTGCATCCCGACCCGCCGGGCATCAGCAGAAGCTGTAAATATTTAATGGAGGCACAATTTATATATGATCTGATCGATGTATGGATGCCAAAGCAGCCATTAAGGTGTCCCTATGGCAGAGCGGGCACTGGTGGGGGGCTGTGGGGCACTGAAGGGCTTGGAGGGCTTTTGCAGCGTTACCTTTATGGATGGAGCCCTTCTGTGCTGGGAGCATCCTAAGTGCAGTGCACGCTGTGTCTGTGCATTCAGGTCCATTATGGCCCTGGCTGCAGCTAATGCACCTGGAGCAAATGGAACAGCTCTGAGATGCCTCTGCCTTGAAGCAGAGTGCCAGCAAATTCCCTTGACCTCCTCGAGGGCTAAGAAAAGCAGCAGGTGAAACCCGAGCAGTGATGCTTTCTGCAAAGCTGGTGGCCAGAAATACTGTGGCTGCTTTGAAGCCTAAACAGGAGCTGCCCGGGTGCCAGCTACAGGGGCTTGGGGACTGCCTGTGCTGCACTGCTCATCTCCCTCCTTCTGCATGGTTCCTCAAAGCAATGTTGAGCTGTTGAGTTGGCTATTTTTTTCCCCCTCCCAAAATGCAAAATCAGAATTTTCCCCTCTGAAATCTGAAAGAAGAGGCACTGCAGTGGGAGACACGTGCCCCTGCTGATGGGAGGGATTTGCAGCCGTGTGATGGTGCTCCTGCCTGCTGCCGTGGGCTGAACCCTTACTCAGGAATTGCTCGGGTTGGAGTAGAGGATGTTGTTACAGCAGCAGGGCTGGCATAAGGGGACTGCCATGGGTCTGGGGGAGCTGCCCCCCGGAGGGCTCTGCCTGGAGATGCTCTCTGTAGGGCATCAGCCTTGGTTTGGGCACCCCGACCCTGCAGGAGTTGCACCCCTGGGGCTGAAGCACGCGGTGCTGGCTCACCCCAAGCTCATGCCTGGGTTTTTAACCAGATGAAAATGTTATTCTGGGTTAATGGAGACGTTGCAGAAACCACAGTTTGACAGCACGGGCTGTTATTATTAAACTCCTAAATAGTGTGGTCAGGCTGACAGGTGTAAATGGTTACGGGTTAAATTTCTGGAGGGTGATGTAAGGAGGGCAGAAGCAACTCTCTGGCATCAGTCTGGGCTGGGGAAGGATCCTGATGAGATCAGAGCAAACCAGAGGCTCCACGTGGCTCTGGCTGGGGCTCAGTGCTGGCCAGGCACTCGGTGCACAGTGCTTTGTGTGTGCAGGGGTTTCTCATGCAGCACTCCCTTGCAGAGCAGTGCATGGAGCTTTGCAAGTGCCCAGCACAGCATCTGCACACTGCCAGTCCATGCAAGTGTCCATGCACACATCCACCTTCATGGTCCTCCTTTCCCAAACTCAGGCTGGTGTGAGGCTGCTGGGGACGCTTGGTCCCGTGACAGGAAAGGACCCGAAGCACCAAAAAGTGAAAGAGCAGCCTCTGCCCTGTGCACGTGGGTGTGCTTTCACTGCCTCTTTTGGGAGCTGCAGTTTCCCTTGGTGTATAGATGGGGTTATGGGGGGAGGGGTGCACATGGCTCCTTATTGCAGGAGGCTGCTTTCTGCTAACTGTTGCTTTTTTCTTCTTCCCTTTTTTCAGACAGAAATTGCTAAAAGGCTGAATACCATTTTAGCACAGATTATGCCTTTTCTGTCACAAGAGGTAAGGTGTCCCTGGGCTCATTTCCCATGAGCAAAGCCCACAGGGGTGATGGGGTTCTGGGAGGAGGGGATCCCGGCTCGGTGCCTGCATGCCCTGACCCACACGCCTGCCTCTGTCCCTGCAGCACCAACAGCAAGTTGCACAGGCTGTTGAACGTGCCAAGCAAGTGACAATGACGGAGTTGAATGCTATCATCGGGGTACGTGGACTTCCCAATCTGCCTCTCACCGTGTGTATACCCCTTTTATTCCTATCATTTACCATAACCAGAGGCAACCCTGCGCTCGGGCAGCATCAGGGAGGGGCAGCACCCCAAATCTGACCGTCCCCAAATCCCTGATCTGGCACTGGGCGGTGCTGTGGCACCGCTCCCCAGTTATCCCCAGCACTGGTGCAGCACCGGGAGCCCCCAGCACCAAACACCCACATCTCCAGGCTGGGACTGTGCCGGGTTCCCACTCCCCGCAGCCCCCCAGCCCAGGTTTGCCTCTGTTGTACTGTTGATGTGAAATGTGGTGCACGCGTGGCAGAGCTGTTCCATGCATTGACCTTTACCCACTTGAGCGTTACGTGGATCTCGAGGGGTTTTAAGACTAATGGGTTTGAATATCTCTGTAAGTGATGTAACGGTGTCCTCAGCCATGCAGGAAGCCCACCCGTGCTGGATCTCCTTGCTGTGAATAGCAGATCCCTGATGGGCATCCCACCTTTGGCATTGGGTGTCTGTTTTTGAAGTCACTGATTTATTTATTTAATTTTTTTGCAGCAATGATTTGCACTTCTTTCTCCCTGTACAAGGAGACTTCTTCACCTGTTAGCATTTAACCCGTGCTGTTGCTTGGCTGTGGAGGGAGAACCTTGCTCCTTGCTGCTGCAGTGGGAGCACAGCTCTGTGCATCCTGCAGAACCCGGGGGCTCTGTAGGCATTATTCCATTTTAATGGGTGCTCTGAGCGGCTGTGGGTGGGAGGCTCTGCTTTGGTTCACTGCTCGAAGCTGTAGCATGGAGTCAAGGCAGCTAGAGGCAGATATTGGAATTCAATTAAGGTAAATGAGCGGGGCTCGTGACCCCCATTTTCAAGGTAATTGCTTCCTTGGATCAGCGCTAACACGAGTGTCACCCCGTTGTTAAGCAGCCAGCCATGTAATCGTTTTGCCTGACAAAGCTGCAAGAGGCAGGAATTGGGGGCAGCGAGGAGAATGTTGCAGCTGAGCATGACCCTGTGTGCCCAGAGCATCCCACAGCAATGGGCATCCCGTCCCGTGGGATTGGGCATGGCAATGGGCATCCCGTCCTGTTCTGGTGGGCATCCCATCCCACGCAGTTGGGTTTTGTTGGTGTAATCATGCTCCTGGTGATCTGACTGTCCAGGCAGGGCTATGGGGAGCCCAGTGCTGGGGATGCTGCAGGTGTTCTGCTAATCTGCACCAGTGCCCTGGTGCAGGTGCCAGAAAACAAATTGACTCATGAGAAAAAAATGCACCAAATCGTTCAAACCTTTTTTTCGCCCCTTTCGAGGTCAAGAACTGTTAATTTTATGCATCTAGGCCATTGTCTCACAGTTCCTCTGCTTCAGGCTTCTGTGAAATTGAGCCCTTGATTTGGTTATAGCTCTGGAAATGATTAGACTACTTTACTAAATTTAACGCAAGTGGTGAACTTAAGTGGTGAACCATTAAATCGGTTAACAAAGGCATGAAGCATGATGTACATAATCCAATTAAAAACACTCTACGTATGAGATACTCCTTGCCAGCCTTTCTCATCAACCGTAACCTCTTCATATCTTACCCATATTTGCCTGGTGCACGCCGAGAGACCCCGGGAGGGAAGCGCAAACGTCTCTGCGCCGTGCATCCATCGCGGCTCCTGGTGTGGGCTGGGATCTGATCCTCAGATGCTCTGGGAGCAGAATTTGGCCGTCTGCCTGCGCCGGGTTTGCAGCACCGTTGCAGCACTGTGCTGCAGAGTGGTGTCTCAGGATTTAAGTGCGGCGTTGAGTGCTGGCTGCAGGTGGAACGTCCAAGTGCGGAGCGCTGGTCTGCGTCTCCCCTCTATGTTGGGGCAGTGCTGGAAGAAGCAGCTTTGGCCTGGAAGCGGCGGGACCTCCACTGCCCTGCATCCCTACGATTCCCGTGGTGCTTTGTCAAGCAGAGCTGGGGCTTGCAGCCCTCCACCCCTGTCACCAGACACCCCTATGCAGTGCAGCTCCAGCTATGGGGCTGCAGCCTTGGGGATGGATTTTTGGGGATGGAGCTCCTGCAGCTGTGCCCGCGGGCCTGTTGGGAAATCCCCATTGATGCGGGGTTTGAAAACCACCTTTTCTTGGGATGAAAGGAAGCTGGAGAAGGGTGGCACTTCTCAACTGAGGAGCATCACCAGGGCCTGCTGCGTCCCACCGCTCTGCTGTGCAGGATTTCCCCATTCTGCATCCTCCAGGAGGGATCTGAGCCGCCAGCTCCGTGCTGCTCCTGCCTCTGCAGGGAGGGAAATGCCCTATGTGTGTTCTTTGGATCCATCACAGGATGTCGTGTCTTGGTGCTCATTTCCACACCTCTACTGATTCCACGCAGCTCAGTGAACCACAGGATGGATGTGTTTGCCTCTAGCTTAATTAAAAAGGAAGAACTGGTGTTTTTCTGCTCCATTGGAGGGAGAGGCTCAAAGGGCTGAGCCGTCCTTCTTGTGCCCCACCTGGGCTTGGCTGTAGCAGGGCTGTGAGCCCTGATGCTGCATGGAATCTGTCTGCTGTCCCATTGGGATGCTGTTGCTGCTCCCTGGATTTGGTCACCCTGTCCCTGCTTGTGCCCACTGAGGGGGAAGCGTTGGATCTCAGTGCTGGAAAGCCACCAGGGCTGCTCTCCAAGGGAATGCACAAGTACCATGGCCTCAGCCTTGCTGAAAGGGGTGGAAAGGCCGTGAGGTTGGGATTGGAAAGAGCTCATTGGTTTCAGTGGGAGGCTCAGCCCTGTTCCTCCTGTCCTGAGATGGGGAGGATCGATCCTGGGATGCTGGCACAATGGGAGCTCTGGGGATGGCTCTGGGCATTGGGTCCTGAGGATGATCCCCCCTCTGCACCATGGATGGAGCCAAAAAAATAAAAAGCTGCGTTGGAGAGGACCAAGTGATTTATGCTTTTTCTCTACCAGCACTGTGGATGTCTAATTGCCTTCTGGATCTGGCTTCTGCCACAGCTGAGACCTTTGCACTGCCCGGAAGGAGCTGTGTTTGCAGATCATGCATCTCCTCCCCCTGAAACTGCAACTGCTTGCTTTCCTGTCTGACTCCAGGTCACGTCCTCAGTGCCTCCCACGAGGGTGCAGGAGGTGGGCAGGGGTGGGTCACACCCTGCTCCATCCTCATCAGTGCCCCTCCCTGCTGCCTCATGGGGCTGCTCCAGAAGCCAGGAGCTGGGTGGGACCCGAGAGGTTGTCTCTGTGCAGGGGACTTTCTGGAGAGCTGCGTCCCATGCAGTGCTGCAGCAGGACCTGGGCGTTTGCAGTGTGCACAGAGCAGTGTGCAAGGATCTGAGTGTGTGCTTTCCTCCTGCACGATGGTGGCACAGCAGGTGCAGAAGTCTCCTTATGGGCCATTCTTTGCATTTCTCTGTTGCATTTTATGAGCTGTGGGCTGCATTCTCTGCACTGCCCCATGGGGCTGCACTGGGCTCACCCAGCACTGCAGAGCACGCAGTGATGCGTCCCCCAGCAGTGCCAGGTTGCTGGAAATATCCTTGATGTAAACACAGCCTCCTCCTTATAGAACCATGCATGTGGGGTTGTTTTGGTTTCTTGCTGTGGTTTGCACCAGGCTGCGCTGCAATGTGTTGCTGGGAGCCCTGTGCAATGGGATAAGGGCTGTCTCCTGCCTTCAGCTTGTGGAAGCTGTAGCACTGAGGGCAGCCTGCTACCCCTAACCCACTAACTCCATTTCAGTTTGTTTTCTTGGCACTTGAAACAGCAGCATGAGGGATGCTCTTCCTTTTTTTCCTTCCTCTTCCCACGCCATGCCCACCTCCAGCTGCAGAGGATGGGCTGTACCCATGGCTCCAGGACGCCTGGTTGGGGAAAGGGTCACCTGCAGTGTCAGCTGCTGGATGCTCTATGCAGAGCCATTTTCTGCATCCTGGGCGGTGTTTACACTTACGTTTATTTCCATTGAAAAGCCAAACGGTGCAAACCTGCAACAGCAGTTCAGATTGCCTAGAGTGAAGGATGACTCCCATGCTGTGACATACGTGTGCAGGGCACGCGGGGCCGCCCACCCCCCAGTCCTTCCTGCTAACCCAGTTCTTGCAGCCGGCCGAGCGGAGTGCGAGCGCACCTCGAGATGCAGCCCTGCCATCTCCGAGGCCGTGCCCTCTCCCCGCTCACCGCTGCTCTCATTGCAGCAGCAGCAGCTCCAGGCTCAGCACCTCTCCCACGCCGCCCATGGGCCCCCGGTTCAGCTGCCGCCGCACCCCTCTGGCCTGCAGCCCCCCGGCATCCCGCCCGTCACCGGCAGCAGTTCGGGGCTGCTGGCGCTTGGCGCGTTGGGCAGCCAGGCACACCTGGCCGTCAAGGATGAGAAGAACCACCACGACCTGGACCACAGAGGTGAGAGCTCGGCCTTGCCTTCTCCCGGGGCTGGGGTCACCCTGAGCAGCTCCGTACAGATGCCTGATAGTTGCAGTCTAGCTTGTTTTCTCTTGTTGTGAGTCATAAACGGGCCTTTTTGGAAGGGAAGAATGCTGCGTGGGTTCAGTGTTTCCATGCAAAGCCTTGTGTGTTAGCACAAGGAGATGTGGGCTCTTCCCATTAAGTCCCATTTGCCCGGTGGTCCCCCTGCAGCACTGGGTGCATTTGGGTTGTTCTCCCTGCAGAAGGAGAAAAAAAAATACCAGTAGCAATTATCCAGTGGCACGCATGTCTCTGTGTGGATGTGAATAACCCAGCAGTCCCCATGGATACCGGGCATCAGTGGCCAAACATCCCACAGCGGTGGGGGTGGGCACCACTGCCACGTTGGCGACTTTGTGGGTGAAGCCCTCAGCTCGGCGCCATCCCTGTGTGATTCTGTGCATCTCCTCCATGTGCTGTGCGTTCTGCAAGTGGAGGGGGAAAGGTGGTGGGTGAGGAGGGGGAATGGGGTGGAGGAAATGCTGGAGAGCCTGGATGTGTTGTGGGTGCAGGCAGCAGGCTGTGGTGGGGGCTGTGTGTCCAGCACCCGTTCTAACTGTGATTTTTCTCTTTTCCTTTTGCTTTGGCTCTGCCCTCTGACCCCAACCGCTGCTGACAGAGCGGGACTCGAGCGCGGTGAGTGCAGCACCTCCTCCCCATCCCAATAGCTCCGCTTCTGAGCGCCGTTTTGTTTCAGCTCTCCTTTGAACAAGCGAGCCCCAGGGTGTGAGCCCTGAGGGGTACCTTTGGGGCTGATCCGAGGGAAAAAAGGGAGAGAAACAGGCCAGGTTCCCCCGCTGGCTGTGCCGGGATGTCCCTCCTCCCCAAGCCCCAGATGTGTGGGGCCAGACCTCCCCCACTGCTCTGCTCGGAGGTCGGGTCGCGACTGAGTGAGCGCCGTGAATGGGCGCAGCCGAGTCAGCGCGGGTAAAAAGATCCGTTGGCGATTAAGAAAGCTATTTTATTCCTGATCACTCTTCTATTATCTTGGGTCATCTAATCTGCCGGGCTGGTTGGGGCTATTATGCCACGTTAAGTAGGACTCGGAAGGTCAAGCAGTTAACTAACCAGCTAAATAACCGCGGTCGAGGGCAGCCATCACCTCCAGCACTGATTGGATTCTTTAATTTATTTTTTCCCTCTGCCCCCAGCACGGCTCTCCCTCCATTGTAGTGGGGCTGGGGAGGGGGGATGCAGCCCATATCCCCCACCCCATCCACCGTGCTGTGGGGGGGAGAGGGGGGCTTTGAGAAGGCGTGGGGGAAGAAAAGCACTATTGAATGGGGAGAGGGGAATTGGGCATCATTAACCTGCCCACGTGGGGAGGGGGATGTGAAGGATGGGAGCGTTCCCAATCTATAAAATAAAACACGGGGTATTCCCCACGGAGGTTTAATGCGTGCGATAATCAGCGTTAGTCATTCATATTTTCCTAGCCTTGCCTGAGCAATAAAAAATATTTAGTTTCTTGGCGGCGCGCCAGCAGAAGGCTGAATGGATCGATGCCTCTAAATGCTTGACATGATTCTCTGGTAGCTGCGAGGTTTTTTCAGCATGACTGCCTGAGAAGAAAGACCCCGGTGTTATCCAAAGCTGCTTATTGGGTAGCGAGGAGAAACATGAACTGCTTTAGTTCTCCCTTTCAGACGGGGAAGAAAGGAGGGCGGAGGGGCTGAGGAAGGCGGCTGCTTAGCAGGGGCTGTGGGCTCTGTGATGAGATGCGGTGATGGCGACGGCCCCTGTGGCTGTCAGGAGCTCATTGCTGCACAGGGCCGGGCTTCCCGCAGCTCTGGCACAGCTCTGAGCTGCCATTTTTGCTCCATCCCCGCGTTGGGGCTGTTCTGGGGAAGGCAGCACGTCGGATGTGTCCCAGTGGGCGCACAGAGCTCTGCCCGCAGTGCTGGGCTGCAGGAAAAATGCTACTGATGTGTGCTTTTCCAGGTGGTTTTGAACGCCCTTTGGCTTGGCGGAGCTTGGCTTAATCGAGGCTGAGATAAAGCAGCTCCTGGCAGCTCTGCCCTTTGCTCCCCTAATAAAAACTGGGGATGGAGGTCACGGCTCTGCAAAGACTGCAGGCTCCCTGGGGCCGGGCTCCTCGTGCAGAGCCCCATTGGGCTGCAGCCTGGTGTTGGGTGCATCCGTGTTGGTTGCGTGGATGTGTGTCTGCGTTGGTTCAATGGGCTGATGATGCATCCATGTTGGGTAGATGGCACATCCGTTTTTACCAGCAGCCTCCATGGGTTGCAGCAGCTGCCAGGGAGCTGCTCTATTTCCTGCTGCTTCCTAGCAGGATTTTCTCTTTTCGACAACAGCTCCTTGCCTTTCTCTGCTTTGGTGGCAGACAGGCTCAGGTGCCCATAAGTAGCCCATCTTGAGGTGATGTTCAGTGAGGACGTGTGGTTTGGATCTTGCTCCACTGCTGGAGTTTTGCAGCCTAGCGGTGCTTTGAAGACTCAGTGCTGGGCAGAAAGCTGTTGGCCGTTCCCTTAAGTCCCATTCCCTCATGCATGCAACTCAGATGCATTTGCTGTTATTGCAGAATAACTCCGTTTCGCCCTCGGAAAGCCTGAGAGCCAGCGAGAAGCACCGGAGCTCCACAGACTACAGCATTGACTCCAAAAAGCGGAAAGCAGAGGAGAAGGACAGCATGAGCCGATATGTGAGCTATGGGGGGGTTCCTCGCAGCCCAGGGCTGCGAGCTGCCTGGGGATGTGCCTGCATAATGCAGCACGGGAGTGCCGTGGGTGGGCGCAGGCTGGGTGTGGGCAAAATCTTGCCAAGGCTGCCCTTGGGGTGCTGTAGGGGGATTCAGCTCTGTGGGAGCAGCCCCGGGGCTTGCAGCTCTGCAGGGCTGTAACTTCATGCTGTCTTTCAGGACAGCGATGGTGACAAAAGTGATGACCTCGTCGTTGACGTCTCCAATGAGGTGAGCCAAGGGGTGTTTTTGGTTTCACTGCTCTGGGAGTCCCACGGGTGTTGCTGGGGTACGAGTGCTTTCTCCTGCCTTGCAGGACCCTGCCACCCCCCGGGTCAGCCCGGCCCACTCCCCACCAGAGAACGGCCTGGACAAAGCTCGTGGGCTGAAGAAGGGGGATGCACCCAACAGCCCAGCCTCGGTTGCCTCCTCCAGCAGCACTCCCTCCTCCAAGACTAAAGACTTGGGCCACGTATGTGCCATGCTGTGCCCTGCCGCAAGGCTCTCCAAAAACCCTCTGGTAGCTGAGCTTCATCCTTGTTTGTTTGTTTTTCTGCATCCAGAATGACAAATCGTCAACGCCTGGACTCAAGTCCAACACTCCCACACCGAGGAATGATGCCCCAACCCCAGGGACAAGCAGCACCCCGGGGCTGAGGCCAATGCCCGGCAAGCCGAGTGGCATGGACCCACTGGGTGGGTAGCACAGCTTCCTGGGGGGTACATGGGACCTCACCCCGCTCAGGGTGCTGGGGATAGGGTGAACAGGGTGGCACACCTATCACCCCACGTCCCCTGATTGCATCCCTGACCTTCCCACAGCCTCAGCCCTGCGGACGCCCATCTCCATCGCGGGTTCCTACGCAGCCCCGTTTGCCATGATGGGGCACCACGAGATGAACGGCTCTCTGACCAGCCCTGGTGCCTATGCTGGCCTGCACAACATCCCCCCGCAGATGAGTGCTGCTGCCGCCGCCGCCGCTGCCTATGGCCGGTCGCCAATGGTGAGCTTTGGAGCTGTACGTAGCACTTTTAGCTCCTTTTCTCGCTCACGGTGGGAGTGGGGAGGGGGAGGTGGGGCTGTTTGGTGTTGGGATTGAAATAGGCTCCTCACCCCCCCATGGTTTGGGTTGGCTCAGGTTGCAGGATGCAGAAGTTGGGGTGCGCGCTGTTGGGATGCTGTGTGCCCCGTGGTGTTGATGGGCATCTTATGCTCTGCCCATGAGAATAGCTCCCTGCATGACCACCTTTCCCTGAGTGCTGATATGAAAAGTCCTTATTTGTATACTTCAAGATAAATCACGATCAAAATAGGAATTAAACTACTAGCAATTAATATAGAGATTGGGATCTTAGTTGCATTGGGGTACAGGCTGCCTGTCCCAGGGATGTGGGAGTGATGTGGGGAGGGTGAGCAAGTCCTGTGCTGACTCACGCAGGCCCAAAGTGCTGTTTCATTTCCAAATCCATCCCCTTTCTGGTGTGTGTGTGGGGGGGGGGGGGGAATAGTTTTAAGCTATTCAGCAGTAATATTGAGGACAAATGGGGGGTTGTGGGGTTGCGGGGCTCGTGAATGGGATGCTGATGGTTGCCATGCCCATCTCGTCCTCACATCTTTCAACAGGTTGGCTTCGACCCACACCCGCCCATGCGGGCCCCTGGGCTGCCCACCAGCCTGGCATCCATCCCCGGAGGAAAGCCGTAAGCACCGCTTGGTTTTTGTGGGGTTTCACCTGGGAGGGGACTGCCTGCACCGCTTGGGGTTGGCCAAGCAGTGGTGGCCTCAATGCCACCTGCACGCTGCGTTTGCAGCAGGGCTGTTTTAGGGGCTCACCTCTGTGTTTTCCCCCTACTTTGACAGAGCTTACTCGTTTCATGTCAGCGCTGACGGGCAGATGCAGCCGGTCCCCTTTCCCCACGACGCCCTGGCTGGCCCTGGCATCCCCCGGCACGCGCGGCAGATCAACACGCTGAGCCATGGTGAGGTGGTGTGTGCCGTCACCATCAGCAACCCCACCCGGCACGTGTACACAGGGGGCAAGGGCTGCGTGAAGATCTGGGACATCAGCCAGCCGGGCAGCAAGAGCCCCATCTCTCAGCTGGACTGCCTGGTAAGGAGTGGGGTGGGAGGACCTGCAGTGCGTGTGTGAGCTCAGGAGTGATTGAGAGCCTTTGTAGGGCTGTTGTAGCGGCCTTCTTAGAGCCCTCGTATGGCTGCCTAGGTTGGAAAAGCCCTGATGTCATCATGTCCAACGGTTGTCCCACATCCACCAGGTCTACCACTAAACCATACCCTTACGTGCAACGTCTGTGCGCCGTTTAAATGCCTCCAGGAATGGGGACTCAGCTGCCTCTCTGTGCAGCCAGTTCTAAGCCTTTGTGATCATTGTCATGAATAAATTCTCCCTAATATCCAAACTAAACCTTCCTCTGCTGCAACTTGAGGGCATTCCTCTGGCTTGGGGGAAAAGAAAAGAGACCAACCTGCCTTGCTGCAGCCTCCTTCAAGGTTTTTGTAGGGAGCAGTAAGCTCTCCCTTGAGGCTTCCCTAGGCTGACTACCCCAGGTTCCTCCCTGGTCCTGCTGGCCACCCTGTATTTTATACAAGCCATCCCTATGCTTTCTCTGCCTGCCCCCTTTGCACTAACAGCATCTCCACGTCTCTTCCTCCTGCAGAACAGGGATAACTACATCCGCTCCTGCAAGCTGCTTCCCGACGGCCGCACGCTGATCGTTGGGGGGGAGGCCAGCACGCTCACCATTTGGGACCTGGCTTCCCCCACACCCCGCATCAAGGCTGAGCTCACCTCCTCAGCGCCCGCCTGCTATGCGTTGGCCATCAGCCCCGATGCCAAAGTCTGCTTCTCCTGCTGCAGCGACGGCAACATCGCCGTGTGGGACCTGCACAACCAGACCCTGGTCAGGTGAGTGGGAGGTTCCCAGCGTGCTTGGGGTGGGGGGTGCCACAGAGGTGCCACCCGAGTGTTGGTGCACGTGGTGATGCTCTCCTGGTGGTGCTGCTGCAGCGGAGGAGAACCGTGAGCAGACAAACACCAAGCGCAGTGTGTTCATAGCATCCACCTTTGGTGTTACCTGTGTGGGTGTGCCATGCATTTTGCCATTCTAGATGTGAATTGTTCTTTTTTTTCCCCTTTGAAGGCAATTCCAAGGCCACACAGATGGTGCCAGCTGCATAGACATCTCACACGATGGTACGAAGCTGTGGACAGGGGGACTGGACAACACGGTGCGCTCCTGGGACCTGCGGGAAGGGCGACAGCTGCAGCAGCACGACTTCACCTCCCAGGTGGGCACAGGACTCTCAGGAAGGTCTTGGCCTCATGCAGCCCTTGTGGAGGGGTTGTCCATCAGTGGGCCAGGTTGCAGGAGCTCAGTGTGGTGATGGAGCTCTTCTTGCTGGATGGGTGCCCTGCACACCCCTGCCTGGCTGTGTGTGCACATGCTCCAGGTGCCCTGGGTGCAGTGCAGGAGTATTTGAGGCAGTAAGGGTCTCTGGTTCTGGATTTAGCCCCACTTTTGTTGCCTTTTCATGTGGTGCAAGATTGGGCTGCTATTAAGAAAGCAATGCTTGCATAGGGTACCACGTGGCATTGCAAAGCTGGATGTCCTTGTGGTTTCCAGCCCATAGCAGCCACAACTTGGAGCTCTGTCAGCCTTGCTGTCTTCCCTGAGGTTTCCTATTCTGGATGTGCCAGCTGTGCTGCCTTCCCTTGGCTCCCCATGTTACAGCATCAGAAATGGCAAGGGGATGTTTAAGAGGACAGGGCCACGTCCCTTCCAGCCTGCCAGGCTGCTGCTCCTCAGACTCGCTGACATTGCTGTCAGCTCTGTGGGCACAGCCGCCCCATTAAAACCAAACAGAGGGATGCAGGCTTTGGGTTTGTGCTGGAGTCCATGCACAGGTGCAGCTGTGCATATAATTGCACCAAGGTGAAGGAAGAGCTGGCAGTGAATGCTCTCCCCCTCTCCCCTGCCCAGCTGGGTTCTCCCAGTGTCAGATCCTGGTGTCAGGGCTTGGGATGCTGCGGGGCCGTGTTTGCTTGCAGGTGCCAACCTGTTCTGTGCCCCCCAGATCTTCTCACTGGGGTATTGCCCCACGGGCGAGTGGCTGGCAGTGGGCATGGAGAGCAGCAACGTGGAAGTGCTGCACCACACCAAGCCTGATAAGTACCAGCTGCACCTGCACGAGAGCTGCGTCCTCTCCCTCAAGTTCGCCTACTGCGGTGAGTGTTGGCAGTGCTGCGGCATTACTGCTGTGCAGCAGTGCTGCCCTGCCCACCCATGGGAACCACGTGGGGTGAGGGGGGGTGTGCAGAGGGGTGGGCACCTCCAGAAAACCTCCTGCTTTTCCAATGGCTCCAATTCTCCAAAATGCCCAAACTGTGCAATGTGAGCTTGGGGCAGGGAGCTGTGTGGCCACCTGGCTCTGCTCGCCGCGTTGGGTGCTGATGCCATTCCTGTGTCTGCAGGCAAATGGTTCGTGAGCACGGGGAAGGACAACCTGCTCAACGCATGGAGGACGCCCTATGGGGCAAGCATCTTCCAGGTAGGGGCTGCTTTGCTGGGGGCACGGGGGCCGCCTGGTTCTTACAGCACCATCAAGAAACCACACTGATCCATTTCCTATTTTTTTGTTGTTGTTGTTCCTCCCCGTTTCCATCTTTTCTCCCCATTCCTCCGCTCTCAGTCCAAGGAATCCTCGTCGGTCTTAAGCTGCGACATTTCAGCAGATGACAAATACATCGTCACGGGCTCTGGGGACAAGAAGGCCACAGTCTACGAGGTCATCTACTAAGGGGACGCAGTGGTGGTGCCGCAGGCTCGGCTCTGGAGCAGCGCTCGGGGCAGCACTGGGATGGGATCGCTCGCTGGAGCTGCACCTCTGTGCCCGCCCGGCACCCGCATGGATTTATTTGGAGGTCTGCAAACATGGCACACACGTCGAAGCCCTGAACGAATTTTTGGTTTGGTTTTAGGGTTTTGGGCTATTTTTTTTTTCCCTTTTTTTTTTTGTCTTTTTAATTTTTTTTTATTTTTTTGGTTTCCTGGTTCTTTCCGTCTGCGCTTTGGTGGCACTATAAAGGACTTATTTTTTATCGTGACTTTTTTTTTTTCCCCTTTTGGTGCATCCCGCATTAAGACTTGTGAAAATTGTAAATACCGGACTAGTACATAGCATGGGAAGGGTGGGGGACCCTCCCGGTACACTAGGTGTGTATTTTCGTCTGCTGTAATTGTATTCCACTGATGGTTTTGGTGGTGGCAATTTTTATTATTATTATTTTTTTTTTTCCTCCCCACCTCCCTCCCTTCCTCCTCCCCCATTGCATCCATTTGGGATGCGACCCCGGACGTGCAGCGCGTAACCGGACTGAGCAAAGTGTCCTCTGGTGAAGTCGTTCCTCCTGTGGTCCCCGTGCGTTGTTTGGTGGTGTGTGTGCGGACGCTGTCGGGGCTGTGCTGAGCTCGGTCGGATCCCCGGCTGCTGCCGGACGTCGGCGACACAATCACGTTTTTATATGGATTTTTTTTTTCTTTTTTTTTTTTTTTGTGCTCGTATGTTTGAAGAAAAAGGGGAAGCCCACGATCCGGGAATCATCCGCTCGAGCCCTTCTTGGTCTTCGGACATAAAGCAACGAGGAGTGATTTCAAAGAAAGCATAGTAAAATTCAGCTCAGGGAGCCACGAAAGATAATAGCAACTTAATGTGTTTTGTATTCAAATGAAAGTAAAGAATTAGAATTGATAACCTTTAAAATACAGTTTTTTTAAAGCAAAGTTGACTAACAAGTAGGGTTTGTGTGTGGTGGGGGGAAGGGGCTTGGGTAGGGTCCTGTGGCTGTATGGGCTCGTGGCTGCTGGTCTGTAGGTCCCGAAGAAGCAACACCCATCCCCACACAAGCCTGCATTGCAGCATTTTGTACTAAAGGGTTTAAAAAAGAACAAGAAAACGGGAAATAAAAGTATTTGTGTAGCAGAAGCGCTCACCCTGTATTGTAGCATATGGAAGAGGATTTTGATACTACGTTTTTTATGGATTATTTTTTAATTGTTTCCCTCCCCCACCCCGTCATTGTAACCCAGTGGAGGACTGAGGAGGGTGATGGTGATGTGGGCACCGCTGTGGCTGCTGGGGAGATGTGCTGGGGCAGAGAGAGGAGCTATGGTGGGAAATGGCCTTTCCCCTTCGGAATGGTGCTTCTGAGCTTTTTTGCCTTTTTCTGTGCAAAACCCAAGGGATGAACCCAGGCTGATGGGTGGCTGCCCTGCGGGGCTCCTTGGTGTGTGCCCAGGTTGAGGAGCTGGGATTGATCTGTGCGCTCATTACCCAGTGAGGAAAAGGGAGAAATGCTTTTTAAAACTGCATCGGAGGAATGGTTTGAAGGGGGGTTGGGCTGAGCTAAAGGACTGCACAGCCCTATTCTGCAGCTCTGGGTGCTGTGCCGGGCTGCACTCACAGCCCTATGGAGCATCCTCTGCTCTGTAGCACTGGAAAGGCTCGGAGCACCCCTGGGCTGTGCCTCTAGACCAGGCTTTGCCTGCGTTGGTGCTTTGTTTTCCTCCAGCCCCCCTGAGGAACTGTGCATAGCGGAGCTGGCGGCGGGGCGCTGAATCAGACCTCTCCACTTGACACCAAAGTATGTAGCAGAACCTGTACAGCTGTTAATAACTACAACTGGCTTTTGTATAAAAGGAGAGAGAGAGAAAAAAAAAAGAATAAAAAGTCAATGTAACGAAGCTCAAATGGAGGCACGGTGTCTATAAACCATTTCATCTTTGTTGTTAGTAAAAGCAACGAGCGTAGCAAGAAGCTGTCCTACATGGGGGGCATGGGGTGCGGGGCCCTTCTGGGCAGACCCATCCCCAGGATGCAGCTCCTGGGTGCTGCAGGATGATGCCACCGCCCTGTGGATTTCAGCTGGAGAACGAACCATGCAGTGGAATGCAGACCCCCAGCAGTCAACTCATCCGTGTCCCCATGCTGGATGCTTTGCTCGCTGCTGTTCCCTGAGGATGCAGCGTGGCACTGCCTGCTTTGCTGGGAGCTGAGCGAAGCCACAACCCCAACTTGGCTGTTTCCTTCTCACAACGAACCTGGAGCCATCACTGTGACCATCTTCACCACAATGGGGATTGTCTTCTGCTGTTGGGTGACACGTCAGCATGGTGCCACTGCCGGGTGATGCTTGGGGACGGTGCCACCTCTGCACTCCGAACCCACCCAGCGCCGACATCGCTGTTCCTCTGCCTCCCAACACGGTGCCCGACAGCCCCAGCACATCCTGTGAAGCAGGACATATGCAGCGTCCTGCGGGGCTCTCCCTGTGATGGATTGAACATGACAGAGCCTGCTGCGAGGGAGAAATAAAAAGCCGGAGCTGCACTCTAACCGCTCGGCTTCTCGATAATGTACAGCAGTAAATGGTTATGAGTGCATTTAAATCTGATTTGAAGCTGGGCGGAATGAGGGGCTGGCACGGGGGACCATTAAAAGATGAAAATTGCAAGAAATCTTTTGTTGTAAGGTTTGGGAGTGCACAGAGCTGGAGGGTTTTGCCCGGCCCGGGGGCACCCAGCACTGCTCGCAGCAGTCCCAGCCCACTGCTGCCCTTTGCAATTAATTGGGTTTGACTACAACCTTCCCAAAGTGCTGACAGAGGCGGTGTTGGAGCCACGCACAGCCTCTCTGATTTCCATTTGCGTTATCAGCAAGGCGCTGGATGTGCATATGTTATAATTAAAGCATCTCCAGCCTCGCACACTAATTTTTTTTTTAGTATTATAAATTCATAAGGGCTCTTTATATATATATTTATTATATATATATTTTGATGCTTGATTGCTGACACTGCTCTGACTTCTGCCTACAGGCAGATCCACGTGCCAGGCTGGTGCAGTGGGCACCATGGAATGCTCGAGGCCCCAGCACACAGCACCTTTTGGGTTGTCTTCTGTGCTTTCCCTGCTTTTGTCCTTTTGTGAGCAGTGCTCTCATGCACGAGGAGTGGCTCCGTGCAGAGCATCCCACTGAGCTGATACCCTGCCCCATGTCCCGTGGGTCCCTCCAGCCATGGTGCATTTGCTGGCATCGGCTGCTCCCTCAGGCTCTGTGTCTGGGTGCTGCTCCTCCTCCCCGCCTGGCTTTCTGGGGCAGCCGTCAGCTGAAATTACCCTTTGAGTAACCAATAATTAGCAAATTACAGTGTTTAGGGCCTGGCACTGGGGCAGAGGTTGTTAGATTGCCTTCAAAAATACAATGAAGGAAATAAGTGGGGTGGCTCTCAGCTGCCGCCCAGCCGCACCCCTGGCTGGCACCCACTGTGTCACAGCCCCGTGCAGATGGGGTGCCCATGTGTGCCCTGTCCTGGTGGGGCTGGGAGGTGGCTGGGAACGGCCACCCCATGGGAACGTGGCTTTTCCCATGCTGTGTGTTGTCCCTGAAGGGCAGTAGTGGGTGTTGCTGCAGGTGTAGCAAAGCTGTTCTGTGGCGAGCTGTGCCACGCCATGCCATGCTGTCCCATCCCACGCAGTTCCACCCATTCCAAGCTGTGCCACCCTGTGCCATCCCATACCATGAGTTGTGTTGTTGTGCCGTGCCATGTTGTGCCTTCCTGTGCAATGTGATGCTATGCTATGCTGTGCCATGCCACCCCGTGCTGTGACAAGCTGTGCCATGCCATGCTGTTTTCCTCCACTGTGCTATGCTATACCATACCATGCCATTTTCTTCCACCCTATTCAGTGTCATGCAGTGCCATCCCATGCTTTGATGAACTGTGCTGTGCCATGCCATGCCATCCCATGCTCCTTCATCCTATCACATTCCATGCCATCCCATGCTGTTCCATTTCATTCCATGCAGTGCCATATTACAAAGCATGACATATCATAGTCTGCTATCCCATGCCATGAGGAGTTGTGTCATGCTGTGCCATATTGTGCCTTCCAGGGCTGTTCCATGCCATGCTGTGCAGGGCTGTGCCACCCCGTGCTGTGATGAGCCATGCCGTGCCATGCTGTTTTCCTGTGCTGTGCTATGCCATGCCATGCTGCGCCTTCTCATGCCATGCTGTGCTGCGCTGTCTCATGCAGTAATGAACCACACTGTGCCATATTGTGCCTTCCAGGGCTGTTCCATGCCATGCTGCGCCATGTCAAGCTGCGCTCTGTGCTCCCATGCCACACAGTGCCATGCCATGCTCCCCCCAGTGCAAACAGCCCACTGCAGGCTGCGCTCCCTAGGATGTGCCCGTGCCATCTGCACCGTGCTGTTCTCTTTACGGGGTGCCCCTTTCTGTCTCCCTGGGGACGAGCTGGGGTGCCCATGGCGAGCACACATTGCAGCCTGCAGCCAGCAGGACCCCAGCGTGCCCCCACACACCGCACTGCTGTGGCACTCACGCCATCCCCCACTGCCGACTCTGGGAACAGATGGCAGGAGGAGGCTCTGGGACACCATCAGCTGTTGTTATCGCTAGCTGATGACACGGAGTGTAAATTCTGTTGGCACTACTCCCTTCGTCTGTTCTGCCTCTACATCCCACCAGTTTTAATTACTGTAATTGAGTTATAATGAATGATTGTGCATTACCATTGTCTGTAATGTGGCAGGGAGTATTCTGTTCGTTACACACTCCATCTAACAACATGCCCCTCCTCGTTGCTTTGTTTATCTGGTTGAAGGGTGTCATCACTTCAAATGGCACAGATAAAGCAGTGCTCAGAGTGGCTGCGTTGTGATGTTTATCGGTTTTCTGTTCTCAGGCGCCGGCGCTTTGCTGAATCCCGGTGGAAAACGGCAGAAAGAGATAAAAACTCATTTGGCTTTAATCCCTCATGGAAAGAAAAACAATGAAAAAAGGCAACAACAACAACAACACAAACCGCCACCACAACACAAAGCCCTGCAGAGCTTCAGCCCGATGGGAAGCCAGTGGTACTGGTTGGCATTGGGTGGCACCAGTTGGCAGTGAGCGGCACTGGTTGGCACTGATTGGCACTGGCTGCCACTGGTTGGGACTGGTTGGCACTAATTGGTACTGGTTGGCACTGACTGGGACTGGTTGGCACTGATTGGCACTGGTTGGCATTGAGTGGCACCGGTTGGCACTAGCTGACACTAATTGTTACTGGTTGGCAATGGTTGGTACTGGTTGGCAATGGTGAGGAAGGCAGCTTGGGGGGTTGGAGCCACACTCAGTGGCACGGAGCAGTGAGCACAGCTCTGCACAGCGCTCCAGTGGGGACCTTTTCATTTCCGAGGTAGAGGCCAAGAGCACATTAATTTTTCAATGCATTCTGAGAGCGCCCATCGTGTTCTTGGCTCTAAGAGGATAATAACTCGCTCGCGAGCACCTCGTATTTCTTGTAGGCTGCTGCTGGCTTCGGAGAAAAGTGTTGTGTGAGCACTTTTGTAAAAGACTTGGCCCCATCCACACGCAGTCAGTAAATGGCTGAGCTAAATAACACATTGTTAGCAATAGGAGCATTTGATAGTTTTAAACCTTTTCTTTCTTCTTTTTTTTTTTTCCTTTTTTTTTTTTTTTTTTTTTCCTTTCCAAGGTAAATTCCAGCGGGATCAACACTACACAGGAATTGCCCTGGAGGAAGCTGGCTGTTCACCAATTCATCTTGTAAAAGAGATTCATTATTACTGTTGAGCTGAGATGAAACAATCCTCTGGAATTAACCAGCCTCATTTTTGACCAGCCGATGTTTTGCCACAATGAACGTTTTTATTGTCACACATAAAAGCCAGCCCCTAACAGCCGGGGGGAGGAGATGGGTGGATGATAAAGCTGGGGTGTGCTGGGCTGCACGTGCACACACACACACATACACACACATACATATGCACACACACACACACACCTGAGGATGCTGTGGCCATTACCAAATTCTGCACTGAACGCCCCAGAGCAGCCACACAGTGCCATTATCCCATTGGCTTAGAATCATGGAAGTATAAAAAGGTTGGCAAAACCTCCAAGACCACCAAATCCCCCCCCCTGTGCCCATTGACTGCATCCCCACCCTGGGCAGGGCACCCCCAGCATGGAGCATCCCTCATGGGTGCATCACAGCCCATTCCCACTGCAGGCACATCGGGGCAGATCTATGAGCACTTCCCCTCCACGTGAGTCCCCACCACATCCAGGAGCTCTCAGTGAGGCACCCAAGCAAACAGCCCTGCAGTTTCACAGAGCTTCATGGCAGCACAAAGCAGCTGCGCTGTTCTCGAGGCACGCCGAAGCGGTTTAATTACATTTTGACACTAAGAGCTGTTTTATTATCCCAATTTTTGTTGTATAACCAGAACACGCGATGGATTGCAGAAGCATAATCCATTAATACTCACTTGTGAGGATTTGTAGCTTTGGACTTGTGGCCTTATACCTTCCTTGCAGATAAATATATTATCCCCCGGCGCAGCCTATCTGGGGGAGCTCACAGCACTGATGGATGCAGTGTTTATGGGCACCAATTAGAACAGAGCACAGTGGGGATGCGTCCTTGGAACACTCTGGTGCCCAGGGATGATGTAAGCAATGGGTCTGACCTCTGCAGGTGTGTTATTAAAAATGGAAAGGTGCAGGGAGGAGCAGGGCTGCCTTCCCTCCCCAGCAGTACATGGGCTGCATGCAGGGCACTGTGGGCACTGCTCATTTATGCAAGCAAGGCAGAAAGCAACAGCACAGCTGGGTTTTGGTGGTGCATTTAAGGAGTTACTGCCAGATGTGGGGCTTTGGGTTTAGCAAGCATGGGTTGGCCGTGCTGCTCAGGTCCACTTTGCACATTGCTGTCCACAACACACCGTGGTCTCTACTCCTCTCCCAGCACACAACCCTGTGATCCTCCCATTGTGAGCACACACAATTCCAGCATGCAGCTCTGCAGACCAACCTCAGAAGCAAATCTCCTTAATTTATGGAGAGGCTCAGCTGAAAACACAGATTCCTCCCCTCCCCCCCCACATTTGCATTTTGTCCCGACTGTAAATTTGTAGTGACAGTTCAGATCATTGGTGACATCCTTATACCCTGCTTCAGACCTGACATGAAGGTTCCCCAGCAGTGCATGCTGGGCACTGCCAGGATGATACACCGAATCCCCATTTCCAAATGCCCCCCATGTTCTATATGCCAGCAGCAGCCACGGCTCACCCTGCCCTTGTGCATCGTCCCTTTCACCCTGCTTATCACCCACTGCCACCAGGAGAGATGTCCAACACTCCTGCAGTCCCTGATGGCTGTGCCCAACGTCCCAAGTGCCAGCATCCAAGCACCTGGCTGGGACCCTGCTGTCCCTATGAGAGCAGCCCTGCACCATCACCCGCATGTCCGTGCAACATTTTGCATTGCACAGAGCTGGGTCCTCGTGCACAAGCATTTGGTGGCACCAAACTGGTGATCTCACCAAAGAGATATCACAGGAGCTGAACAAGGGCTGCTTTCTGTAAATCCACTCTGATTGGCATCAATTGCACTGTACTCCTCCGACTCTCTATTAATTGAGTCCCGTATCAGGCGCTCCATTATTTCTCCTGGGATCGATGTCAGGCTGACAGCCCTGTAATTACCTGGGTCATCTTGGTTGCCCTTTGGAAATACCAGCACAACATTAGCTTTCTCCCAGCCCTTTGGAACCACCTCCGTGCTCAATGACTTATTGAAAATCAACATTAACGGCCCAACCGTTCTCCTTCACCGACTGCTTTAGGACTTCTTGAGCCAGACCTGCTGATTTGCAAACACCTGGCTTTAGCAAGAGCTCAGCGTTAGTATGAGCCAAGGTTGTCCTGCTGCAAACAGCCTTCTTTCAGCCTCACATTGCTGAGCTGTGATGGGCACTGTGCTATCCTTGCTGTGCTGTGCTGGGTGCTGGGATGCAATGGTCGCTGTGCTGCAATGGACTCCGTGCTGCAGTGGGTGCTGAGGTGTATTAGGGGTTGAGATGTGATGGGTGTTGGGCTGTGATGGGTGCTGAGCTGCAATGGGTGCTCTGCCATTATGGCACTGTGCTCTGATGGGTGCTGAGCTGCAGCACTGCTGAGCCCCATCCCAGCTGGATTTCCCCGGCAGCTGTTTGCTCACCACCCAGCCATGCTGACACAGTATGTCCTGGCCAACCCCACAAACACAATGAACAATTGTTGAACTCAGTTGGATGCTCCTGAACCGTCACCCAACCTTCCCTGGCATCTGGCTGGGCCAGAGCCCCATCCCACCCTCCACACCCTCCTGAAGATGGCACCAAGCAAGTGGCAACAGCATCCAGCAAACCAGTGCAGGGCTGAGAATGAGGGATAAAATCAGTGTCTGCAGCCACGGTGAGACAAAGGGCAACTGCTGGGCTCATGGGCTGACAGGGGAGTGCCGCGTTCCCCCCTCTCCTGTTTTATCTCTGCACCTCAGCTCTTCCAGATGCTGAGAAAAGAAGAGAAGTGAGTGCTGGAAAGGGAAGAAAGTATTTACACAGTGAAGTGCAGTCACTGCCACTGGGAGAAAGGAGGGGAAGGCGAAGGGTGAGCTCAGCACTGTGCAGCCCCAACTGCTCCAACCCTCTAGATCTCACCTGGAAGGAGCAGAGATGTCCAAACACAAATCTATGGACCAAGAGGAAAGGAATTCCATCAGCAAAGCAGCATGACTGCAGCAGGGATTTGGGGAACTCACCCTTGTGCCATTTTTTAATTCAATTTTTTTTTCTTTATTTATTTTGTAAAAAGACCATTTTGTAACCTTCCTCCCCCCCCCTCCCCCCCACTTGGGTGCTTTATTCTCCAAAGCAAGCCTGAATGGAGCAATGTCAGACAAGGGGAAGGAGCTGCCCTTGCAGCGCCCACAGACAAAAGCTGCACTTTCTGGCACAAATTGCTGAGAGACAGTCAAGGGCTCTTCAGAGCGGCTGCACATTGTGTGGCTGTGCAGCACAACACAAGCCACAAGATATTCTTGGCCCGCACACACCCATCATCAGATAAAACCATAATGGAGCACAGACACCAACCTCTCATTTGTGACATGCTGAAATGATTGCAGAGGGCTTTGTTCAGGCCAGCCTGCTTGGAGAGCGTGCAGTGCAGCCCTGTGTGTCACCCATGTTGGTAACAGCAAAGCAGAGAGCTGCTGGTGGGGTGCATGCAATTAATGACCTGCTGTGCATGCAACTACCTGCACACCTGCAATGGCCTGGTCTGCATGCATGCAATGGCTTGCACACATGCAAGGACTTGCACACATGCTGTAGTCTGATCTGCATGGAACAACTTGTATACATGCAATGGCCCAGACTGCATGCAGAGAGCTGCATACATGCAACAGCCTGGACTTCATGAAATGACCTGCATGCATGCAACGACCTGAAACAGATGCAATGGTTTGGTCTGCACGCAATGACCTGCAGGAATGCAAGGCCTTGCACACACGCAATGCTCTGGACAGCACGCAGCATGCGTGCAATGACGTGCACACATGCAACAGCCCGCTCTGCATGCAACAACTTGCTTCATGCAACAAGCTGCTCTGCATGCAAGGACCCGCCCTGCTGCAGTCACTGCACGGCCGCCCTCATGGCTGCATCCCTGCACCCGCCGCCGAGCTGCAATGTTTCGGAATCAGGCATTTAATGAGAACAAAAGAAATTAATTGGTGGTTTAGGCCTAATGAGACTGCTGTGCAAATTAACAGTCCTCATCAGCAGAAACAAACAGAGCCCTTCAATGAATTGCTGCGGAGCATGACGCGGAGGGAGCTTTTGCCGGGCTGATAAATAGCGGTCGGGAGGGACCATCTGTGCTCCCCCCGCACGCGGAGCGGGGCTGAGCGAGCAAAATAGATCTCAATAAAGCATAAATTCTCCGCTTTATTCAGCCGGGCCCAGCTTGACACCGCCATCCTGCCGCGAGATAAAGGAGACAACCACTCCATTTGCATGTGAAAGGAGCGCAGCCGCGGCCCCCCCGCCCCCCCCACCCGCGCAGTGCGGAGCTCTGATTTCAGGGCGCAGTTCCCGCACGGAGCGGCACAAAGGGCCGCCCCCCATCCCCCCCCGGCCGTCACACTGCCCCGTTTGTTCCCGCTGTTTACTTAAGGCGTTCCGCAGTTCCCAGCGCGGATTTGTGCTGCTGGGTCGGTTTACTTACGCCGGGAAAGAGGGGAGAGAAAAAAAAAAATCTGTCTGATCTTTAATAATCAAAGTAATTAGAATAATCCTTTCAGGGCCGAGCGAAGGATTATTCCTTCGTGTCGTTTGGGTTCCATCCTCATTTAGGGCTCGTAGCAGCCCTTCGAAGGGCTTTTTTCCCACTGCCGCCGCGTTCCCGGCCTCTCCCGGTGCCGCTGCCGAGGACCCCGCGGTCCTCTCGGGCCCTTTGGCCGCTCGTTGTCAGATGAGGACCCTCCGACGGACAGAGGGGACACCCCGGACCCTGAGCTGCGGCCGCAGCACCGCGCTGTGTGCGGGGAGCGCTCCTTACGTCGGGGGATTACGAAGGTCCTGCACCTCACCTACACCGCGCTTCTGTACGCTGGCGAGGAACAAAGGGCCCTCGGCTTGCCAAGGGGAAAGAATAATGGACACAGCTCGCAGACGCGGGATTATTATAATGTAAATAAACGAATGGGAGAGGACAAAACTCATTTAGGCCTTCAACTTTTCATCTGGCGGTGAACGAGAGGAATAAACACAGCCTTTAAAAGCCGTGCCGCGAGCAGCACAGCCCCCTTCCTGCATTGCACAGCCCCACAACCGGGCGGCTGGAGGGGGGGCAAAGCAGGCACGTCGCACTGTGCCACTTTACGCTGATTTAATAGCATGGGGAACTGATCTGCAGCAGCTTTGTCCCCCCTGAACTGATGTAAGCCCCCACGGCATGAGTGCTGCCAGCTGCAGCCCCATGGCAGGCAAGGAGCTGCCCTCTTAAGATGCACAAAGCAGGGAGCGATTCCATAGTGCACGATGCAAGGAGCAGCCCCAAAAAGCTGCACTATGCACAGAACAATCCCATGGTGCACAGTGCAGGCAGAATTGCAATGCTTGGATGGAGCAGCCCGAAGATGCACAATGCAGGGAGCATTCCCAAAAGATGCCCAATGCAAGGAGCAATCCCATGGTGCACAACACAGGGAGCAGCACTGCAGTGCGTGCAAGGAGCAGCTCCACAGCATGCAAAGAGCAACCCCAAGACACACAACGCATGGAGCAATCCCATGGTGCACAATGCAAGGAGCAAACCTGAGATACAAAACACAGGGAGCAATGGCATGCAGAAGCAGCTCCCAGCCAGTGGAGCTGCTCTTATTTTTCCTGCCTCATGACCTTGGCTGCTCACCTCCTCGTGCACACGTCTGGAGGCGCTGCGTGGGAAAGTGAGTGCACACTGACCTTGTTTGTGCTCAGCTGGCAGAGCCGTGCAGCCCTGGGAAGCCAGCAGCCAGGGTTTAGCAAATTGTAGCCCTCTCATCAAAGCAATCATCTCCCTCTGTTTTCCAACGGCCACAGAGAATGTAATAAATCAGTGTTTGTAAGTTGCCAAGTGGCACAGAAGTGCAAACAGGATAGCAAATAGCATCATTTCAGCTCCAGGGCAGCAGATAACCCAAGCATCACATGCACCAGGATTACACAAGAGCGTGAGCACAAGTATGAGTGTGCACACCGCTCCATATGGGCACCACTGCTCCTGCGTTGCTATGGGCAGGGGAAGCACTCCGGGCTCAGGGCTTTAAATTATGAACAATTATCAGCAGGAAAATGACAAGAATGGGAAAATTAACAAAGAGCTCAATACGTGCAGCTAAATGACCAACATAAATGCATTCCTATTAGGCAGTCAATATCGGGCTGGCAGCTCCTGTCTGCGCCTATTTCTCATCAGACAAAGCCTTGACCTTGACCTCATTGTCCTGTTTGCTGGGAGACCGAATCCCATAACAACTCATCGGGTGAATGTATTGGACCGGTAATCCATAAATATTGATTCATTGTTTGCAGTGTAATTTAAATGTCAGCTATAAGCCCAGGGCAGATAAAGATCTGTATCAACAATAAAACTGGATGGAGGCTGTAAATCCCCTGGGGCAGCCCGGGTTACGGCGGGTAGGTGGAGCAGTGTGCATCCTTGGAAAGGAAAAGTGAAAATGGAAAGGAGAAATGAAACAGAGCCCCATTTCCTGTGTGTTAGGAGGAAGGATGGCATCGATCCTCCAGGCAAGCAGTGCGGTTGTGCAAGGCAGGGGTGCTGGGGAAGGGCACTCAGGTGAATGAGATAATTCCTTCTTCACAGCTCTGTCTGATGGAAGCAATAGAATTTCACACCGAATGATGGAAATGAAGAGATGGAATCATTGAGGGCTTTTTGGAAGGTGCTGGGCACACACAGTTGGATGGAGCTGTTGTCTCCATCTGTGCTGCTGCTGCTCATCGGGGTGGTAAAGCACCCTAAACATCAGTGCAGGAGGGGCTGCATGGACACGGAGGACTTCACCCAAAGCTCAGCCTCAGTGCTGCAATGCATTTCACCCCAAAGGGACTTTCTGCCTCCTATGGGGCCCCTCTGCATCAGGCTCTGCTGAGAACACTGCCATGAGCCAAACACCATAACCATCCAGGCAGGAGCAGGCCCTGCTCTGAGCTGCACCTCACACTCCTCCTCTGCACTGCCCTGGGAGCTCTCAGAAAGGCAGCACCAGGTGCTCCCATAGGGGTGGCAGCCACCACGACCTCTTAACCTGGCACTGAGCTACACGCACTCTAATCTCATTAGGCTTAGGGGCTCGAAGTTTAGAAGTTTAATTCAAACCCCTGTTATTATGACCTACCCTTCGTGCTCCCCTTATGATAATTAATTCATGATAATAAAATAAAAATTCTTCTCAAGCCTCCCCCTTCAGTTTGCAGGATGTACCAGAAGCTGTGATCTGCCCCTGGGAGAATTTGGAGAGGGGCTGGAGAGATGCTGTGCTCCATCAGGAGCATAGGGGAACCACGGCTTGCTGCAGTCCCTGCATTCAGGGAGTTATGCTTTAATCCTCTCTGTTGAATTAGGTGACCAAAAAGGAGGGAAGGCATTAATGTAGAGGGGCAGTGGATTTTTGGAGCAGGGGAAAAGCAGTGCTCATTGCTACCAGCAGTGTGGCATCGGGTGCAGAGCTGTGCTGGGGGACATGGGCAAAACCCACATACCCGCATCCCTTCCCATGCTGCAGCCACTGCCCCTCAGCTCCAGGCCCTGGAAATCCCATTAGCAGCGCATTAATTACTGCATAGAGCATCAGCAGATCACAGCCTGGCAGTGGGGGGCACAGAGCACTGAATGTAACCCCCAGCCCAAAGTTGCTGCTTGCTCCCAGCAAGAAAATGGGGCAGGGAGTCTTCTGCCAAGGATTAACACCAGTCTGGGCTCCTCTATCCCAATGATGCTTTCCCCTCCCTGGCCCAGGATATTGGGCAGCAATCTGGGCCTCCAGCACTCCATTTGGGGAGAATAAAAAAAAAAAAAAAGATTTTTCTCCTCCTCAGCATTAATAGCCTGTGGCTGAGGGACGATTGGATTGCAGACATCATAGAAAATCTGGGAGTAGTGCCAGGTGCTGCTGAGCACCACGCTTCAGTACCTGAGCACAGCGCTTCCCTGCATCTCAATCCTGTATTATTTATTGAGTGGCAGCTCCATACACACGCTCTAGAGGATGCTGGAGGTGTGTGGCTCTCCTGACAACTTCCATCTCCTGTGTCACATCTTCAGGATGCTGCAGCCGTGCTAATGGGGAGAGACACCGAATAAATGCAGCTCAGCTCTCTGGTTCTGCTCCGCTCAGGCCAGGTCACTGCAGCTATAGAAGGCAGCTATAGAAGGCCACTCCAACAGCCTCCTCCTCTGTGGATCCAGCTGAGGTTTCTCAGAATGCAGAAGTCACAGCCTGGATCCTATGAGGCCACTGGGGCCAAGGATTTGCTTTCCAGATTTCAAAGCAGCTCTCTGCCCCGATTCCTGCACTATTTCACCCCAAGCCCAGCCAGCTCCTGTGGCACCACTGGACACAGGGTATCCTGTTCTCATAGAGGGCTCACTGGGGGTCTCCATGCCCCACTCCCCACCTCACACAACCCCCAGCCAGGGGGATGGACACCCACCAACCCAGCAGCAGGATTTGACCCCATATGTTTTCCTTCTGCTTTAATTCACATTCCAGGAACAGATCAAAAACCCAAATAGAGCAGCGAGGTGGTGCCAGCTCCTATATCTGCCTTTAGAGGCCTTCAGCTGTGGCCACAAACATTGCCTAATCCCATGGCTGAGCTGCTCAGACACTGTCTCCTCACCCCTTCAAACCTCCTTTCTCCATGCAGCATTGAAGGCCGTGGCACACAGGGCTGAAATGCACAGAAAGGGGAAGCTCAGAGTGCGTGCATGCCTCAGCAGAGATTTAATTGGTTGCAATGATGATGGCTCTGGGTCTCAGCAAGGGGCAGCACCTCCAGCCAGCCCCCACTTGGGTCGTTTTTCCAAGGGTTTTACAGGGAAGTGGTGAACCCCCTCTCCCCCCAGTTTTTGGAAGCATTTCAACGTCAACCAACACATTCTGCTTTGATCAACAAACTGTGCAGGCACCAGAGCTGATGTTAATAGAAAACAAATTGAAGCAGGCTGGAAGAGTGCTGAGCCAAGGGGCCGAGCCTTGTGACACTGGCTGTAGTGGGGACGTCCTGCCTGTCCCATTCTACCCTACTGTGTCCTACCATGTCCTGCTATGCTCTCTGTCTTCAAAGAATCCCATCAGATGGGGCTGATGTGGGGAGCTGACAGGGCAGAGCTTCAGTGCTGGAGAGCAGGTGGGGCTTTGGGGCACGCACCAAGAAGCAATAATACAGTGCTATAATGTGATGGAAAACACAGCAATAATGCCAGGGTGACAAATTCCCAAATGAGAACAAGCCCAAACAAAGCAACCATGGATACAGAAACAAAGGAAAAAAGTTGCCTTACCTTCAGAAGACTTCAGATAGGCAAAAATCTCCAGCAAAACACCCCCACCTCCACTGTCAACCCTTAAATGAGGGCTGGGAAGGGGTGGATCCTGGCTCCACCCCTTCTTGTCACTCAGGTGAATTGGATGCACCTGAGCTGCTCTGGGTTGGTCCTGCCTTCCCACCAGGTGCTCCATCACTGCTTCAGGATATGACTCAGCATTTCTGTTACTGGAGTTCTAATGGGAACAGCCTCAAATTGCAGCTGAAGCAGCTGCTCCAAAATGGGAACCATTCTCTGCATGGTGAGCGGCCACAGGGCTACCCCATATCCTTTTCAGCCCCCGTGGGGGATGGACTGGATAACCTCAAATGGTGCCTTCCAACTTCAACCATTCTGTGATTCTGTCAGCTCCATAACAGGCTGTGTCCCTTTCCCTTTGCTTTGCTGCACCCATTTCCAGGTGCAGTGCTTTGGAGACTGAACAGATTTCCATCCTGGTCCCAAGTGTGAGGAGTGGGGAGCTGCTAAGAGCCCGAGCAGAGTGGGAGCTACAAGCTAGAGATTACCCAGGAAATGTAGGGAAAATCAGCAAGAAGTGGCAGAGGTGCAGAAACCACAATGTCCAGCTGAAGCAGCAGAGGGGTGCGTTCTGTAAGGTCAGACATCAGCCCTGAAAGCGCCAAGGAGATCCAGCGTCCCCCGCCTCATCTGGAAAGTGCACCCTTTGGACCAGGCAAGGAAAAAGTTTACAGCTTCCAATATTTTAACCCTAATCCCCGACAGACAGTCTGATTTGGGATGTAATTTGCATAGCGTGTCTCATGATTTCATTTAATCTGCCCAATCCTCTTAGGGAGCAGAACAGCATAAGTTATCACAGGCATCGCGGCTGCTTTGGAACTGCGGTCCCCCACCCATCCCAATGGCAAACCTGGGACCTGTGGGCTGACCCTGAAACGGAGAGGACATGGCAGCCCAAGGCAGCGTGGTGGTTTGAGGGCTTTGGGTCCCTTCCTTTCTTCCATCCCCAGTCCCCTTGAAGCACAGCTGGGAGTGATGCGCAGAAGATGCGCCTTCCACTGTGCTCGCCTCCCTGCATTCACATAACCCCAAACTTCCCCACTGGGGGAACATCATACAACTTCTTCCATTGACAGAGCATCTGCAGAGCACTCAGGCTCCACCTTTAACTTGTCCATGTAATTGGAGAGCGAACGTGTGCTTTGTGGTGATCAGACTGTGGATCAGTATGGATATCAGCACCACCCATTTTTCAACCAACCCTCCATCCTCAGTCCCACTCCCCTGCCTGGGAAACCAACCGGTGGCATTTTTTTTACCCAACAAAATACTTTTTAAATGATTTGTTGTGATCGAATCACTCCATTCCCCCTCCCTCCTCCCCCCCCAAATACCACAAAGCATTAAAATCCCCTACTTCAATATCCTTTATCCTTTAAGGTTCTTTATAATTCAATAAACAGGATTTCAAATCCTCCCAACCCAGGATGGACTTGTTCTGCACCGCCGTTCCAGGCCACTCTTCTAATGCACACTCTTATTAAGCCGTGCAAGCTTACAGCTCTTTAATCTTTTTGAACACATGTTGAGAAGAATAAAAGCAATTTTGTTTGGGAAACTGAAGGCCATGTTCAGCTGGAAATAAGCTTTTTCTCTAATCTCACCTCTTGCTTTGCAGGGTTACCCAGTAACCCCAGCAGGCACCGCCTCGCCCCATTCATTTCCTCTCTCTCTTTTAATTGTGGGAGGGGAGAATTAAGCAAAAAAATCCCAGTTTTGGCTCTTTTTCCCCCCATCGTCGGTACATTTCTGCCCTCCAAATAATCTCAGATCTGGGCTTCTTTTGGCTCGGAGCTAATCTGGATGTAATTCCCCTACCTCTGCCTCTGCCCTTGGCAACGCACAAATACAGATTAGAGGGTTATATAAATGTAATTTTCTAATTAATCATTTCGGAGCCAGCCGCCGCGGTGGTTTTTTCGCATGGCGACAAATGCGCATCCATTGCAGCTCACAGCAAGGGGAGGTTTCCACAACAGCCCCGTTCTGCTTGGGGGTCTCAACCTACAGCATCCCAATGCCACAACCACCCATCCTCAACCCAAACCCTCCTCGTGCTGTCGGTTCCACAGCCCCAAAATGCTGCATGTTGAGCCCAAACGGTGCTGCAGAGCCCCGACCTCACACCTCATCCCCAAACATTTCCTGGAGAGCTGGGAGAGGGTTTTGCCTTCTGCTCACATCCCCTAGGAAGGTGCTGCCGCGGCCCCTTTAAAGGCGGACTGAAGCGTTCATTAGCTGCCCTATTTTTTCAGGTGTATTCTAATAGCGCTAATTAACTCTAAGGTAGATTTTAGCACTTCAGCCTCCCTTTCTGCCTTCAAATGCCAAAACAAATCTTGCCATAATTACCAGCAATCCTTTTCATTACCGGCTGCCTAATTATCCTATTAATAGCACATCCTCAGAGACTATATTTGCTTGGCAGGCAAATATTTGTTTTTAAATTAGCAAACACAAACTGCTCTGTTTGCTGAAGGATTTTGAAATGCAAAATGGTTTATATTCACGGGGAAAAAAAAAAAAAGGAAAAAAAAAAAAAACAATCCAAGTAAAACTGATGCTTAATCCACGTGAAGCAGTGGAATCTTTCCATGTGCTCGATGAGGAGAGCTGTGTCCGAGCTGTGTTTGCTTGGACACTCCAGGAAGGGAGCAGAGTGTGGGGCAGGGATCCCTCATGGCCAGCTGTGCGACTGCAGGCTGTGGCCCTTAGGAAAGCAAGGAGGAGACCCTTTGCCCCATGCAGCACTGAGGGACCCAAAGAGCTCCCCGGCTCCACCATGGCTGTCCCATTGGACGGGAGCTCTGCACAAAGCAGGGCTGGGTAAGGGGACTTGGAATCTGTGGTGCTTTGGGTGCTTGGGCTGATGGAGGGGAGCTCAGATCCCATGGCAGCGCAGATCCCAGCAGGGAGCAGCAGGAGGGACACTGGATCCCATCACTGCAGCCCCCAAAGCCCCCCGAGACCAAGGAGATGACAACCCAACATTTGCCTTCTGGTGTTTAAGCTGGGGACTAGAAATGCTCCACTTAGGAAGCTCCAGGCTGGTTAGTCTGGTAGGTTAATTATTGATCGTAGAGTTAAGAGGAGAGGTCACCATAGGGTGAGCCCATGGAGGGAACAACCAGCCTGGCCTCCGTGTGCCTGGTGCCAGCAGGTGATGAGTGGCACTGAGCATCAGTGGGTGACACTGGGTGCAAGGAGGTGATGTGTGGCACTGGGTGCCCCTTGGGGCAGTTGCCCAGTGCCAGCCATGGGAACGCAGTGACCGTGGGGATTCCTCACCTGCACAGGGGATGCCTGGAGCTGTCTCCAGGGTTGAGAACAAACACGGATCAATAGATTTATCTGCAGCAGAGGAACTCCTCCGACGTGCCCGCAGTCTATTTCAGAGCAGCTGAATTATTTATGGACCTGGAGGGGCTTTTTCCCTGTGGGCTTGCAGAGCATCTACCTTCACAGCTACAATTACAGGCAGCTCTCTGCAGAAAACCAACACCTCTTGTTCTCTTTTCTCTCTCTCTCTTTTTTTTTTTTAACCTAACTACTTCTTTCCTCGGTTATAAAAAGAGAAATACGGCCTCATCATGCAAACCACTGAGAGGAGGGAGATGAATGGGCCACACTTTGCAGCTGCATGGGTTGGAGCAGGCTGAGGGGAAGAGGGTGCACAGAACGGGGGCCCCAGCCTATGGGGTGAGCTTGCAGCATGGAGCGGGACCCAAAGATGGGAGTTGACTCATTATGCTGGAGCATAATGAGTGGACCTGGAGCCACACTGAAGGAAATGAGCCAGCTCCTGGGGACAGAGAGGTCAGCCGCCCTGCATGCAGCACTGCCCAGGCTTCCCTTGAATGACTCAAGTCTAAAATCCAGCAGCGGCCATGCCGAGCACACAAAGGCAGCTTTGCAATCCATTATGCTCCATCGGAGACCTGGCTGGGACCACACATGTGAGAGGTGGTAAATAATGCATGGCTGCCTGGCCGGCCCCGCTCCTCACTCCTCTCCCTTTCATTTGCCTCTGTCAACTCCTTCCAGCCCCGTGCCAGGCTGCCAGGCTGCCAAATATCCCCCACCTGCAGGAAAGGAAAGCGCTGCAAACACACGGCCCTGCCCTGCTCCTTGCAGGGAAACAGGGAACTTGATGAAGCTCTGCCCCATACAGAGTAGAGCATGGGGTATCACAGCCTGTGGGTTGCTCAGGGCTTGGCTTGGGGTGTTTGAGATCTTCCCTGCAGCCAGGGACAGGAACATGCCTTTGCTTTGTGAGTAGACCTGTGGCAATGCCAGAGATCAGCTGGCTCCAGAACAAACCCCAGTTCCTCTGTGGTGGCTGCAATGTGGTGACAAGGTGCAGGGTAATGCTGCAGGGTGCCCCCATTTCTGCCCCCAAAACCCACTCAGATGAGCAGCAGCAGGAGCTGCATGATGGCTATGGAGACAAAACCCCCACCCCAGCGATTTGTGTGGGTTTGCTGCTATTGCAGCAGTTTACTCCTCTTGCAGGGGGTTTGCTTCTCCTGCAGGGGTTTGCTCTGTCCCTGTTTGCTGGCTGTGTCTGTTCCCAGTAGCAAAGGGATCTCCTCGGGTCCATTGCTGGTGGCACCCAGAAACCCAACTGGGTTTCCCCTTACAAAGACCCAGCATGCAGCTGAGCAGATCACCCAGGACACAGCCCTCCAGGCAAAAACCCAGAGAGTTTAAAAAATCCTTGGTGTGACACCATGTTTTCCCTGAGCCATGCCATGGGCCATCACCAGCAGAGCCATCCCAAATCCCACAGGACCCTCTGCTATCTCCGTTGGAGCCAAGGGCATGAGACAGGAGCTGGGTATGAATCAATAAAACGGCCAATGCATGAAGCCCATAAATAAGACAGCAAAAAGCAGCAATAAATCAACGAAGCAGCCTGACAGTGGAATTATTGCATGACAGCGTATTTGGTTCTGCATCCTCTGGTGCCTGGGGATAACTGGAGCCTTGGAAAGGGCCGTGCTGGTTCGCACTGTGCAGATCAGACAGATCACACACAAGGCCAGGGGAAGGTGCAGGGGGCACTCAGCAGTGCAAACACTTCCCTGCAGAGCTCCCAGCTCCTGCTTGCTGCTCACAGTGGAACAGCAGCGTGCACAGCGCTGCAGGAGCAAAAGCAACCAGCAAAGCCAGCTGACAGCTCCAACCTCCTGAAATCCAGCGAAAACTGGGTCAAGTGCATAAAGCAATGCAGCAGCATGAAGTTCACCCAGAAAACACGCTGAGGAAAACTCCTTTGTAGGGCAGACAGGGGTGGCTGCTGAGTTCTTCATAACCCCCGTTGCAATGTGACACCAAGCAAGCTGCAAGCTCCTGTGTCTGGAGCCCAACCTCACCGTGATCCCAACAGAGCCAGACCCCCTTGCAGTAGGGATCGTCTCTCTCTGCTGTGCTCTCTCCCGTTTCCCCTGAGCGGATTAGCAGACCCTGAGCACGGGGATTTAATCCCACCACACAGAGGCTGGGGGACACAGGAGGGATAAACCCCCTCTGCTTCCCCCACTGCTTTGGGGCTGTTCTTAGGGCTGCCAGCAGTCTCAGTGGTGTGAACGTGCCCAGAACCAACCCCTGCAATGGGCCGCACGGGCCCTGCGAGCACAGTGTGTTCTCTCTCAATTGCTCAATTATGATTCCCCTTCTGCTCGTGTCCTTTTAGGTCAAAACCATGTGTTTAATTGTTTCAGTGATAAGAGAGCCGTTCTCACAGCTCTTCCAGCGCCTTCATTAACTCACAGTGCGTGCCTTGCTCTGCACCTCCTGCAAGTGCTGCACTCTGAACCAGGGGGCGATTAGAGCTGCCCATCCTGCAGACACTGCATTTCTGGGCTGGGAAAGCAGCTTTCCCCTTTGGAGAGCGAGTGATGCACCTGCAGGCTGAGCACCCGTTGCATTCTGAGGATGCGCAGCGGTGCGTGGTCTACCAGAAGCAAAAAGCAAAGCAACCAGCAGCAGGACAGCAAACAGCTCCCTGCTCCCGCTGCCACCTGGGGCCAAGGAGCAGATGGAGCGCCAGGGGCTGCTGCCTGGTGCCGGAGCAGTGCACGGTGCACACATCTGCAGCACCATTTGGTGCGTGCAGCGGGCCAGGCAGCACCGCGCAGCCACCAGCGCAGCACCATCCATTATGCATGAGCATATTTACGCCGTGCAGAGGGTCCGCCAGCGACTTTGATTAAAAACCCAAGGAGTAATGAATATGCAAAAGCGAGCGACTGCTCGGAGGAACAGATTTGTCAAATTGTCCGTACTTCATCCAGATAAAGAAAACTCTCAAGAGGTCCCGCAATTGAAAAACTCGCCGTGGAATCGCAGCATTATCTGGGATTAAATCCCCTCCGCCACACAGAATCTGAATAGGAAAATATTTGTATCTTCAATTCGAAGTAAGGGCAGCGGGAGGAGTGGTGCGCACACAAGAGGAAATGTGATTTCAATTCACATTGTGACTCCGCAGCCATTTAATTATTTTAATTAGGCTTAATTAGTGGTAAATTTACAATGATATGCTTGATACCTGGCATTAAATCTTTCATGCATAAATGTTTTGTTAAAATGAGAAAATAGGCACGTGGCATTTTGCCAGCAATTAGTGCTGAATGCTCTAATGAAAGATTACTGCTCCGCCGTGATTGGTGCTGACAGGCGGAGCAGCGGTTTGTGCTGCGCCGTGCACACAGCTGCCCCACGGCATTACCTGCAGCCCTGCTGCCCACTGCAGCTCTGCAGCCAGGGGCTGCACCCCTGTCCTGTCCCACCTGATGCTGTGCCTGCGGGATGGAGATGGAGACAGAGCCATAGAAGCATTAAGGTTGGAGGACACCTCCAGGATCACCAACACGACCCATCCCACCATGCCCACTGCCCGTGTCCCTCAGTGCCACATCCCTGTGCTTCTTGAGTACCTCCAGGGACGGTGAACCCACTGCCCCCCTGGGCAACCTGTGCTGGTGTCTCACTGCTCTTTGAAAGAGGAAGTTCCCCCCAGTGTCCCACCAGAGCCTCTCCTGGCACAGCTTAGCATGAAGACCCCCGAAGGTAGAAGAGAAAAAATACCCTGCCTCGCCCAAACTGATAGCAAACCCCAGAGCATAAGATGGGAAGGACAGGATTGCTCCAAAGTAGACTTAGGAATGTAATGAGCACAGAACTTTTCATTCCTGCAAGGTGCAGGAGTCAACACAGCATCTACCAGGTGAGGAATCGGAATGGGGTGGCGTGGGCAAGCAGAAGTGGTGAAAGGATGGCTGAGAATTTCTTGTCTGTGGCTCTGATTGGGAGTGGTGCTGATGGGAGGCTGAGTGCTCACCATGCTGGTGCCCATGGTGCCTGTAGGGCCCGTGGTCTTTGTAATGCATTCAGTGCCTGCAGTGGGTGCAGTGCATACAATGCACGCAGTGCCCATGGTGTCTGCAGTGCCAAATTCATACTGCATATTGGGCTACAGCTTGATGCATCCTCACTAGATAAAGAGGAGGGGAAGGCAGTGTCCATGTGCCCACTCCCTGCAGCAAATGTCGGTTTGCTGCTCCTTATTTTCATGAGCAAACCATATATTTGCATTGCAAATGTGTCCTTTGGGTTGTGCAACTGTTGGGATGCAAATTGAGCAGCTGATGCCTGAGCAGGAGGAAGGAAGCCAAGGACCATGGGAACGGTGGTAGAAATGGGTGTGGGTTGGGGCCAGTGGTTTTGGTGCAGTGTGCCGCAGGGCCTGCTCTCAGCTCTGAGCTGGATGGCCCAGCACAGCCATGGCAGTGCAGGAGCAGAGCTGCAGCGGTGTGCAGCAATCGATGCGCACGCCCATTGGCTCCTGAAGTGATGGGAAATCGTTGCACTTCTCTGGCCACTGAAGGTCATAAATTGCAAATGGCAAAAAAATCCTCTGTTGATAGCAGTGGATTACAGCACCCCAGCGTTGGCTGTGTCGAAATTCCCCTACACAGAGCTAAGGGGGGGGCTGTGCTTTTCAGCAGGAGAAGCATCTTCAGCAGGAATTGCATCTTTTGCAGTCCTAAAGGCACCGTGTGCTCTGGGGCAGTGTTTGGGCTCCCCTTCTCCCACAGGCACGTCTCACCTCTTTCTGTTTGTTTTCAGGCAGTCATAATCCCAAATCTACGGTCTGAGGGGAGTTCAGGTCTTCACCTGAAACCAGCACACAGAGAAGGTCAGGAAGCACTGCCAGAAGATTCAGTTACAAACCTGCTAAAAATCACAGGGAGATTAATCCCACTGTTTTCTAACTACAGTTAAGCACACAGCAAGGATATTAACTACCTCCCCGGCCCTATTGATCTTCCTGTCTCCTGCTACTACTGGAAACAATTAGAGGTCAATAAGCAACATGAGATGAAATTTACGGCTGTCAGATAAACCATTTGGAAATATTTCCTTGCCCTTTTACATCAGTAGCTCTGTCAATACTGCAATCAAATATTTTTATGGAAAAGAAAGTATCTGGGAAATATATCTGTTCCATCCCACGGACCGGGAGCACAGCGTGTAAATACACAGCCAACGGCCAGCAGCTCTCAGAGCAAAATCCAGTGTACAAATAGCAGGAAGACTTTGTTTTAACAGCACCATCCATCCAGGAGCAGCATTAATGCATTTACCCTCTCGGTGACCCTGCTAGTAGAAATAAGAAATCTTTCTTCTGGACTAGCAAAGGAAGAAATCAGGGCATGAAGAGGTTGTTTCTAAGCAGTGCACATGCAGTGACCCGTGGGCTGTGGAAATGGATGTGCAGTGCCACTGCACTGGGTGCACATATTGGGTGTGTGTGTTGGGTGTACATGTTAGGTGTACGTGTTGGTTTTGTGTGCTGGATGTACATGTTGGGTGTATGTGTTGGGTGCACGTGTTGGCTCTGTGTGTTGGATGTACACTTTGGGTGTGTGTGTTGGGTGCATGTGTTGGCTACACATATTGGATGTACACTTTGGGTGCACACATCAAATGCGTGTGCTGGACTCTCTTGGGTGCATATGTTGGCCAGACACTGAATGTGTGCTGGATACGTGTGCTGGATGCAGTCATTGGGCAGGTTGCATGCATACACTGGGTGCACATGTTAGACACATCTGTTGTGTGCATGCGTTGGATGCATGATTTGGGCTCCACGTTGGACACATGTTGGATGCACTCTGTAGGCACCTGCAGCCACACCATGACCCCACAGCAGCTCTGCGTGCACTGTGACTGCCCCACAGAGAGACCTGGCTGGCCACACAACCAGATGTGGCATAGCCACGTTGCCATGGCATGCTCCTGGGGTCCCACTTCTACAGCCATGGCATCCCTGCAGCCCACGGCCAAGGCGAGAGCACAGAATCAGGACAGGGACATGATGGCTGCTGCTATTCAGGCTGCCCTGGCCCTTTCCATGCCTGTTGAGTTTGGGGCAAAAACACGACATCTGAGGCAGGCACAGAGACATTCCAGGAACAGAGCAGTCCCACCATCACCCCCAGCATGAATACCAGGGATTCAGGATGGAGCACTGGAATCTAATTTTGCTCAAGGCAAGAGATACTCAACCTGAAGACATGCACAGTTCTTACATTAAAAAAAAGCCATAATGTCTATGCATACATGACAGATTCACTAAAGAAGCAATTCACTGCAGTGCCATCAAGCAAGTGTACATACAGCTCAATTTTGCAAGGAATCATTCACGGTACATTTAGTAAGGCTCCGGGATGAATGGGCTGAAGCATTCTTTTGCTATTTATCTCCTATTTCCCTTGCTTGTTAACTCCTCCTCCCCAGACTCGGCTGTCATCGCCTTCCCATCCCTCTGAACCAGCTCTCCAGAAAGAAGATCTGGGTTTAGACTTATTTTAGGCCCTGCTGCTGGGGGTGAATGCAGGCACACCCTCCTTCACCTGCGAGGTCCCACCACGTGCTCCTGCAGCAATGCCCACAGCCCTGGATCCGTCCTCCAGCCCTCCCTGCAATCCCACCCATGCATTTCTCCTCCTGGTGCTGGTGGTCCCTCCAGGTGCTGCGTGCCTGCTGTGGGTGCATAGCTGAGGATCCCAAAGTACCAAGACATCCAAACTGTCCCCTAGCCACCACTGAAGGACTCATTGGAACACACATTGAAGGACCTTATTTCCTGTCTGCATTCCCAGGACCCCATGTTAGCATTCAGTCCCTGACCATGGCTGGTAAATGGCAGAAGAAGGAACATAATGGCCTCAACCCCTTTCCCTGCCCTGGCCCATCACCCAGCATCGCCTACAGGGCACCCTCCAAAGCTCACCAGGTGTTGAGATCATTCTCTCACGATTACCAGAAAACATTACTGCAGTAATACCACATCCCCTTCTCCCCACCCCGTCCTCTCTTAGCCAATGTGCTTAAATGAAAGGAGCTGAGCTGCTTCCCCCTAAAGCCTTCCTCCCCGGGGGCTGGGCTGGGCTCTTCCTCTGGTCCTGCCGTGTCCTCTGTACCCACAGAGCTGGTGGGACAGCGTGACCACATCCCTGCCTTCATCCTCCTGAGGCGCTGAGCATCAGCTGGAAGGGAGGCATACATCTGTGCTGCGCGCCGCTGGGAACAATTTTGTCGACAGCACTTTAACATCCAAGCGATGCTCAGAGCAGCTGGTAGCAGCAGTGCTGGGAGCTGCAATAAAAACACTTTTATAAAATAAATCACCTTGCATTTGCATACGCCGTGCATGAAAGCACACGCTTGGATGCTGACACTAAATACTCCACGGGTCTGGGTCTGGTCTGAAAACAACAGGGCGAATAAGAGTGGGGAAAAAAAACAACAATACACCTTCTGGGCTATACCAGGTGGCAAACGAGGACTGGAGTGGAAAACTTTGCACTTCTTAATGAAATCCCTCCTCAGGCCAGAGCCCTGCTCTTATGTCATCCAGCAAAACATCACCACGAGGGCACAGCAGGCAGACAGAGTGGGACGAGCACGGATCCCAGCACAGATCCCATCACCAACCCTGCAGGGAGCGCCCATGGGCTCAGACACACATCCCACAGTTCTGTGAGCATGACATAGCAGCCAGAAGCTGCCAATCCATTGCCAGATATGGAAACCTGCCCTGAAGGCTATAATCCTCCAGTGCTTGGAAGCTGCTCTGGGTGATTTCCATCTCATTTATGAGATCTGAGTATGGCAATGTGTGGCCCCAAAGTCATGCTGGTGGCTGCATGGGGGCTGGGCTGCTTGGGTCCATGCACATCTAGCACTGCACAGCAAGAAGGCTCCAAGCAGTGCCTTCCACCCCACAAACACTCCCCAAGGGCCTTTCCATAAAGAAACAGAGCAAAGTCAGAAGTACCTCCCAGCTCCTGGTGGTTCTCATTGCCCAACCAGCACCAGCAAAACCCCCAGCAAAACCCAGGGCTACCCCAGGTGCAGCAAGGGCTGGAGCTCAATGCCTACCTGACCCAAACCCCAAAGCTCAGGGTGCAGCAGCCTCCCCCTCTGCAGAGCCCAGAGGGAGCTTCCCCTCACACAAGCCTCTAATGCAATTTTCCTTCCCAAACTCTTGAGCAGTGATACATGGGAGCACTAACAGCCTGCGAGTGTCTCATGCATCATCTGCTTTGCTCATTATTAAGGGCTGTGTGTGTGTGCTCGGGAGGGATGGCTCCTGGGAAGGCACACACACACACACACACACAGTCAGTGCTTGAGGCCATGGGATGTTTGGGGCTGCTCAGGCAGACAAGATGAAGGCCAGCAGAGCAGCATCACGTCAGGGTGTTTTGGATCAGCTCTGGCATGGTGTGTTTCAGTTGCCCTATTCCTGCTGCTTTTAAAGAGTTCACTGGCAGAGAAAGATGTGCCTTGAGGTTGTGCAGCAGGCAGGCAGTCCTCTGGCTGCTCCCAAAGCAAACATCACCACTGGAGTGGGGAAGCCCTTATTTGAGCAATGGCAAAACCTTGCTTTTACCAAATCTTTTCCATTTTGAAAGCAATCCTGCAGCACGCACTTGCTCTGTGAGGAGCAGAAAGCCCTGCAGTTGCAATAGAGGGATGCAACCTGTTGCAGCTGCACGTGTTCAGAGCAGGCAGGGCCGAGGCTGAGCACAGCCCCCATGCACCAGCACTGTCTGGGTTTGCTGAGCACGATGCAAACACTGCAGCCACGCTCAGCCAAACTGCCCAAAGGAGCACCCAAACCCCTCCGACTGGAATCCTCGTGCTGATGAGCTGCACTGGTTGTTGGTGAGGTGGGAGCCACCTCTGCTGATGTGCTGTCGGCTCAGCTGTGAATGGAAAGGAGTTCAGAGGATGCATTTGATTCAGGGAGTGAAAATGCAGGTAGCGATGTGTGCCTGGTCTTGGGGCTCTCGGGGACACCTGAAGGAGCTCCCAGCCCTGTGCATCCCCCTGCCTCCGTGCATCCTCCAGCAACACCTCGCAGGAGCAGCGCCCTGCAAAGCTCCGGGTTAAAAGCATCCCACTGAGAGGGCCTTTTTTTTTAAAAAAAAAAAAAAGCAACCAAAAAACCAAACCATTATTTACAGCTCCTACCTCCTCACGGGTGAATTAACAGCCGCGTCGTTAAGCACAGACAAAAGCCTTTAGGCAGGCTGGGGCAGGGATATTTACAGCCCCTCCGGGGTGGGGATCCGCATCCCCATGAATGCAGCCCTGCGGCAGCTGCGTGCCCTGCACTGCGGCCGCGTATCCAGGAGCAGCTCCATCCCCGGGAGACACGCGGGGCCGCGCTGACCTCGGCACCGCCGTGACACGGAAACCTATTAGCGGTCTCGCTGGGAGACTCCCATTAGCTGAAAGGGAGGAGGCCATAAAAACAAACAGCTCTCCCCGCCCTCCCTCCAGCGTCCTTCGTGCTGCCCCGGTCCCGAATGGGTGTAAATCACAGAGCATCCTTCCGCAGCTGCGGCTGTTTTCGGTGGGTGCCCACAGAAACGGAATGTTAAGGGGAGAGGAAGCATTAGATAAGTATGGTGTGTGCGTGAAAAGTTTATTTTGGGGGTCCTTAGATGCTCCATAGGGTTCAGGGCACTGCCAGGGGGACAGAGGGCAACCCTCTCCCCACATTCCCTTCCCTGCACCCTTCTTTAGGGTGACTCAGAGCCAGCAGGGAAACGCTGAGCCCCCACACCGCTGCTGGGTGATGTGCTTCCCAACCCCACTTAATTCTTGTGTTCGACCTTCACAGCATCATCACGTTCATGTGGTTCGGGGCTGAGCAAACCCCATCTCCCCGCACGTAATTCAATAAGGGTTTGGAGAGCGAGCTCCTCGGGTGCTCGTGTTGTCATGGAGCCCATGAAATAAGATTAATCGGGGCAGAGAAAAAGAAAGTGAGAAATCAGAGAGCGGGAGGGGGAATGAGAGGAGCTGAGGAGGATTGCCATCGAATACCAATACGGCTCTCATCTGGAGCTCTCCAGACCTCTCACAGCACTGAGAGCTCAGCTACTCCTTCCCAGGAGGAGCAGTGTGCTGCTGTGCTCGTGGGCTCACGCAACAATTGAGGCGCTTTGCAGGGGGGAGCAAAGGCACTGGAAAATGCTGGGGGCCTTTTCCATCCCGCCCCATGGAACAGAGCCCTCCCAGCTTCCCGCCCCAGGGCATGTGCCACGCTGCCTTGGTTAATTGCATTAATTAGGGCAATATGGGAAACACGAGAAACCCTGTAAAACTCCTCCTATGGAGAAGAAAATAAATTTTGAATTGATTTTCAGCGGCCAGAGCTGTGCGCAGAGCAAAGGGGACCCTGAGCTGGCTCATCCCATTGGGCCAATTAAACCCCATGGGAATGTTTGGGCTCCATCCTCGGCACGGGATCTCTGTGCCCAGCAGACAGTGGGTGCTCGAGCAGCTCTCTCAGCTCAGCAGCCAGGGAAACCCACACAGTGCCAAACCCTTCCACCTCCACCCACATCCAGCATGCAGCTCTCCATCTCTCTTCCTCTGTATTTTGGCCATTCCCCAAAGAAACAGCACAACCCTGCCCAGGCTGTGCAGACAGCAGCAGGAGGCATTCCCCCACGTGCAAGCAGGCTGCAGCTGGGAGCCAAACCACTGCGCCTCCTCCAAGGATGCTCTGCCTCGTATCACAGCCGTGGGCACAGGGAGGGGTGCTCAGTGCTGTGTGCCACTGCTTCACCACCTGACTGCACGTTTTAATGAGTGCTTATGCTGGTCAGCTCTAATTGCTGTTATTCTACAGGGGCTGGAAGTAGTCCCATTAACCTTTTACCTTCAGACAGCACCTTCTTTCCTGAGAGTTATTAGAGGCTGAGCTTGATTCCAACCTTGAAAACAGCAGTAATTAAAGTGCTTTCCTTGTGCCACCTTGGGCTGAACCAGAGTTCTTCAGAGCTCTTGTGAAAAACATGACACGGATAGAAAAACACCTGAGATGCAGAGGGCCCAACATGCACATCTGCTAGCAGATGTCTATGCAGGGGACAAAGCCCTGGCCCAGCACAGCACTTCACAGGTCTAGCATCCTGCACATCACTTGTAGGGCACCCACCCTGCAGCCAGCAGGCACCACTAATTGCTATCAGGATTAATGAGGCAGGAGGCAGCACCTCATCTAACCCACTGCCACAGGTCAGAGGTCGGATATGGGTTTGTACCTCCCCCCATTTAGGGGTGCTGGGGTTTATTCCATCCATACCCTACCCAACACACACACACTCAGCGGATGGGATTCTGAGAGGTGGGGAAAAGAAAGAGAGCATTTTAAATAAAGCCTTCCAGAAGGAAGGAGAGCGACCTTCTCAGACCTCCTTAGTGCTGCTCTCAACATCTTCCATCAGGAATCACTCCAGAGATCATTTAGAAACGCTTAGCTGATAATTTAAGCTGATAATTAGAAAATGATTTATTGACAGAAGCTTTAGTGGAAAGAGATGTTAGAGTTTCATGTTAAATCTGTAAAAGTCCTCATTCACCTCCTTTAGACTCAAGTATGATTTATCTCCAAGCCTAATACCTGGAGGAGTGAGTGGGAATAAAACCTCCATAGCTGCTGTGCTTTCCTGCAGGGATAAACCCTTCTCAGCTGTTACGTAATGGGCACAGGGCCCAAGCAGCCCCAGTTCAATGCTCCATCACATGTGAGCACAGAGCGTGCCCTGGGCAGCCCGGCCCCATGGCTGTCCCCAGCTGGAGGGGAGTGGGGACAACTGCTTGGTCACAGGAAGCAGCAATGAGAGTTAACACCTTTTGCAAGAGAAGGAAAACTTTGCTTCCTGCAGACTTGAGAGCAGATTCTGCTCTTGGCAAGGCCGGAAGAAAGGGAAATGCCATTGATTGCAGCAGAATTGCTTCTGCTTCCTTCTTTGCAGCTGCTCTAGGTCAAAATCTTCCCTTGTGTGCTCTAAATAAGCTCTGCCAGCAGCAGTGATGGAGGCAGAGGAGATCGCATGTGATGGCACACTGCTAGGCAGCCCCGTGTTAATTCAGTTAACAGCTACCCTACACAGTGCCCACAGATTCACCTGATGGGAGAAAACAAACATCTCTGGGAGAGCAGCAGCTCCAGAAGAGCGGTCGCACATCAGTAAGCAGCACTGAGGCTGGATTATCCTTCAGGTGTTCACTTATCCCACCGTGCTGCACAACTGCTGCCTCCTCTGCCCCACTGTGTTGGTCTTCTCAGCTGGACCTGAAGCTGTGAGGAGGTTGCAAAAGGAGGAGGAAGGCTTCACAGCATCCCCCCCCATCCCCAGCACAGGAGTGCCCAGGGGGGTGAACCCACCCATGCTCCCAACAGCAGGGACAGCACCATCCTCATCCCCGCTGCTGGAAAACTTGTGCTCTACACAGCCCCAAATGATAGGGCTTTAATTACTATTTAATTTAGATGAGATGATACCTCTCGCCTGTTTACTAAATATCAATTAAGATCGATTTGTTAAAGCGCAGAACAATTGCTAGAGATGCGCATCGGGGGCCTCTATCAGACCTTAACAAACACTTTCATTACCCAACAGCCAGCGTCCCGGGCACAACTGCCATCCCACGGGATGAAGTTCAGAGCTGAACCCAAACAGGTGTGCGATTCCCAGGCAGCGGATGGGAACAGCACCGAGCATCCTCCTCCTGCCACCCGCCGGCAAAGGGCAGCCCGCAGCCCCCGACCCTCCCTGCACCCCACAGCACCTGAGCTGCGGGCTCCACGCACAGCCAACAACGTGCACTATCAGCGTCGGATTGCCACAAACAATGACGTTCTTTCCCCCCCCCCCCACCCCCGTGCTGCGTTCCCATGGCACGAAGGTCAGGAGGAAAGCAGATTTATGAAAGCATAAACAAACCGCATAAATGCTTATGGTAATTCCACTTCCGTTAAAAATAGCGGTTATTTTTAAAGCTACTTTAAATTATCTCCTTTCTAATGAAAACTCGCATGTAATCTGTTAGTGAGGGATGTCTGTTGAGCCATGAATTATTCAAAGAAGTCTCTGTTCTGTTATCTGAGTCTCTGGAGATTATTCCCACCATTGTCCGTTGTGATGGGTCATTATGCACTCTGTGAATTTAATCTTTTAGGCTATCCAGCAGCACAGAAAAAATGTATGAATAACAATTTTCCTGTAATAACCTTCAACTAACCTTTCAACCAGAGTGAGTAATTCCAATCCTATTTTCACATCAATAGAAGAGTCAAAGCTAGGCAATTATCTCTTATCTGTTCCATAACCCTCCCCCTTTAATTTTTAAAAAGGATGTTGAAGTACTTACTGGAGGCAAGAAGAAGAAAGGAGGCTGGAATGAAGCACGGGCAAATTTTGATGAACAGTGATAGGGGTGTGCTTAGATAATTATTAATTTCTGCCCCCCTTCATCCCCCCTCCCCCCCGCTGCATTCCTCCATGCCTGCTGGCACACCAGTTGCCTCCATCCCTCATGCAGCAGCCGTGGTCCCCTCCATCCTCACAGCCCCACTTTGTCCCCACATGGGAGCAGCGGGGTCAGCACACGGGCTGCCTTCAGAGCATCACTGTGGCTCTTGGGTTACAATGGGGCTCATTCTAGGAAGAAGAAATCACAAAGCCCATCAGCAGCATCTGAGGATGGAAGCAGAAAGCGCTACCTTGAAAGGCAGCGGGATCCTCAAAACCCAACCCCTGTTCCATCAGAATCACAATGCAGAGAGATTCTGAGGAATGCAGGGATGGAGAGGTGCCCATCTCCATCATTGGGCACATTGGGCCACCCTACAGTGCAATGCATGGCTGTGCTATGATGGACCCCAGGGCTGGGACCTTGCAAGGTCCATGCTCAGCCCCTCCGGGGTCACCCATGAAATGGGGACCCATACTGTGCATCCTCACTGCCCCATAGGATGGGGATCCACATCACACATCCTGGTGGTGCAGAAGCACTGCAAACTGCCCCCTAGTTTTTAGTTTGCTCAGCTGGGCACCGCACCAGCACTGTTTGAAGGTCAGAGGTTTTGTGATGATAAGCAAAGAATGAGCGAGCTGATTGCCAGCCTCAGCTGCTCCGGTGGGAATTTCTATCAGCTGAACTCCGGAAAGAAACTCTGCACTTCAGGAAGAGACACGTATTGGTGAGGGGGGCTCTGGCTGGGGCAGGATGGCCTTGGTCCCATCCCAACTCCCTCTGTGCTCTTTTCTCATGTGCTCAGAAATGGGGAGGAATAAACAACTCCTCCTTCAATGCAGATGCTTGGCTGTATCTTTGCCTGTCCCACCAACCTGCTGCTCACGGGGCTTCCAGGACCTCAGGGTGAGACCCTCCATGGGGAGCAGGATTCTGGGTTCAGTCTTTGCCCCTATCCAGGGACTGTGAGTGGGGCTGCACAGCCCTCATCCCCAGCACCTCCTCTTTACAGATGCAGCCACACACATGGAGTGGGAACCTCAACAATTTACTGGGGTCCCATTGCGCTTCTGAGCCTCCTGCTGAGAAAAACCCCAAGCCAGCATTCCTAGGAGGAATGAGACAGTGTCCTGTGCATCCCACACTATAACTGGGTGCCATGTCCGCTCTGGGCACCCCATATTGCGCTCACACCCCACACCACTGCCATGCAAACACACCATCCTGTGGATTCTCACCTCTGAGCCTTTCTGCTTCTCTCTCTCAACAGAGCTTCCTGCCCCAATGTTTCTCTCAGCCAAACAACCTGAATCAACTGTTCTGAACTTAAAGGCCTTGAGATTTAGAGGCCCTGCAGCTGTGGGTCTTTAGGGGGAGTGGGTGTTGCCTTCAGGGGAATTTCAGGAGCACACCTGTAGCAAAGCAGCCCCAGCAACTCAGCCCAGACTGCATATGAGGAGAGGGAAAGTCCCAATTAAAATATGGACTACGGCACACACGTATATATACAGCTGTGGGTTTGCTGTGTCCCAGCAAATCCCTGCGTTCCCTGGATGCTATTGTTGCATCTTTCCATCCAGGCAAAGCCCCTTCTTTCCCCACGAGGTGTATAACAGCCCCTTATCTACACGTGCTCTTTCCTTTAGGAACAGAAATACCACTGGGGTAACCGGGGCTGTGTTGCCAACGCTGCACTGCGAAAGGATCGCATTTGAAAGTCTAATGGCAGACATATTCCTCCTAATCAGAGCAGTAATTTCATGGGCAAAACACCCCATTGTTTCGCAGAGAATGGCAACCGGGAAGCAAGAATGCCGCATTAAACATTAATTGTATTGGTGCCCAGACATTTAAGAGGGCAGGGACTTCTCAGAGCAGTGCACAGCCGAGTTTCTGGGACGGTCGTCTTTAAGAGCTCTGGAAGGGGATGAGAAGGCTGGGGCCGCCAGCTGGCAGGCTGTCCGCTCCGGATAAATGCGGGCCATTGTTCGGGAGCTTTTACAACAGCACCATCGAGCAAAGGGGGAAAAAGAATAGGGGAAAAAAATCAGCTGGCAGCGTGAAGGTGAGGGCAGGAGGAGGATGCTGTGTGTGGGGCTGGGGGTGGGGTTAGGGTTAGGGGAGAGGTGCCACTGAGACCCATCCTGGCACTCTGGGGGGCAGTGTAGATGGGAGCTGGGTGCTGGGCAGTGCAGCTCTGCAGACTCTATGCATCAGTGCAGGAAATCTGTGTGGCCACACAGAGCCCGCCTCAATGCTCGATGGGGAAGGCAAACAGTCAGGCCTTGTTTTGGGGGAAATTCTTTCGCCATGAGCTTCACCAGCCACGCATCTGTACAAACCAGCCGGGCTGTGCCCATACATGGCCAGACCCAGCCTGCAGCATCGCTGCGTGTCCGCAGCCCGACACCGAGGGCAGGTTGCGTTAGCTGACATGTTTCCTCCCCACGTCACTGGGTTTGTGCTGCTGTAAGCTGATTATGGAGCTGTAGGTGTTGCTCAAATGCATTTGCTGCAGGTGTCCTGACATGTCTGCGAGAGGCAGTGCCTGTCTGGCTGGCAGAATGTTGGAGCAGGGCTGGCCAAAGCTCTATAAATGACTTGTTAGTCACCCAGACGGGATCTCCGTGCCACATCTCCAAAATAGCTGTAGGCTGAGAACAGACTTCTAAAAAGCAATTAGGGAAAAAAAGAAAAGGAGAAGAAAAAAAAAAAAGGCAGAAAGAAGTAAACAGAACAGAGTGAAAACAGGGAAGTTCCTGGAGTCGTAGCTCTTCTGGGCTCACTGATGGATGAAGCGCAATGTTCTGTCAATGGGGTTGAAAATGAATGGCTGGGTTGGTGAAGGTAGGCTGGGCACATTTGTCATTTCCCATTCTGTTTGGTCTCGGGCTGTCCCCATCAGCTCAGCCCCGCTGCACCCTGCTGGTTTGCTTTTCTCATTTGTTTAGTCTGTGACTGCAGGCACAGGATTGCAGTCCGCAATGCCAGCAGTGATGAGCACCAGCCTGACCTTCTGCTTGGGATGTCCCATCTGCAGCCCTACAGGTAGCCCTCAGATGAGGCCCCATCAGCATTTCATAGAATCATTAGGGTTGGAAAAGACCTCTGAGATCCCCAAGCCCAACCCCATGCCACCATGCCCACTCACCACGTCCCTCAGTGCCACATCTCCACTATTCTGGAATGTCACCAGAATGGTGACCCCACCACTGCGCTCCCGGTGTGCTGTGCCCAATCCAGGGGCCATAGTGATCCTGGCTTGGTGCTGATACAGGACATCCATTGTCTCTCCTAGAGATGCAAAGCTGGGACAGCTGTGGCTGGAGGCATTTGGCCATGCTGGAAGAGGTTTGGAGAAGCAGCACATCACTCCTCCTTCTGCAGTGTCCCCACTGAGCAGCACTGAGCTCTCCCTGTGTCCTCCAGCCACTTCCCAGTGCAACTCGCCCCAGGAAACACCAAAAGAGTGACAGCTTGAACCTCTCCACTTGGTATTTCTGGACTCCTCAGACATGAACTTGTACAAATACTAATGTTGGATTAAGACCCAACACTTGCGCTGTAAAATTATGCCCTATCAACAACTATGTCTCCTCCAGAGGAATGCAGTATGTGTTTTAATGACTCCAGTTGGCTTTAGAGCCTGAAACACAATTGCACTGCCCGTGGCCAAATTTCCACTCAGACAGTTTTTAAAAGCGCAGTCGTACGTCTTGGATTAAGGTTGTCTGGATCCCAATCCTCAAAGCCCCTGCGGGAACGCAGTGAACGCTCAGCACAGCTGCTGCAGCCCAAGGACATGGCAAGGGGTCAGAACTCCCATGTGGGTCAGCCCCATTCCTTCAGCACTGGACATCAGGCTCAGGGTCACTGGAGGTGTCCACTGTGGTCAGGTGCTCTGGAGGTGCTGTAGAGGATCCACCAGGCAGCACTGGGGGCTCAGTGTGCGCCGTGTGGTGTGCTGTGGATGGGGTTGACCTGAGGTACACATGTGGTGAGAGCAGAAGTGTCTCAAGCAGAGCTCGGACCTCAGTTTGTGGTCCTCCCTGGTGAGGTCTGCTCATGCTCCTGGAAAATACTGTGCCGACTGGATTCCACTTGGCAGAGGAGAAGAAACGATGCCAAGTCAGAGAGCAGGGATGGAAATGTAGAATCATTTGAGTTGGAAGGGACATTTACAGATGCCTATTGCTTGAGAGCAGGAGAGCCTGCATGAAGACCTGAGCAAAGCCAGCTCTGCAGACAAAACCTACAGCAGCACTGATGGGCAGAAACGACAGAAGTTCTTCTTTGGACTCCTCTTCACCTTGCAATGGGGGAGCAGAGCTCTGGTCACTGCATCCCTATCCCATTACATTTGGGGACATGGGATACACCCAGCTCACTTGGGATCCGCAGGGTTCTGAGGTGTTCTGCATCCACAGAGGCAGTGTTTGCTGGAGCATACGCGTCCCCACTGGCCCAAGCAAAGCACCCAGGGTGCCTTATTCCCAGGTCCCATTCCCACCCATCCCCTCCTGCTCTGGTGCTGGGCACACAGCTCAACACACACGCACTAACGAGGCAGCGAAGACAAACATTTTGTCAGCGCTGACAAAGGTGAGCTTTTATTAAAGCAAACCAAAAAAAAGAAAGAAAGAAAGAAAGAAAGAAAACCCACCAAAAATTAATTGGGACAGCTTCCAAATGAGCCCTTGCGATGAAAGCGGGGCACGGCGGGAGGCAGGTGTGTGTGCAGAGCTCCGAGGGCTGCACGCAGGTAATTGCAGAGACAATGATTTAGAGCGAAGCGCAGAGAGGGTTTTGGAAACCATGGCACCGGGTCCCCACGGTGCTCATTAAGGTTGTACAGATTGCATTTCCCATCTCCCTGCCAGCCCTCCAAAGTGCCTGTTATTAATTCATAAAAACATTGCGAGAGTGATTGAATCCAATGATTACTGGAGCAGGCAAACACGAGAGAGGGTAAAATATTCCGTGTCTCTCTATCAAAGCTCTCCGAGCACAAGAAACAGGGAAAAAAAAAAAAAAAAAGAGTGTTGTGAAATATTAATCAGAGCTGTTTGCCCCTGGGCAGAAAGCGGGGAACAGTGCAATCAATGTAGCAAGAGCTTTCCCAGTGACATCTATTTGAGAAGCTGATTACTGTGGGTAAACACAGCTAAATATTCTGGATCTTTGGGTTTCACCTCTCGTGTCGCCGCTGAGATCTGATTCCCTTATCAGCGCTCTGCAGGCACGACCCGGGGGATCCGGCAGCCGCTCTCACTGTCTTTGGCAGAGCGAGGAGCGGAGGGACGGGGCCTGATAGGGACTGCTGCAATTGCATGATGAACATTACGGCAGGGAGGAGCGCATGAGAGGCGTTGCGGGAGCCTTGGCGGACTTCAGGATTTATTGCCTGCTTCAATCCCGGAAAGTGTAACTAATGGATGGAAGACACATAGGGAGTGCAAACAATTAATAGAAAATTACCAGAAAGAGGCACATTAGCATCATTACAGCCAGACCTGGGAGTGCTGTCCCTCGAGTCCAGCAGCGGTGCAGAGAGCACTCCCACAGCTGCAAAACAGCGCAGGGCACAGAAAGGACACCTCTGCCTCCTTTAGAGGTCATACTGTGCTTCTAATGGGGCTCACACCATGAAGGTTGCCATTAATTAGCTGCGTGGTCTAATCTAATTGTTTCCAATGTAACTGAGTAGAATAGAACCATGTGTGCAGTTGCCTCTCCATCACTATGTTGCACGCGGGCACTAGTGGCTTTCCTCCCAGCCAATGCTTTCCTTCCTTCCTTATTTTCTGGGCCAGGCTTGTCCATCATTTCCAAACGCTGTGAAAACCCAATGATGTGAAAGGATTTTTCTTCCTGAGACCAAAAATACCACAATATCAGCTCTTAAAGAAAACCTCTCTAGTTCCCCAGAGGAACAAAAGAGAAATGATTTGCCCAAAAAGCCATTTTTCTAAAGGGGGGGGGGGAGGAAACACCCTTAAAAAAACCTCCAGTGAAATTTTTCAACTGGTTCTCGTTTTCAGGAAGCTGTTAATTACTTGTCATGCACTTTTAAAATAATTCTCTCCTCGCACTTCCAACTTGAGCAGAGCTGCAGCCCACACAGGCGCTGCCGCCCCGCGCAGCCCTTCCAGCACAGCCAAAGCAAACGGTTCTGGGAGCGGAGCGTGTATCTCTCCCAGATGTTCGGGCATTCAAATAAGCGTTAGGAAATGTGTGTGAGAGTGATGATGGAATCCTTTCATTGTCAAACTTTCCTGGCTTGGCAGCAGCGCTGGGGCTGGCGCTGATCGGAGGAGAAGCCATAATGACACTGACGGAGCGGTGCGTGAGCACAAGCCGTTTCCAGGAATGTTTTTGCTAAACATGTTTTGCTTTCAACAGGGTTGGCTCTGTGAGGAGGGCTTTCCCTGAGAAGAAAGGCTTCAAAAAGCAGTGAGAGGCTGGGAGGTGTCTGGCAGCCATAGCTGGGGCTCGGGGGGTGCCCCTGCTGCTCCCAGCACCCCAAAGGATGCGGCCAGGGGGATGCAGAGGTCGTACAGAGCAAAGAGAGGATGGATCCCTCTGAGACAGCGGTGGGAAGGAAGCGCTCATCCCTCCCAGAAGCTGAAATAGCAAAGAGAAACGTGTGACCAAAACGTTCCCTTCCAAAAATGAACGATGAACTCTTGCGCAGCTCCCGTCCGCCTGGGGAGCGGCAGATAACTGGAAGCAGCTGTGTGTGTGCAAGTCTGCGAGAGCCTGTTTTCCTCTTGCTCTCATCTGCAGCTCTCAGCCTTCTCCCAGTTGAGCTCTGAGCCTCAGAAATGTGCATGCAAAGCCTCAGGCTCCTCCTCCCCTCCCCTGGGATGCTCACAGTCCCCTGAAGCACAAGCAAGCACTGTTGTTTCCCTTGCGGTTAGCATGTGCACTCATGCCATGGAACCTGAGCTCTTCTTATCCAGAGCACATGCAGAACCCATTTATGACCTCACAGCTCGTCTCCCGCTGCCCAGCAGTTACAAACAGCTTTCCCCTCATGCTCACAAAACCCTGGCTTTCTTTTTCTAACCCCCCTGTACATCCACGCCTTTCCAATTTGGTCCAATTCTGAGTCATCTGGGACTGCAGCGACCGCATCACAGAGCACAGCAAGTGTTTGCTGTGCAGGAGGGAGCTTCTGCTTCCTTGGTTTCCTTGGGTTTGGACTCAACCCGAATGCTGTCACACATGTTGGCACTCCCCTCCATCCCCAGTGCTCAGTGCCTATCCAAACCATCAGCCTGGGTGTCCCCATCAGGTGCCTCACTGCATGTTGCCTTCTGCAGAGTGGTTCAGGTGGCAGAAGCACTTTGTGTCTAAATGCAGAGGAGTACACATCTTCTGTATGTACATTTGTACTATTTAAGTCCAAACAGGAGAATGTGACTGCAGGGTGAAGGGCAGCATTGTCCTTATGTAACAATGAGATGTAAGACGTAGGGCAGTAAATAGAAATGGGCGGATCTGAAGAGGTCTGGGTGATGGAAACCACCCATGTGTACAAAGCTGGGGAGGAACCTCGGGGCAACCCACACTGCTCTGCTGTCTGATGGGAGCAGCCCCTCCCGCAGTGTGTTCCCTCCAGGTCCCCATGGAAAACAGGAAATGTGCTGTTGGATGGGAAGAAATCAGCCACATTTTTGAGCTAATAAAAAGCTCCTAAAAATAAAAAGGACAGACATGGGATTTGGCCATCACTGAGTGCAGGGAAATGAGCCTGGGTGAGTGCAGGAACACACAGCCACACTCAGCACTCCAGAACCCACAGCAGCAGCAGGCCTCATGCTGTGGGGTTTTGTGGATGCAGTGGATAACCTCAGTGAGTGCACAGGGATCCATATGGGAAATCTCTGCTGTGTGGGACAGGATGGCTTAGGGTTAGGGTTACAGTTAGGGCTAGGGTTACCCTAACATGGCACCCAGCGTTGGTGCAGCGCACTGTTTTGGAGAGGCATTGCATTTCAAGGAGGGACCATCTCTGGAACAGCATGCCCCACGGGGGCTCTGTGAACACAAAGGGGCACTGCCAGCATCAGATGCAACCTGCACACCCTGCAGCCCCTCCTATTCACCCTGCTGTTGGGAAGCCTCTCTCAGCCAGCACTGCTGCTCAAAGAACAACTTGTCTCAATATTTTCCTAAACAAACAAGGCCAACTGCGAGGTATTCCCCAAAGAAACTTTGAAAAGCAGGATTGTGTTTGTACTTGGGAACACGGTATGCAAATGCAGCAGCTGTCTGGAGCTGCACACGGCGATAGAGATGCTTTTAATATCTGTGCTCGGTGATCAAGCACCACTGAGACATTACTGCTTCAATCAGTGCATGGCTGTAGGAGCTGAACTCACTATTATTGCTGCTAATGGAAGAGCAGCCCCATCACCACCCATCCAACAGCACTATGCACGCATCTGGCCAGTCAGGGAGTGAAGCCAGGACAACAACACTGTGAACATCCAGACCAAAGGGGCTGGGATAGCCAGAGCAGAATTCCCAGCCTACAGTAAAACTCCTTCATCTCCTTGTGAGAGGGAGATGACAGCAGTTAGAGGAATCATGGTCAGTTCACAGCTGACTTTCAAAATAAACAAAAGACCAGAGTCATGAGATAAAGCATTTGCAATTAATGGCCAGTTCAGTTCCAGGCACAATGGAAAGAACCCACAGGAGAAGCTCACCCTTTAGAGCTGGGATTCCCCTTCAGGCAACGGCTCTCCTCAGTTGGGTCAGAGGTGGGCAGGCTCCTGCCTGCATTCAGTGGGGACATCCCAAAGCAGCCAGCTCCATCCCAGCAGCATCCCCAATATCTGGGTCTTGCTTGGGTAAGTGGTTCTGCTTTCGGGTTGCCTTAAATAAATAAATATGTTCTGAAGCTGATAAAGGGCTTTAAAAATTCATCAAAGAGAAAGAAGCTGGCGAGAGACAGCTGAGAGCATGGCAGGACAGGCAGAGATTTCAGCCTGAAAGCCTTCTGCAAATGTCGGGCACCGCTCTGATTTGTGCTGAGTGTAATAGCGAGTTCTCCCTGAAACGCTTTGCCAGCAGCACCGATCCCGGCCATATGGGCTGGAGAACATTTCAAGGGACATCGTTAATAAGAACTAATTAACCTCCTGAAATGCATGTGTTGCTGGTGGCCTGATGTGTTTATTGACCAAATCCTCTCTGTGGTGGTTGGATGCTGTCTCCCTCTTTCTGCTGCCCGTGCGCACTGCTTATGGGCGATAAGGGAGCAGAGGCAGCTCCAGCACTTTGCGGAAATGTGGGGACACAGAGGGGATAAGGCAGACAAAGCACTTCACATGGTCCACTACACCTTTAATGTACAGAAAGTAATTAAAATGGGAGACAAATTCATCATCAGTCAGTTCAGTTCAAAGTGCAGCCAGGCTGTATCTTCCTTATGCATGGGTGGCATGATGTGCATATCCGTCATAAAACCTGCATTAAAAATTAGTCAAAGCTGTTAGTACATCACAGCAGACCAGATGGTTTATGCTCTGAAGTGTTTCAGGAACCTCATTTTATTATACATGAATGCCTCATGTCGTAGGCCTGGGCTGATATTTTCATTAAACACACTCCACAAAGCATTACAGCTCTGTTGTCATTTTATTCAGCACGGATGATTTCCTGCACACAGGGTTTATGGTTGCAGGCTTGTCACGGCTGCTCTCGCCTCTTGGCGCAGCTCAGCACGGCTCGGCACAGCTGGCAGTGGCTCAGCTCGGCACAGCCCAGCATGGCTCAGCTCAGTGTGGCACAGCACAGCACAACTCAGTGCACATCGGCACGGCTCAGCTTGACGTGGCTTGGCACGACGCGGCATGGCTCAGTTTGGCACACCTCAGCATGCATCGGCATGGCACAGCTCAGCACAGCTTGGTTTGGCTCAGTGTGGGACAACACAGCACAGCATGGCTTGGCGTGGCTCGGTTTGGCACTGCAAAGCTCAGTATGGATCGGGATGGCTCAGCTTGGCGTGGGTCAGCGTGGCGCAATGCATCTCGGCACAGCTCAGCATGGCCTAGCTTGGCTCAGTGTGGCCCAACACTGCACAGCACACCTTCTCATGGCTCAGCACACCAAAGTTTGGCATGACGTGCCTTGGCACAGCTCAGTTTGGCACAGCACAGCCCTCAGCAGAGCCTTACCCACACCGATTGGCAGGCAGGATCATACCCGGCTCATCTCTGTGCTGCACTCACTGCAGGGCGGGGGCTGTAACAAAGCTGGGCATCTCTGAGTGCTGGGCTGGGCTGCAGCAGCCCACACAGAAACCTCGTTTCCACAGCCCAGATCCCAGGAGATGAGCCCTGGGAACGAGGGACCAGACCCAAGGCACAGTGCTCTGAGCTCCATCCCTGCCCCTCCGGGATGCTCTGTGTTTGCACACAATGAGAGTAATTCAAAGCAAACCCCACAAGCATGGGCAACCCTCCTTGGCAGAGGACAGCACAATGGATGCGTGACATATTAAATCAAGTTGCCTAATGATTTACAGAAAGGGTCTGGGCTGCCAGAGCCGGGCGCGCCGTAGCCAAGCAGTGTTGGGCACCCACTGCAGTTGGGTGCGTCCCTCTGCAGCAGCAGTGCCATGGGCTGACCAAAGTCTCAGTGATCTAACGAGCCCAGACACAAATGGATGTTAAACATCCAACCGCTGCTTTTGAATGTGGATGGACGAGCCACAAAAAAAAAAAAAAAAAAAAAAAATATTGCAACAGAGATTTTGGTGCACGCATCTGCTTTAAAAAGCTCTTCTCCATGGAGTGTCTGGTGGTTTCCTCGAGCAAGTTTCCCACTTCCTCGTGGGTTGGAGGCCTTGCTTGCTCTGCTGCCATAACTGTCTTTGAACAACAGCTCAGTGTGTGTTCCTTCAGCCCTTTGGAGCAGTAGCTCTTCGCCATTTTAGATTAAGTTTAAATTGGCTCGGGTCATGTGTGTTATAATTTAAAATTTGTTATCTGAGCTCAATAGTCCATTAAAGAAAATACCTTACTGCTGAGAACAATTCAGAACGACCGCATTGGCTAAAATGAGCCCTGAGATTGAAAAAGAGGGAACAAAATAACATTTCATACCTAAGACACAGTGATCCCTCCAGGTCACAGCAAAGTGCCTTGGCAGAGCACCGAACAAGCGCGTTGCATGGCTGCAAAGCCGGGTTAGGGCTGGAGATAATACCAAAGGGGGTCATAAACACTGCAGTGAATTCCAGGACTATGATTTGATTTTTTTTTTCCCTCTAATTTTCTTTCAGCAGTGAGAATAAACAATGTGCATTAGCTGAGTTGGGCTTTTTGGGCTCCTTCAAAGCATCCGTGTTGGCTGCAGAAATGGGTGCTCTGCGGGAGGATGGGGTGCTGTGTGCTGCACATGGCCAGGGCTGTCAGTCCCAACCTGGAAACTTCTCCCAGGTGAACCTGTTTTTTCTCCTCTCAGAGAGCTGCAAGCCTTCTTCTGGAGACAAGCCTGCATGTATTCACATCTATATGATAGTGTTTCATCTTTCTTCATGCTTCTGTCCCTATTAATTTCAAGCCTAACCTCCTCTAGAGGCTGTTTTTCTTCATTCAGCAAGCAAATTCTGTCTAATTTTGTAAACGGAGCTCTCCATCCTCTAAACCATCCTAATGCCCAGAGTTTTGGGTGCCCCATCCGTGGAGGTGCCCAAGGTAAAAGGTCGAGTGGGGCTCTGGCGAGTGGCAACCCAGTCCATGGCAGGGAGCTGGAACTGGATGGCTCTTCCAACCCAACCTTGGTTCTAATGACTGCACTGTGGATGAGTTCACCTTTGAACAGGCTTTCCTTCTGGATGACACCCCAGGAGCGACCCCAGCTCCACTGTGCCTTCGGTCTGCCTCACTTGCTGTCAGAACAGCAATTTTACTCTGCCCTGAATGGAAAGACTTCTCCCAGAAGCACTGATTGCATCCTCCTTTGTTGGGTTCTCTCCTTATTTCACCTTAAAATAAAGCACAAGTGGTGAAAAAGTAATGGGCAAGAACAAGGAAAAGAACCACTGTGAGAGATGGGATGAGCAAACAGCACACATCCACTCCTTGATACATTCCCACATGGTGACTTGGCAAGGCCAAGCCTAAGGAAAACAAGCCAAAACCCTTTCCCCATCCATGGTCACATGGAGACACTATTTGCCAAGCCACCAGCTCCCGAGATAAGCATCTGCATATCCACACATCTCCCAGGCTTATGCTTCCCAGCCCGTCTGCTCTGATGGAAAGGTCTCCAGGCAGACTCTTCCACCTCTCTGTGCTGGATAGCATCAGCGTGCTTGGGGTGATTCCTCAACGCATGCAATGAGTACCAGCATTGACCAAGAGGAGACTTTCCTGAGGCAAGGAGTGCTGCACGTCACTGCCAGCCTGGCCAGACGCGGCTGTGAAGCACAACCACCTCCCTGGCTGCTGTGGGCACTGAAGCAATGCTGTCCTCGGGCAGAGCACACGGGTGATGGGCACTGGGATAACCACACAGACACACACTGCTCCTGCTCAGCATAACTGCCCATACCTCAGCTGTTGTGGACAGGACCAGCACAGAGCTCAGCACTCCACCTCCTCCTTTCCCACCAGCACATGACCTCCAGATCCCAAGAAAATATGACTGTATAGTCATCTGTACTCATGATTGCCACTGCACTTTTACCTGGAAGTCCGGAGATAAGCACAGCTGAGATGCTCTGCAGTAAGATAACCCCTTCCCGGCCTTCAGTCCTGACCAGGGCACTATGGATGCCTCCAAGGTTTCTCCTATAAAAGTTTTGCTCCTTTCGTTGCAGGACCATTGGATCACAGACAGCCCAAGCTAAGCTTTGAGATGAAGATGACCCACTCACTCATCGTTTTAATGTGTTTTTTTTTTTTTTTTTTCCCCACTGAAACTTTCTAGTTACAATCCACTGTGATGCATCCCTGCATCCTTCCCTCTGGGACTGCTCCTCAGCTCCTGACAGAGTTGGAGGGGACCTGCATAATACTTTGCTGCTAATATCATAGAACCACAGAATCAGAGTCACACAGCTGTAGAATCACAGAATCCTAGGATCACAGATCACAGGAGCCGCTCTGCAGGCTGCTGTGACGCTGCCCAAAGCACTCTGCCAGCACTTCCCCCATCCCCATCTCTGTGCGTTGCTGTTCCTGAGCCAGACACAGATTGAAATGGCTTCTGGCAATTTCCAAGGCCATTGCCATCCATCAGGAGCCTAACAAGTCCATTACTGTCAGCTGACAGCTCGCAACACGCATCTCTGCTTTCACAACCAGTGTGCTGATGGAGCTGAGTCATTGCTGCATCCCTCTCTGGGTGCCCCCCCACTCCAGGGCCGTGCCCCCACCCCAGCTGCCCACACCCCCATACCCCCTGCATGCAACCCCTGGCATGGGGGCAAGGTTGGAGCAGGGGTGGGAAAGCAAGAAAGCAAGGAACCGTTGCACTGCATGGTTGGAAATTGGAAAGGTTCCAATAAGAAGCCCCTTCGGGGATATCCTCCTCCTTACCAGGTTGGGTATGTACATAAAAATGGAAAAACAGAGAGAAATTTACATAACAAACCTGTGCACGGAGAGCGGTGTGATTAATTGTTGGCCATAGGTCTGCATAGGCAGAGATGTGCTGATAGACCAGCAGCAGTTTTGTTTCCTAATTTCCCTAAAGCTCCTAACGATCTTTAAAAGAATCCTCATGTGAGTTCTCTGCCATTTCCCTTCTTCCTTTTATCACGGTTACGCTTTACAGTTATGTAGCTGCCTCTGGACAAAGGGAGGTCTAATTAGCCACAAGCCCCTATTTATCATTTATCATCAGCTAAAGTATGTAACAACAGAGAATAAATTTGACTTTTTTTTTTCCAAGGAGGATCTTCAACTTCTGCCAGCAGCATTAACAATCTGTAAAGCAATGAGGTGCTGTTGATGGTCTTAGACAGGTCTAGACAAAAACGTAATTGCCTTCTGTGCTGTTATGTTTCATTAAGGCAGACGTGGCGCAGCCCAAACCCCTACATCACAAAGCGTGGCTCTGTCCCACATGCAAATGGCATAGAACAGAATGGCCCTGACCCCTCCTGCTGTCCCACGGATGGAACCTGAGCATTTAATGGGGCTGTCCCACCTCTCCCTTTGCACACTTGCTGCAGGAAGCAGCTGCCTGCCCACACTTCTGCTCTGTGCATTCTCAGTGTTGCGGTGAGTCGCGGCTCCATTAAAGGCCTTTCAAAGAGTTTGCTGCATGGGCTGCGTGCAATTACCAATGTGCAATTACAGAGCACAAAGCACTCCCAGGTCAAACCGTAAGCAAAGAGCAAAGCTCTGCGGGCCCCAGAGGTAGCGCCGGTATGGAAGGGTACGATTAGTGCCAATTAACACCAATTATTGGGACCACATTATTCCTGGAGCGAGGCTTACGGGAACCCAAGCAGTCAGTCTGTGCTTTGCATCTCTTTGCAGGGAAGACGTTTCCCCCAGTTCCTCCCCTCCTTTCTCGTGCTGAAGGGATTTTCTTGGCCAGCTTTCCACCAAAGCTCGATGCAGCCCCAGAAACCCGCTGTTGTGTCTGCAAATAAACGTCTCCAAAAACTCTTGCAACATTTTTCTTTTTTTCTCTCCTCACAGACCATCATGGAAAAGGGAAAGCAAACCAAGGCATTTCCATCTCATTAACCCAAACCACAGCTTTAATCAGAGCCTGCATGATGAAACCTGTTTACACGCTTGCCATTGTCCGTGAGCTGCGTTCATTAGGCGAGCAGCGTTAATGACGATCCCATGGCAGGAGCTTTAATCAGAGGGGAGGGCGAGGGACAGCCTTCCCTGGTGCTGTTCCAGTTAGTGCTCCCAGCAGCCCCCGGCCCCCAAATGCTGCCAAGTGTGGAGCATCACTTGTTCAAGAAGGGAGAAATGAGGAAAAGTAATAATCAAAATGCTCTGAAGGAGAGAAGACCAGTTGAGGATGAGAATAAAGCTTTGCCCTGGAAAGGGCAAAGGCAGCAACCCTAAAGCTGGCAAAATGCACCTTCACCAATCAGACAGCTCCTTTGTGCTCTGCTGGCATTTTACACGGGCAGATAGTGATGGGACAAGGAGGAATGGCTTTAAACTAAAAGGGGTGATTCAGGTGAGATGCTGGGGGAAATCCTTTACTCTGAGGCGGTGAGGCGCTGGCACTGCTGCCCAGAGCTGGAGATGCCCCATTGCTGGAGCTGCCCAAGGCCATGGATGGGGTCCTGGGTGACCTGCTCAACCCCTCCAGGGCAGCAGGTTGGAGCTGGGTGTGCTTTGGAGTCCCTTCCACCCATTCTATGGTTCTTTGATCCTATGATTCTACAAGCCTATGAATAAACAGACTCCTGGAGTTGCATGGTGGTGGTGGGCTGAGCCCAGAGCTGCAAGCGTTGGAGGTCCCAGGGTCGCACCAGGGCTCAGCCCACAGTGTCAAATGCTTCCCTCTAATAAGCTGGGCAAATTACTTTTGTCCCTCTCGAAGGCTGGAGTCCCATGCAAATTCACCCCAGCACTCCGTCATTATCTCTGTGCTCTAATTAGGCTTCCCAGCACAGAGAGCTGGGTGGAGCCCACGCAGGGCCATTCGTTATTCCTTAATGATGCTCTCCCTTCATGGTAACAGCTACGAGGGGTGGTTGTGTGTACAGACACAAAGGGCATCTCATTTTGTTAAATGCAACCCTTGATCTTTCCTTTTCCAAAAAAAAAAAAAAAAAAGAAAAAGAAAAGAAAAAGAAAAAAGAAAAAATCCCAAATCAACAACAAAAGTCTGGGATTGGCATCGCATAGGAGCCTCTTAAGGCTGAACCACAGTGCTAGAGAGGGCTCCAAGACCAGCAGTGCAACAACACAGCTGATAAGCACACACGCTTTGGTTCCCAATAGCACGGCGCATCCTTCGCTGAAGGGTTTCCTGTCATACAGCTCCTGTTGTAATTAAGAAGACCACGGTCATTTCCCTAATTTTCAGAGTGCTGTCTGATGCTCCCCAACATCTGTTGGCGTCTTGGGTCGTGGTCCAAAATTGGTGGCATTGAGTTTTTACCCAATTTTGATGAATTTAGTATATTCATGTCAGCTACTGATGTTTCCCCCCTTGCTTTCCCCCTCCAAGCTCTGAAAGGAGCCCAATGAAATGAAATCCAAAGTTGTAATGCCATAATCATACCCCAAATCCTTGTGCCCATGGCTGCAGTGGGCCGGCGGCCGCGTCCTCAAGGAGGAATTTCCATCGTAAATGGGAGAAGACATGGAGCTGTGGACGTGCCCCAACCCCAGCCCAGGGGCACAAAGGGAGAACAGCAGTGCACCAGCAAAAATGGCGCACATCATGCATATGCAAAGTCTGTCAGTAATTAACGTCACCGGTGATATGTCTGGGAAAGTTGCACCTCAGCCTCGCCTGATGTTCTGCTAATTAAAGGCTTATTTTGTTACGGGAAGCCCTTTGTGTGAGATGCTTCACACAATCCAGCCCGAATTTTATGACCTGTGGGCTCCGCAAAGTGAGTAAACTGATGATCCTGGGTTGTGCAACGCTCATTAAATGTGAATGCTGTGTGCGCTTCCACCCCTGCGTTGGGAAGGCCACTAATCATCCCTCTAATAATCACCCAAAGCGTCTGCTCACCCCAAACCCTTTCCTGAAACGAGAGCACGGCGCAGTCCTGCTGGGTTTCTAATTTTAAATAGGCAAATTTCTGCAAACTTTATTCGCCTGTTTGATGTTGTGCAGTGGTTCCACTGATGAGGGGATGGCTTTGGTGCTCCAATTAAGGGACGGCGCGCTGGACCCAACCGAGGATAAAGCACCCCGTTATTTCCTAGCACAAAGAAGCCATGCTTATTGCACTGGGGGCACCGAGAGCATTTCTGGGCTCCTCCGTCCTCCTCACACGGAGGATGCCATAGTGTGGGTGGAAGAGGAGATGCAGTGTGGCTGCTGCCCATCCCCAGCAGCCGGCGCTTTGTTCCGAGCGCGACTCGTGTGTGTGGGATTTTATTAAACCCAGCCAAACAATTCTAATTTATTCCTGCCAGCTAAAACCATCATTTCTCTCCACTCCTGTTTTACTAAATTGCTACCTTTATTTTTGCAATGTGTCTGTAATTACCAAATGTTCCTACATTCTACCCAAAATTTCTCTCCTTGGAATAGTGGAGATGTCTACTCGGCGCTGTCAATTTTTTTTTAAATGTTATGATTGATAAAATTAAACTGTGAATGAAGGCATGAAATCTGTCTCGTAGATACATTTTTTTTTTTAATTTTTTTTTTTTTTCCTGGCAATAGGAGAAAACAACACCAGTCATAGAGAATCTCACAAAATGATTCACTGGAGAACGGAGGGAACGTGTGTCTTTTTGCTTGAAGAACTTAATAAGACGTCTATAGCAACTCCAAGCCGTATTGTTATATTCAATTACTTATGAGGCCCCAAGTTTCTCCACTTTAATTGCTCGAAGCAGGGAAGCTTTAGTCACAGTGTAATGTACCCAGGCATGTATGGGGTTTAATGAATCATACTAACTCTGCACTCTAAGCAATTAGGTAAATCTAGCTGTTAGTTAGTGAGGCATAAAATAAATTTAATCTCTCTTCTAAAAAATCAATTACAGTGCTGTAATGTATAATTCAATTTGGGTCATGCTACATAAATTTTCTGGTTTTAGTATGTTTTTAAACTGGTTGTTATTCGATTTCGCAGGCTGCGTTTGTGTGGGAGCGTCGAGGGCAGCGTGCCCTCAGTGCAACGTGTGGGGATTCCCCATTGGTGTGCTCTACGTGGGGCTGCACCATGGCTCCAGCTGAGGAGGGGGCATTAGTGGTGGGCTGGCTATGCTTCAGACGCATGGGAGCCCTGGGTGGATGCTGGGCACTGGGATCAACACTTCTACAACATCCTATATCCTCCCTAAAGAAGTGCATGGATGTGGATGAGTGGTCACGGCAGTGATGGGTTGGTGGTTGGACGTGGTGATCTTAGAGGTCTTAATGGTTCTCAGGTTCTATGTATAGGGAGTGGCCTTAAGTGGTGCCGGGGGAGTTCAGGTTGGATATCAGGAGAAATTTACTCTCTAAAAGAGCTGAAACGCACCAGGACAGGCTGCCCAAGGAGTGGTGGGGTCACCGTCCCTGGGGGTGTTGAAGGAACATAGAGATGGGGCACTCAGGGATTTGGTCAGTGAGCATGGTGGGATGGGCTGGGGGATCCCAGAGGTCTTCTCCAACCAGAACGATTCTATGGTTCTAAGGAGGTGCAGTACACTGACATCTGTGGTGCCAGCACAAAATGAAGGGAGATGCTGCAGCAGCCTGCGGGGCATGGGAGGCACCCTGGGAGCAGCAGGAGCAGCTCAGCAGCCTTGGCAAGCACTGAACAAATGAGTCATGGGCTGTGGTTGCAACCTGGGCCACACTCAGTGCAAAAAGCACTGTGCTGGTGTGGGAGCAGCAGGGCTTCCCAACAGCACCGGGCTGGGAGTGCCCTCCAGCAGCAGGACAGCAGCCTGAACTGGTTCTCCATCAAGACTGAATGCTGGAAGCTTTCCAGAGAAAGCAAGGTGCAACGTCTAGAGAACTCGTGGTTCTCACAAGCACATGAAATCTCAGTGTCCCATTGGGAAGAGCCACCCAAGGCCACCTCCAGCCCACGGGGGCTGTGCAGTGGGGCTCGGGCACACGTGGCTGAGAGAGGAAGGCTGAATGGTGAGCTCAGCATGCAGAGTTAAAGAGGGGTCAGAGCACATTAACAACTCTGGCATAAAGATTAGCTGGCAATGCAAACAAGCCTGATTCACCACTAAATGGAGAAATTGGAAGCATAAATTCCGCAGCATGTTACTCGACATAATTGAAACCTATTTTGCAACTGGCGTGCCGATAACACAGCGTACTGAAGCAGCGTTTCAGACATTCTCAAGGATGCACTGCTTTGCCCAGCAAGCATTCAGCAGACCTGGTGCAATAATGGCATAGGAATCAGCCCCACTGATATATTTCTGAAGACAGTTTTCCCACTTGGCAGGCACCTGGGTATGATAAGCAAGCAGCCCAGTTGCAGCTGAAGACACACGTGGCGCAGAGAGTGAGGACAGGCAGCAGAGAGCGTGTGGTGATGCCTGGGAGCATCAATCACATCATCCATACCAAGTGTATTTCCCACACCCTGACTGCTCTCATGCCTCATGCTCATTTTTGTGCAGTACCTTCATCGATGGGCCCAATTCTAGAAACTTCTGTTGAAGTGCCGTCGCTCCAGGGATGCACAGAGAGCAGCTCAGCTCCAAACACCCCAAGCAGGAGGTCAGGGTAATCAGTGCAGCACACGAACCTCAGCATTACATACCATTTGCCTTGATCCAGGAGAGGAGCATCATTTAACACCCATCCGCTAAGTACAGAATTTATTATAACCTTCCAACAACAACAACAAAAAAAAAAACAGAAAAAAATTAGAAAAATAACACCAAAAAACTCTGCTAATGAAGTCAGCTCTCACTGTTACCAGACCACTCCCACGTGATGCCCAGCACATTTCCCATCATGGTGCTTGTTCCTTGGCAAGCTCACGGAACAGACCTACGAGTGTCCCTTTGCCATCCCCAGTATGGGAACTGAAGGTGCTGAGTCCCACAGCTTCAGAAACACAGGAATTTGTAATTCAAGACTGAAAATTCTCAAGCTAACACGCTTGGCCTTAAGCTGCAGCAATGAGCAAGGTCTCCTGGATGAGATCGGTGGTTGCGTGCTTCAGAAGTTGGGCTTACGTGCTTTGATCCATGTCACTGCCAGCTAATAATAACCAGCACGGAACAGCACTGCGCTGAGCAGCGGGTCGAGCTGTGGGGCTGTGCCACGAGGAGCCACGATGCTGAGCGCACAGCTCGGCACACAGAGCAGCCGAGGGATGGCACCACGGTGACAATGCCGTGACAGATACCCACAGCAGTGTCCCACAGATGGCAGCAGCCCCTGCTGGAATTGCCACCCATCGGTCTCGGAAGAACACCATTACCTTCACTGCCGCTATCAAGCAGGGGAGCTTTTAATCAGGGCAATAAAGAGACGATAAATTAGGAGGGAATTAAGGCAAAATCATTGTTAAGCTCTCCAAGTTCCTCAGCCCGGGCAGACCTTTCCCATCCTTTGATGTCACCAAGTTTTAATAAGCCCTGGATCAGCTCCAGGACCACGGGGTCTCTGTGAGAGAAGACCTTGTGTATAAATACATAATTGGCATGTGCAGGAGTGCCTGCACGGACACACACACACGCATTGTGCTGCAACATTAATAGCACGCCCAGAATCGATATGCTGCTAAGTAGCATTTCTTGTCCTGGGATCCTATTTTCACACTCGCAGCAAATATGACCCTTGTCTGGGGCTGCCAGCTGCTTATAATTCTGACAGATGCAAGCACATTTCTGGGAAGCTGCATCCATTCAGTGGCTAAAGATCAACAGGCTCTGCTCAGGCTTTAGGAAGATTGATTGGCTCAGGAGAATCCCATTTGCAGCCCGAACTGAGAATAGGTTTACCACGGAGAGGCGTTAATGACTTTGATATCAGCGATCTAAATACGTCAACCTGCGACTCGTGTTGGTATTAAGGCACACTATATTTATACAAAACAGCCATTAGCAGAATGCTAATTAATGCGATTCGGTTTCCAAGTAAAGCTCTGCTCTTCCAAGGGGTGTAACGTTAGACTTCAGTTTAATCCCCCGGAGCTGCGGCTGCGCCCGGGCATTCCTTGGGATCAGCCGGATGGAGCCGTGCCACGTTCATGGAGCACCCAGGTCGGGAGCGCCCGCTGCTGGGTGGGAAGAGGCTGTGGGGCACTTCCTATGGGAAAACTCATTCTGAATCACAACACGCCCACCTCACCCCCCCCCAGCAAATGGGACTGTGTGCCCAAAACGTGACTTCAATACCTGCTGTGGCTGCAGTGATGCTTAGAAAAGGGCTGGAGATGGCGGCGGTGTTGATAGGATGAGAGGTGACGGCCCCACGTTGCACCAGGAGAGGATCACATTGGATATTTGGAAACATTTCTTTTCTGAGGAGCTGTAATATACCAGCACAGGTTGCTCAGGGAGCGGTGGAGGTCTTCATCCTTGGGGATACTCATGGGACACAAAGATGTGGCACACAGGGACGTGGTCAGTGGGCACGGGGGGGTGGGATCTCGGAGGCCATTTCCAACCTTAATGATTCTCTGATCACGTACCTCGCAGAGAGGTAATTAACACTGAAGGTTCTTCTGCTCATGCACCAGATGGGTTCTCAGGTGGATGGACCAGAAAGAGGTGAGGTACAGATTGCCATCTACCACACTGCCTTTGCTCCTGCACTCTGCCCATTGCAGCACAGGGCTGAGAGCCAGCTCCATCAGCCCCAACAAGCCCTGGAGCTCCCACTCAATGCTTCCAACCCCCCTTGGAGGACTCCAGGTTTCCTACCTGGGGTTCATCAGGCCAAAGCTCCCAACAGTAATAGCATCAGCTCCATATAAAGCATGATTACAATGAGCTGCAATTAAGGAGATTTATCACAGCTGGCTGGGCTCCAGGAGCACCTGGACCAGCCTTGGGTGTCAGGAACCCCGAGCAAGGGTTCTGCAGCCATAAGGGGACAGCTGTGACAGGAGCAGCAGCATCCCTCCTGCCAATGGGGGAGCACCTGGGGGCAGAGCCAGCAGTGTGAGGTGAGCACTCAGAGCCACACAGTGCCCAACTGAGAAGCATCTGTACATCCTTCCTGTCATCAGGTCGTTCTGTGCCTTGTTACAAAGCCAACGAGACCTAGGGGAGAAGGAGAAATAAAAAGCAAACGCACAGTGCTGCTGAACACATTACATACTGAGGCTTCAGAAAACTGATGCCAGGAAGAAGATTAATGGAGCAGAGCTGCAAAAATAGGAAAGAAAATGAAAACCGGGTGAGAACAGGGCTGGTAAAGTGCTGTGCTGCTGCCAAAGGGCCTGCCCCCTGATAGCAGGGTCACAGCCGCGGGCTGGGTGCTGCTGTTAATGGAGGGTGCTCGACCCTCCCGTCTTGCTGATGTTCTGGGCAGCCTGCAGCATCAATCTCATTAACAGCATTAAATTAGGACAAATGAAAGATGTTTTTCCCCTTACTGGAGTCCAAAAAAAAAAAAAATACAAGAGGCCGAGTGGCTTCGAAGGGGATGGGGGATCTCTCCAGGAGCAGAACAAAAGCTTTCTGTGTACAAACTGCTCCCACCGCCTCCGGCAGCTGATGAGGGGTCAGTTGTGAAAACTGCTGCCAGGGGTGGGTTTGTGGGTTTGCTTTAGGAGCCTTCAGAGCACTGCTCCCTTTTGCTGAGCGTGGTGTTGATGGATGCTGAGGGCTTTTTCCGAAGGAATGCTGGTGGGTGCATGGGTGTGCATGGCGCAGTGGTGCAGCAGTGGTTGTGCCGAGCTCTCTGTTAGCAAACAGGGATCTGGGACCTGCTGTCGGCGCTCGCTGCACCCCTCTGCGTGCAGCCGGCCCTGCGGCGTGCAGCTCCCAGCTCATCAATGTGCTAAAGTCATTATGGAGGGGATTGTGGGAAATATTGGTTTTTCATTACAGCTGAGTTTGCTCGATCTGCTGGTGATGGAGAACGAGCTCCCTGCATCGTGGCAGTGTCTGGCTGTAGGGTGGGCGCGTGGCAGCCCTGGTGCATCCCTTCCAGCATGGGATATTCGTTGGTTCTGTGATCCTCCATCAGCAGCCACCCACATTTCGCTGCTGCTCTCTGCTGCAGGGGCTCAGGGCTGCACCGCTGCTTCTGATCTGCAGGTTTTGCAAAACTGCTTTGTTGTGGTGCTGCCTTCAAGCCATGCACCCTTCTCACCACAACCAGCACCCCAATGCAGTGGTGGTGCAGATCGTTGCAGGAGTGCAGGTGGCCACTCTGCTCCCAGCTCACAAACCCTGCTTGCATTGCTTCTGGCAATGATCAGCAAAATAAAAACCTGATTTTTCTCCTGAGCCAAGGAGCCCAGAAAGTGCTGAGGCACTTCAACAACAAGAAGCACTGGGGCAGCTCCAGCATTCCTCCTTGAAGCCAGAAATACAAATTGCAGTGAAGCAGCAGGACCGTGCGTCTGAGCACTGCAGTCCATCACCAGGTAGGGGTCTGGGATTGAAGCAGAGCTTCAGGTTCTGCAGGGTGGGGGTAAGCGTGGGCTGACAGCTCAGTGCAGGCTGTCTGAAGTACTTTCTCCTTAAAGCACACATTTAAGGACAGACCTCCTGCTGCTGGGGATGGGGCCAAGCCTCTGGCTGCCACCCAGCTCCCTCCAGCCAGCGCCTGTTCTGGCTCCTTATGCCGCATTTTCACCCAGGGCAGTGCCAAACCACTCCTCCACGATGGGGACAGCACAGCCTGGCAGAGCCTCTGTCCCAGCTTTGGGGGGGTCAGCCGGGCTGGGTTGGGCATGGGAGTGATGCCAGCATGGGTCAGCGCCACTTGTCATCGCCTCGCTGCCAGCAAGCTTTGTGCTGGGGTGGTCAGGACCCGAGCTGTGACGTTAGAGCACAGCTCCCTCCTATCTGGGCATGAACCAGAGCAAAGCCCTTCAAGAGGAGTGGAGCTGCAGCTGCTCCGGATAAGTGGAGAATCCCAGGGATAATTAATATGGTGGGATGATCAATGAGAACTTGCAGGGAAGGATGTGGGAACGGGTGCTGCAGCCCCACTGCTGTGGTTGGGCAAAACACATTGGCTGCAGAGCAGCACCATGCCCAGCCCAGAGCCTTTCTAGTCTCCTCTCCTCATGGGGTTTTTCCAGTGTTTCCCCTTTTCTGCAGCTTAGGATGGATCCAGGTCCCCATGTGAACCCCTGCCTCGGCCTCCATTGCATCCCTATGGGAGCAACAGCATCCATCCCACGCAGCCCCCAAAACCAGTGCCAGTCCCAGCACTGTGCCAGTCCCACAGTGGGGTGCACAGAGCCCGCAGCAGAACATCACTGCTCTGCACAGCACACAGCACTGCATCCTCAGCCGCTCACGCAGCTATCAGCAGCGATTTCACAGCGCTTGCTTTCCTAATTGTCTCCCTGATCTGTTTTCTAATCTGAGATGTCTTAACACAAACAATTACAGCCGAGTAACTGATTAATCATTCAAATGAAATTAAAATTGAGTAAGTGTTTTAATATATTTAGATAATGCACGTGTGCAACAGAAAAAAAAAAAAGATGCTTATCTGCAATTGTCACTTAGAATGGATGAGTTCCAATTATTTGTGTGGGAGAAAACAGAGGTATAAAGATCAGAATCCAAATTATTGTGTAAACTGTTGACATATTCTGAGCACTGTTATTTAAATGCCACTAAATAGATATTTAAATGAGGATGAATAATTGCATCAATAATTCATTGGCAGCTTTGAAGGAAGCTTTTGCTGATGTTGGATGGTGGGAAGGGGCAGCGTGACTCCAGAGCTTTTTGCATTGAGGCAGAGGGAGCTTCTCCAAAACCCTTGCTCTTTGCAGGCCCAAAGGCTTGTATGGAATCCCAACCTGCCCCAAAACATCCACATAGACCCAAACTCCCATATCCAGATGCACACCAGCTCATGCCTGCTGCCATGCTGGGACTGACCCAGCAGAAAACGCCAGGGGTGATGCATCCCTTACCTGCAAATTGGTTTCTAATCTGGGTGCCTTTCAAAACACAGCCGTTGAGAAGAACAGCAAGGCCACTCGTGCTTATGGCACGTTATCCAATGGGGCGAGGGAGTGAGGTTTGCTAAGCACTGCTTCTTTAAATAACACACCCTCTCGCAGCGGTATGTGGCAAGGAGGAACCCAACACAGCCTCCTGCAACGAGATACAGCATCAGACATTTAAAAGGAATAGCTTTGATGCCGACTGTCAGCAAAAAATGCAGACAGCAAGCGCGTGCCTTCAGCTGCTGCCATGCATGGAGCAGCAAGAGCCCCATCCCAACGTCCTGCTGAGCACAGAGGGCCTCTTAATGGGCGAAAAGAAGGTGAGACACACAGCAGAGCGGTGGAGATCTGCCCAGCTTGGAGATAGAGAAAAGCAGGAGGGTGCAGCAGGCGTCGCTCAGCAGCTCCGTCACCGCAGCACTGTGTGCTGTTTGCTGTCTGGGAGCAGGGGAGGAGCTGCTCGTTATTAAGCAATAATTGGGAAACCATCATCTACTGTTTCGATTCTGTTGGGCAACACTTCCCGAGGTACAAAGACCCACAGCGCTGTGCAGTGCTCCTTGGCTGCTGCCCTGAATATCTCTGAACATTCTGGGCTCTGTGAGCACCTCTGCATTTGGGGACAGGCCAGCAGTGGTTGTGGGCTGTCAGCATCAGGTAACAGATAACAGCCCAGGTTCAGATGTGGACACACAGCCCCGATCTGCCCTCCTGGCTGAGCACCAGAGCACTCACCCACAGCAGCCCACACCTCCTGGCCTGGCATGGGAGCTCTGTACAGCCCTGGATCCACCTTGGGTGCTCCTGTACATCAGCAGGGGACACCGTGTGGGGTGAACACCAACCTGAGTGCTGTGCAGGTGGCCCAGTGCAGCAAGCCTTTGGGTCTGGAGGGCTGCACCGACGGCAGTGCCTGGTGCTGTGCTGGATGTGCGCTGCTCAGCACAGCTGAGCTCAGAATATGATTGTCAGCCTCTGTAATTTTCCAGTGACAGCTCGAAAAGAAACAGCTGAGCCACGGAGCTCCAGCTCCACATGCCATCTATTTCTACTGTCAGCTCCGGAGAGATCTTAATTATAATGGCTTTTGGTGCTCATTCCTTTCTAATGCTGTAACAGAGAGATGATTGCAGCCGTAAACGAGCGATCAGGCTATTCCCTGCTGGGCAGTAACGCTGGTTGTCAGGCTGGGGAGGGACAGCGCGCACCGAACTGCTCCCCAGCTACAGTTCACTTTGCACACTTGCTATAAAAATGAATTTGACTCACTCGTGGCTGCGAGTTACAGGGAGTGAGGAGGTAATGGCACCAGGAAGAGGGAAGGAGCGGGAGGTTTATTTGGTTGCACCGTCTGGAAGCAGCGAGGAGCAGTTGTGCACTGGCTCTGTGTAGGGCTGGTGAGCCTGGCTCCAAGTCCTGGCCCAGCAATGGGATGGGCTGCAGCCCCAGCAGAGTTTCTCCCCTCAGGGATTGGTATGGAGGAGAGGACGTGCATCATCACAGAGGCATCAGTGATGGGCTGCAGTCAGCCCAGACTCTCCTAATGCCCACAGATAGGAAAGTCTCCAGACGTTTTTCATCTTATCTTAAAAGGAGTTTCATGTGCAATTGTGGATGTGGTTGCCCTGGGAAGTGCTGCACCTCCAAGCTGAGAACCCACTAAGCTCACACGGGTTATTTAGCTCTGTGCATCCTCGCCATGCACAGGACCCACTCCCGAAGGAGCACAGCATGGATGGGGATGTGTCTCCTTTTGCTCCATCCACCCATTCCCAGTGCAGCCATGCAGGAAGAAGAGCAGTCACCCCGCAGAGCCAACCCAGAGAGGCAAAGCACTGAGTCCTTGGGCACGGCACACATCCTCAGCCTGACTCATTGCCAGGTTTATTGCCTTTGCAGGAAGGCTGCTATCTGAGCCATAAAATGATTTGCAGAATCTTCAAAAGCTTATAAAGGCAGTGATTGATACGCTCATCTGCTGGGCACTTCCTGTCTTTAAAAGTCTGGCTTGTAATCAGAGCATCTCAAAATAAAAAGAAAGAAAAAGCCATGTAAACACTCTGCTCGATGTTTTCACAGCTTTCTGCTGGCACCGTCGGGCTCTGCTCCTTCCTGGAGCCACGGGCCTCCCTGGTTAACTCGTGAGCACCCAGAGGGACAAGTGTTCCCCAGGTCCAGCTGTGCACCATGGGCTGTTTCTATTTGCTCCTACTCCTGTACCACCCATATGCAGCCCTCCAACTCCCACTCCTCCTCCTCCTCCCCCTCTCCTCCTCTATTTGTGGGTAATATCCCATACTCCCATCCCTGTGTTTGCTGGACACCCCGTGCTCCACATCACCCACGTGTTGGTGCAAGGCACGACGTGCAAACACCACGTGGACAGCACAGGAGATGCACTGCAGAACGATGTTAGGCCCTAAATACAGCAGGGGCTTCACAGCAGCAAATCCCACAGCGCTACGGTGGGCCACCCCACAGCGATGCTCCCAGTGCATCTCAGTAAGGATGGGGGGGGGGGGGGGACACCGGTTTGCTTTTTGCTGGAGCGAGTTCACCGATGAAAAGAAAGCAGTGAAGACCTCTCGTGGGCCGTGGGTGGCAGAGCAAGCCTGCTGCACCACGGCTATTTATGCCTCAGGGCTGCACAGATTTATATCTTTGTCATTATGTGTTGTAAAGAGAAAAAAAAAAAAAAAAAAAAAGGAAAAGGCAAACGCTTGTCCCTTTCTGAAGTCACAAAGTCAGAGGATCGCTGACTCAAGCACCAAAAGTCCCCGAGCAGCGCTGCCGTGCAGATTTAGAATCAGCCCCAGCCAACCTACAAGAATAATTATTTCTCCTCTCTGCTGTGCTATTTAAAGTGCGACGAAGTACAAAGGCCCTGCGTGATGTGCAGAAGAGTTATGCTCTCACACGCTGAGGTGCTGTGCAGGTAAATCAGCCCAGCCCTGCTCCCCTGAGGCCGTGGGTTGGTTCAGCACTGCAGCAGGCATGGTGCAAAGCCATTGGAGTGGCCATGCGTGAGCAGGCAGCCCCCAGGGCCAGCATCTCCCCTGCACCACCCCAGCATCCTTCCCTCTGTGTGTCTCCCTTGTGTTAAACCAAAGCAGGGATGGGATTCTGCTGGAAAAAAAAAAAAGAAGAGCGCTCAAATTCCACCCCATCCCATTTTTTTTGTTGTTGTTTTGGTCCTGCAATATTTTATGGCTCATTGTTGGCTTTCTTGTCTACTTATAATTCATAAAAGCGGCCCTGCTCGCCATGCTTGGCTTCACCTCAAGTTCAGTAAATTGAGGTATTTAATTAAACACAGCAATTTATCGGCTCTCAGCCCAGTTCATAAGAAACTCACGCATCATTTGAGCAGGATTTTCATATACTTCACTTGGAAAAAGTACAGAGCCAGCTTTAGCAGCACAAAATACAGATTTTTGGCAACGCGAAAAACCGCTTTTCCTCCTCCACAAGCACGTTGCTGCCCCCCATCAATGCCTGCCAGCTGCCCCATACATCCAGGGTAAAACCTACACTTGGCCTGGGTTACTCAACAAGAATAAAGATGTTCTGTGACACAGCAGCAGGAATCCTTGGGAACAGACCTGGGGTCACCAGAAGGTGTTCCAGAACCACAGAGCTGTGGCACTGAGGGGCATGGTCGGTGGGGATGATGGGGTGGGGAGGGCTTGGGCATCTCAGGGCTTTTCCAGCCTCGGTGATCCTATTCTATGACTATGTCCACCATGATGGCCCTGGGGAGCACATTTCACTCACATGAATAGCATTTGTTGGAGACTGAATGGTGGTCGGGATTCTCACCTTGTGGCAGAAGCTGCACGAAGGACAGGACTTGGTTTTCTTCCATGTCTTTCAGGTTCCCAGGACCATGTTGTGCTGTGCACAGAGCAAATGTGAGGCATTACCCACACAGCATCAGCTGAGCCACGAAACCAAAGAGGAGGAACGTGGCTTTCCAGCATCCCAGGACAATCACTGCCTGCCCTGCTCCAGCCAAGCCTGAAATGCAAAGGGAAGAACATGCAAATGACAAATATTCCACAGATTCTACAGCTTGCTTTGAGTGACAATAAATGCCATCTAACAAATACATAACAGCATAGAGCTTGTCCCAGCACCGTGGGTCTGCGTTTGCCATGCGGACTCTTGGATGGCTCCATGAGCAGTGCAGACAGCTGCGCCCACAGAGAAGTCGTGGAAACAAAGACAGCAAAATAAAATTTGGAATTTGCTTTGAAATTCTGCCTTGGATCTTCAGGAAAAGAAACCGAGCAGAAAAACAAAACAGATGTGTGGTGGTTTTTATTCTTTTTCTCATGGAGGCGAGCTGCCCCCCATTCACTAAAGCAGGTGAAGGCAGCAGAGCCCGGAGCTTTTTGAGGCCCTGGTTCCCAGTGCTGAGAGCTCAGTGCTGTGTGGGTCTGATGGAGAGATCTGAGGAACCCAAGGCTTCTTGCTCACATCGCCACGCACTTCAGAAAGAGATCTGAGCAATAACGCAACAACAACATGTGCAACTACTTAGAAGTCAATTAATATCAGAGGAAGTACCCTTGTTGAATCCAGCAGAAAGAATGATGGTTACATTTCCGGAATAATGGCTGAAATTTGCCATTGTGTGTCATCAGGAATCATTTAAAATAGTTTTGATCTCAGCTCTTTCTGTCGGGGCTCTAATGAATTAACAGATGACAGATTTCCGTAATGAAAGGCTGTGTTTTAAAGACAAGCCGACATTGTTTTTCCTGTACTACTCATATAATTTGGGATGTTTAAAAATAATTACAGCACGAGATGAATACCTTACAAGGTTTCAGATATTTCGCACATGCTGAGCCTTCCTCCTGCACAGGTTTTAGGGGCTGCACCCAATCAACCTCCAACTTCCAGCATCCAACATCGAACATCCAACTTCTGACATTCAACTTCCGACATCCAGCTTCCAACACCCAGCTTCCAATATCCAACATCTGACTTCCAACACCCAACTTCAAATACCAACGCACAACTTCCAACATCCAGCATCCGACTTCCAATATCCAACATCCAGCCTCCGACTTCCAATATCCAACATCCAGCATCCGACTTCCAATGTCCAACATCCAGCATCCGACTTCCAACACCCAACACCCACCATCCGACTTTCAACATCCAAAATCCGACTTCCAACATCCGACTACCAACTGACATCCTCACAGCCCACGTGCCACCATCCAGAGCTCCAGCAAGAAAGAAAGAGTCCCTGCTGCCCCTCAGCCCTACAAGCCCTAAAAGCCCCCACAGAGCCCCCACAGAGCCCATGAGGTGGGAGCAAAAGGCAACGACCGGTGCAGCGATGTCCTCCGCACCGCTCTCCTCATTAGCTTGGTGCTGGATCACATTTTTCTGCAGTGCAAAGGGACCACAAAGGCATATTATATTCAATGTTAAGTAAACAAACTTTTGAAATGGACTTTTATTGATTCCATACGGCCATCTGGCTTGGAGGAAAAAGCCCCCTCCCTTTTCCCCCTCCCTGTGAAAATATTCGAAGGCTGGGGGCTGGCAGCGGCTCAGCGTGGCTGCAAACCACCTAGTTTCCTCTGTGGTTAACAACACAGGAAAACGTCGAACTCTCAGATAAATGTTGGAGGCTTATTTGGTTCACCCATCTGGTAGCCAGCCTGTTCTGCGAAAATTAAAGATATACATATGCAAATATTCACAGTCTGCTTCCAAGATCTAAAGAATTTTTATGATGTAACCACAAAAAGAGGTTATTTAATGTTGACAATATGTAGCAGAGCAAAGCACTATAATGCTGCATATGGTAATGTAACTTATGAAAATGAAGCCGCAGTGCCCTTACAGAGTAATGAAAAGCAGATTTCACCTTGAAGACTATTTGAGCTGTTTAGCTTGTAATGACTTGAAAAAAAAAACCCAAAAACATTGGTGTGAAAATACAACTTGCCACACAGCCACACGAGCCCCAGGCTGTGCGTGGCAGCATCTTGCTGCGGGCGTCCTCTGTCAAGCAGCCCCAAAGGCAACCTGCCCGTGGGTCCCTGCTGCCCTGTGCCAACAGGGGACGTGCCACGTGTCCCCATCGTGGTCCCTGGGGTGACCCGTTCTCCCCTGCAGGGCTGGGGGCATCATTTGCAGGCTGGTAGGGCACGGACCTGGTGCTGATATGGATGTTGTGTTCCCATTTGGTCACCAGTGTGGTGGCTGGAGAAGGGGACAGCACAACACCACAGCACACCATGGGATGCTCCAGCTCACTGCTGGCCATCCGATTCCCCATTGGAACTGCTTGTGGAGGATACCATAGGATTACAGAATCCTATAGTCCTACAGCCACTGAATGGTTGGGTTGGAAGGGCCCTCAATGCTCGCCCAGTTCCAAGCTGCTGCCATGGAGGGATTTAGCGTGCTGCCCAGGGACCCATCCAGCCTGGCCTTGGGCATCTTCAGGGACACCCAGTTCTCTGTTCCAGTGCTTCACTGCCCTCTCCGTGGAGAATTTCCCCTAACCTCTTACCTAAATCCCTTCCTTTTGCACCAACCCTCTCCCATTGCCCATCAGAAATGCCATCCAAGCTGTGGACATGCTCCAGCCAGCTGCACAGCCCTGGTGCAAAAGCTGCTCCTGGTGCAAACGCTGCTCCTGCTGACATTAATTATGTCCTCTTGCTGTAACAAGCACCTTTGTATATTATGCAAGCTCTTTGCCTGTCATCAATGGCCTCAGAGAAAGAGAAAGATGTTTGAATTAACAAAATATTACTGTGATCTTCTCCCTGACAGTATGGAAGCAATAATATTTAGTGAGTAACTGAGTTTCCTTTAATAATTTAGTAGACTGTAAAAACCTTGATCATTCCACTGACTCTGAGAACAAAATTGTCAAGCTTTGTGCATTCTAAACTGAGATAAAAATGCAAGCAGATTCCATAAGAGAAAAAAAAAGAAAAGAAAAGTTTAAAATTGCATTTCAAAAAGCTAATTAAAAACCCAGCCCTCCATGCAAGAAGGAGGGCAGGGAGAGTGATCTGTAAAGCAACCCAAGCCACTGCTGCCTGGTGTGCGCGCTTTGATGCTCAGCACTGCATGGAGATCTGCATCCACCCCTAGCAGCACGGGCCAGCAGGGGCAAGGATGCTTTGTGGGGAAGGTCACCCCTATGTGGAGCTCATGCCTGAGCTTATTGCCAACAATTGTCTGCAGTGACCCTCCCTGAGTGCCGTGGTGGTGTCACCTGCTGCCCACTGCTTTTCCAATCCTCTTGTCCTTCCCTTGAAGGCTGTGGATACAAACTGCCCAAAGCAGGACATGGAGGCTCCCGGTACCACCCGACACCACCCTGTGCCCTTGGACAGAGCAGGGGGAGGGATGGGAAGCGCTGAGGTGTGATGAGACCCGTGGCACAGCAGCACCCGAGGGCTTCTTGGAGGTGTTTCTGAACGGTGGGGGTGCGGCACTGAGGGCACGGTGGGCTTGGGGTTCTTCGAGGTCTTTCCAGCCTTCATGATTCTGCAGTTCTGTGACTGCTCAGCCCCAGCTTGGGGGTCCCAACACCCCACAGCACACCGATTTCCTCACTTCGGCTGTTGTCATCGGGCTTCTCCGGGGAGCTCCCTGCCATCCAGGCGAATAATTGGACACGCCGCGTTTTGGGCCAACGCTGTTGGATGCTACAGATCCTCCCTGCTCGGGCTCAGCGAGGCGGAGCGGCACGGACATGGAAAGCCATTTCCCAGAGAGGGCATTGCCGGGGAGCTCGAGGAGGGAAGGCTGGAAGAGACAAGAAAGCAGAGAACCATCAGCTTCCCTGACAAGGCCAGAACTATTAAAGGAGCACTTAGAGCCCTTAACATAAAAATGCATCAAAGAGGAAAACCAGATGAGAACAGATCCATTTGCCTTGGAGAAATGCTGCTCTCTGATATGCTGCCTTCCCGGCTGTGGCTGCGGATGGAAATGCCTTCGGGCAGCAGAGCTGTTTTGTCTAACACGGTATTTGCAGAGGGCATTTTAAAGGGAAGCCTCTCCAGAGAGACTCCCAGCCCTCAATAGCTGCTTCCCACCTCGTTGTCATGCAGAGCAAAAAGGCCCCAAATCCACAATGATGAAAGTGAGATTCCCTTTTAGATAAACACGTAATATCAATGACAAAAGGATGAACCGAAACGACATCAGTGCTCAGAGCATCAAAGAGCTCAGCGCTGGGCTCCAGCCCTGCTCCGGTGTCCCGAGGCTCAGCAGCACCGTACGTGCGTGCCGTCCCCCGGGCAGCGTCATGTCTTCATGGAACAGAAGCATGGAATCATTAAGGCAGGAAAAAGACCCCTGAGTTCCCCAACCCACCCCACCGTGCCCTCTGCTCACGTCCCTCAGTGCCACAAGCCCGCAGTTCTGGGGGACCCCCAGGGATGGGGACCCCCCCATGCTTCCTGGGCAGCTGTGCAGTGCAGCACTGCTCTTACGGAGAGGAAATATTTCCTAATATCCAACTTGACCTGGTGCACCTCAAAGCCATCACCTCTTGTCCTGTCAGCATCACTGCAGGAGTTTGCACTCATGGAGATCCCAATGTGGGAAGGATGCTGCAGTGCTCCCCATGAGGGGACAGGGGTGAGCACAGCACAGCATCAAAGACCCACCGCCACCACTCACTTGGTGTCAGAGCACCAGTGCCATACCTCCCACACGTGCCTATTCCAACCCATAAAGAAGCCCTGATCTGTGCCATTTTGCTACAGGAAGCACACACATGCAACCCCCCTTGTGCACCCAAGCCCAAGGCAACACTCATTTGGTCCCCCGACATTCAAACCCACCTCTGTTTATTCCTCACCATAAAAGCGTGCGGCCGAGGGAGCACGGACACAGCAGAACATCTGGGACTCATCTCAGCCCCTTTGTTGAGCAGTGAGTCAACAGAAGGTGTGATGAGAGCCAGATGTTCGGCTGCAGCCATACATCATAAGTGGAGTGGATTACAATAAGGGGACAAATAAAGAGGAAAGCCTGGGAGAATATGTAGAGCCCCCGGAGGGCTTTAAAACTGATTTTAAAAACCCATTTCCCCAGATTCAGAAGGAATTTTATAGAGTAGAACCAACATAATGCATAATGTTTGTTGCAAGGCCAGGCGACACCCAGCCGGGGCTTCAGGCAGGAATGAACCCCCCCCAGGTTTCCTGGAATAGGGAGCATTTCTCAGCACCCAGCATCCAATCCCAGCACCCAGTGTCCAACACCAGCATCCAACACCCAAAACTTGGCACCCAACACCTGGCATCCAACACTGAATCACAGAATGGCTTCGGTTCTGCCCCGGTACCTGGGCTGTGGGGGGGGGGGGATGGGGGGGGGGGTCACTCCTTCCTTCCCTTCCCCAAGGCAGGAGAATGCATGTGGTTAAGGAGATAAATGGGATTGTGTTTACAGCTCGAATCCACTCTTCCCTGTGTCTCATCCAAGAGCTCATTTCAAATGGAACAGAACATCACCCCAGGATGATGTTTTCCTGTTGCTACACGAACACTGCGGCTGCATCAAACCATCAATAGGGAGGAGATGCAGCATAGCAGTGGGATGTTCTGCTGAAAGCAGGAGCTGTGGGTTCAGGGACAGCCCCCTGCCCCCAGGGCTCCCTTCTGCCTCCCACAGGCTGTGTCAGCAGCAGCAGAGCAGCATTACAGCGCTGCAGGTTTGGTTTTTTTCCTCTGTGCTGCACGGTTGCTCAAAGCACCAGGACTGCAAATCCACATGCTGGTGTGCTGCCACAGCCTCGGGTGGATATTCCTCCCCATGGAGGGGCTGGCTGAGAGACCGCAGCGGGGCTCAGAGCAGCTCAGCCTTTGGTGAGGGTTTGCTCAATGCACCTCCAGCCCTGTGAGCTGCACTCACATCCCAGCTCAAGGTGATGCGCTACACAGAAGTAGGCATAAAGCAAAAAAAAAAAAAAAAAAGGAAAGAAAAGAAAAAGCAAAGCCCTGCAACAGGAGGCAGAACGGGGAGGTTGGAACTCAAAGCTCAGGAGCTGGTTTGTGAAATGACCCAAAGCAGCACTCTGGCTGCTGCTCTCCTTCTCATGCAATCTGCACACCAGGCAGAAGCACACAGGACACAGCCTGCCCCACTCTGGGGCTGCTCCTCTGCCACACAGCACCACACAACCACATCTCTCACCCTATTGCACTGGGCTCCCTGCCCCACATCAGCCCTGCTGAGCCTCGCGCACTGCCAGCGCTCCATCACACCACGACAGCCCCCAGCCCAAGGGGGGACGGCGCTGCTCTGCACCCATTGGGATGACTTGGTTTCCCTGCCCCACGGGTGCGTCGTGACACAACATTCTGCTTGCTGGCAGGATGCACCCTGCACCTCCCAGCCCAACAGACACCCATGGGTGCCCATGCAGCCCCACGAGGCACCGCCGAGAGCCGCCCGCCCCGCAGCGCCTGACGCCGGTTGGTTTTAATACTTAATGAGCTAAAAGACTGGGATTGCTTTTAAGCCTTAAATTGTCTCAGCCCCTTTTTATCTTTAAAAACACAACAAGCAATTTCCAAGGGTAGTTGTTTTTGTTGGGTTGTTGTTTTTTTTCAAGTTTCTTCTAATGATTCCTGGTAGCTATTATGGTGGAAATAAGGCGCTTTCAAAGGCTGTTGGGATACATTAAATGGTTCATTTTTCAGTCTCCATTCCTTTTGTTTTTGATCTCCATTCAGATTGATTAAAGACACTGACTGCTCACTTTTGATTAAATCCTAAATCATAACTGGCTCGCAAAACAACTGTGAAAGCTGACATTTATGAAGTTCAGTAAACTAGTTGTAAGAACAGGAGTGCGAGATGGAAAAAAATCATAAAACTCCCTTCCAAACAAACACGGGTTGACAGCAAACAGATGGTCAGAGGCTCTTACTTGTAAACTGGAAAAATTAAGATTTGGCAGATTCTGCTAAAAAATAGTTACTAAACATCTTAAAGTTTTCCCCTTCATATCCTGGTGTTGCTCTGGGCATCGGTTCAATATTTTCATAGGCTACTGCGCGGAAAAGGTTCTGAATACATGAAAGCAGCTGGCATAAAAGGGCTAAGAAATACCGGCTAAGATTTATAGGAAGCGGGGCTGCCAGCATCCCAAAGATGCAGTATTTAAAGCCCGGCACCTCAGCCCACCAATAAATCACTGTAACTTAACAGCACAGCTCTGGTTTCATCTCCAAAGGTGCAAGAGAAGTGGGTAAATGGAACCTCGGTTGATTTTTCCATACTTGTTGACTTACCCTGTGATAACGTTAAGCTAATGTTCTAGGGCTAGGCACAGCCAGGCAGAATTAAAGCTCCCAGTGTGGGTTCCGGGGGGGGGATTTGGGCAGGGAGCTGATGGCACCTCCTGCCTGGAGCTGGGAGGGAGGGGAGCGTGGGGACCACGTGGATGTGATGTGCCATGAGTGATAGCCGAGCTTTGCTGCTCTCCCAGTGACGGAGGAGGGCACGGAGCTCCAGCTCATCCTGCGTTGGTTTATTGGTGTGAATTAAACCTGTCTGTGGGTTTGGCTGCTGCTATGGCACACAGTGCTGCTCGACAGGGAGCAGAGCTAGCAAATCCCCATGCACACCTCCAGAAGCCCAGGTCCCCACTGTGCCCCCACCCTGCAGCCGCTGGAGTGCATCCCGAGCTGCCACGCTTCCCTCTTTGCACCCCTCATGGCTGCAATCCTCATGTAATGCCCCAGGCTCAGGGGGCTCCCCATGGCCCCCAAACCCACACTGCCCCACCTGTGCAGCAGTTTCCCCATAGCACAGGACCTGACCCCACACTGTGCAGCAGCCACTTTTCCAGGCCGAGCAGCTGAACCGCTCTGTGCTGGGAGCGGCATCAATAGGGCCTTGTCTGCAACCTGAATTACTGGCCTGCAAACAATCACTGCTGAGCCGGCGTCCAAGACTCAGCCCTTCCCTCCTCTCCCTCCCCCTTGTGCTCCAACAACCATGAGAACCATTTGCAAAGGGTTCGTGGACCCAAAGGTGTCCCTGGGAGCTGCTGGGAGCAGAGCTGTGCATCCCAGCGCATGGAGCACAGAGCCTCCGGGGAGCTGTGAGATCAAAGGGGGGTGGTGGGAGGGCACTGAGCAGCCTCACTCACGGGGCACTGCAGGGAAAGCTGCACTGCTGCTGCTCAGCCCTGCTGCCCTCACAACTCAGTGCATGCTGACCTCTGTGCACTGAGCCCACAGGATGCTGGGGTGCAGGTGTTGGTCAGCTGCAGGTGTTGGCTCTCTTTTTCTCCCTATAAACGCAACAGAGTGTCCCCGGGACGTGGAATGCCTCACATCAAGCTTTTTCCAAAGCAATTGTCACACTTCTTTATTTCTGTAAATCCCCGGAGACAAATGGACCTTTGCTGCCTCTGCTTCCTTCCCAGGCGATGCACGGTGCAGAGATGCAGAAGTATGTTATGGAGAAAGAAAAACATGCAGGGAAACACTTCTGAACTTCACAGTGCAGCTTTGATCCTCTTTGCATCTCTGGGTGAAGCTTCTTTTGGCAGAACCTCTTTTGTCATTCTTGCATCTGAATCCCTGGAAGAGGAGCCCCCATCCCATGAGACATCCAAACCTGTGTTCAACAGAGCTGTAGCTTCCTCCTCCAGGAGCAGTCATGTTTTGCCCCAGAGGGGAGCAGAAAGGTGCTGCTCCAAGCCGCCAGTTTTCCTGTGAGTAATGCTCAGTGCTGAGCAGAGATCATAAATCAGGGGGCAGGAATGCTGCTATCCCACAGCAAGCAGCTCTCAGTGGCTCCTTGGACCAGAGGGGTAAAAGACAGAGATTTATTTTGCAGCCATCTATCTGAGCTAAGGATGCACTCACAGCACCGCCTGCATTGGAGCTGGCAGATGATGGACCTGCTGGAGACAGCTGATTTTCCTTAAAAATAAAAAACAAAAAAACCAACATTGGGTATGCGTAGAACTGTGCTCACCTCAGCCCTCTCTAAGCGAGTCTGTTGGACCACAACAGCAGCAGATGCCCAACACCTGCAGCTCTGTGCCTGCCCAGTTCAGCAGAGCAGCTGCAACAGCACAGCACCCGCAGCCCATCTGGTTGCTCAGGATTGGTGATGGTGTGGAGCAGTGCAGCGCTTGCAGTGTGCCAGGACCTGATCCCCACCTGGGGAATTTGGGAACGCACTGCAGCCCTGCACAGCAGCTGGTACTGCAGGGGGTTGCTGCTGGCAATGCTGGGATTTGCAGCTGGTAGTGCTGACTTGCAGCAGCCCACCCTGCCTGCTGTCACGGAGCTGGGTCTGGCTGCTGCAGGGTGATGCTGTGGGTGCCCACAGAGCAGCACCCCAACCCTGGTGGTCCTTGGTGACACTCGGAGCTCGCCGGCAATAAGATCTCCCTGCAAAATTCAGAACCAGGCAGGGTGAGGAGGGCTGCATGCTGGCAGTGCCTTCACCCTGCCTATGGAAGATTTGAAGGGCCACTGTTACCCAAAGCTTAATGAATCTATAGAAACAAAGCTGGGTTTTGCCCCGAAGGAATTTATCACAGATATTAAAACGATATCAAAGAAAATCTGCAGCTTTTTAAAGGGTGCTTTAAAAGATGGGGGAAAAAAAAATATAGGGAAGTAAAAAAATGAGGTTCCTGCCTCAATAACGCAGAGGCAGTGGGGGCTGTGGGGTGAAGCTGCTCCCTACAGCCAGGGCTGAGTGCTGGGGGCTCCCTATTGCTGGGCTGTGAGCCTCGCCTCCGAGGCTGGCAGTGAAGCACAGGCGGCCCCCAGCCCACCCTCCTCTCCAATCCAATTACCCATCCACGAGCAGAAAAATCACAGATGGTTTTGCATGGATTTTCTGAAGGAGTGCTACTCCAAATGGTGTTATCTGGGGAATGGTAACAAAATGCACCCGGGCACTTAGAACTGCAGCATCTGGAAGGAAAGGATACAAATCTCCTTATGTGCATGGGCAGACTTCCCAGGAGCAGCGTGCTCCTCAATACCTCTCTGGAGCAGGAAGCAGAGTGAGGATCATGAGCTGCTGGGAGCCTTATCCACCTCATCCAGCCCTGAGCTGAACGGGACAGCAAACGCCTCCATCCTCGGGATGCAGCGCTGTGCAAATCCGAACACCCATGTGCACATGTGGGGCAGCAGCGATTTGCAGCTCCGAGTGATGGAGGGGACACTGGGAATAGCTGTGAGCAATGGAGGATGCGAGGAGGAGGATGCTGGGGAGGGAGGAAAGCTTTGTGCTCGGGATCCCTCTGGCAGATGGAACAAACAGGAGATGGCATTGAGTGCGGAGGAAGCAGAATGAAGGTAGAAGGGCAGGGAAGGCCTGGCAAAGGGGACTTCTGAAGGCTGCAGTATCACAGGAGGGCTTAAAGGACAAGAAGCTGCAATTCAATATCTCACACACCATTCCTCTGCAGCTCCAGAAGGACCAGCAGATGGAACAAAGAAATTCCAATCAGAGTTCAGGAACGCGGCCATGAGGGTCACACAGCAGTGTGACATCCCCTGGAGCTTCAGGGGCCATAGAAGCTCACTGCAAAGTTTGCAGGGGATTAAACCCCCCCCGAGAAAGCATTAACATCAACCTAAACCAGAGCGTGGATGTGCTTCCCATTGAGCAATTCATCTTATATATAAATGGCATAATTAACCTACGTGGTACATACATGTCTTACCACTAGGATGACTTTCAGTTAGAAAACAAATACATCTTCTAAAAGTTTAAGCTCTATTTAAAGAATTGCTGCTCCATGAATCATTCTGCTCATCAAAGTTACATTACTAACGCCTCTCTGGCTTCATGCATGCAAAAGGCAGAGAGCCGCAAATGACTGGGAATCACAGACATCCCCCATCACACAGAACTGTCTTTCAGCAGGTGGTGAAAAGCACAACATGCTGCCAGCCAGTGACCAAGGGCTGTTCCATGGTGGTTCCCTCCCAGTACTCAGTTGGCTGTGATGATCGTAGAGGTCCTCTCCCCGCTTAATGATTCTGTCAGTGAGCACAGTGGGGATGGGTTGATGGTTGGTGACCTTGGAGGTCTTTTCCAACCTTTACAATTCTATGACTCCAATGCGTTCTGCTCTCGCACTGGAAAAAGACTGGGATGCCTTTCATACCCATGGGAAGGGAAACATGGCTCTGCCAGCTGCGGAGCCAAGGCTGATGTCACTGCCTGATATCACCCTCAGAATGGTTTTAGGGCCAGTTTGGTGCCTAATGGTCAACTCATGGAGCATGCAGAGGGCAAGAGCAGGCGTTGCTGGTTTACCTCACTTGGTCCATAGCAAGGTTGGATGAATCATTAAACCAACCCAAGCCCTGCAGCTCCACAGTCACAAATGCCTCTATGCAGGCACATCCTGCATGATCTGTGTCTCCCAGCGTGGCCACAAGGACCACAGTGCTATCTGCAGGATGGAGCTCCTGCACGTATCCCCACCCCATGATAACCTCATCAGCTCCACAGCCCCCAAAATGAGCCCCATGGGAGCTCTGGGCCACTGACAGCATCCAACATAGCTTGAGAAAACTGCAAAGATGTCCTCGCAGCTAGACATTTCCTTAACACAGACACAGCCCCACTGATTTCCCACTGAGTGCCCATATGGGAACGACATCCCCAGCACCAAGGACCCATGGCAGAGCCACCTCTGCTTCGCAGCTCCCTGCACAGCCGTCGCCTTTTATTTTTAGTTGATGGGATTTAGCATAAAGTAGTGCTGACCTAGCTGTAATCTAAATAATTTGCAATCGACAGCTATATCATCATGTGCCGTATTTTTGACTTGCAAATAGCTTCCGTGGATAGCAAGGGTGTATTTATTAAACACAGCTAGTGTTGCGTCTTTATTTAGCTCCTTCTGTTACCACACTGTATAATTCATGAAATTGCCTTATAAAGTTAGGCTGGAATTAAAACTTTGACCAGTCCGTGAACCAGAGCTGACACATCCATTATTTTAAGAGGAAAGCTGAGAGCAGCTCAAACCTGTCAAAGGACCTCGGAGCAGGCATGGGCAGCTCCCCAAGTGTGGCGCACGCTCCTCCTGCATGCAGACCTTGTCTTTAGGAGGACCTCAGCCCAATGCAGGTGAGGAAATTCTTTGCTTTCCAGCTCAGTGCTGAAGCCCTGCTCCATAAGGGTGAAATCGTGCACCAAGCCTTCCAAATAGGATATTTTGCAACAGCGTGCTCTCTAATAAAATGTTCCCCTCAAATTCATCATTGCGACGCAGGCAGTTCCTTCCCTTACATCAGAGTCCCTCTTTGCCTCTATTCATAAATATTGCATTAGCAGCTGGAGAGTTTCCAGCAGGAAGCAACACGGTTTGGGCACTGCATGGACACAAGCTGACTGCAGCCCAGCATTTCTGCATCAGTGCACGGTGGTGCCTGCAACAGAGTGCCTGCCCTGCCATAGGATGCGTGCAGGAGGTGCCTGCAGGATTTGCAAGCCTCAGCAGGGCGCATGGCCAGCTCTCCTGGCTCTCCTTGCAGCATCCCCCCCCAGAAGCCACCCCACAGGCACTCCTGGCAGCTGAGAACCACATCTCCCCAGAATTGCTCAGGCTGGGACGTGCTGTGCAGCTTTCAGGAAAGAAAAAAATTAAATAAATAAACATCAAAACAAAATTAAATGCTGAACATTGGCACTGAACGCAACACGAAAGCCCAAATTCAAAACAGTCCCCGAGCTGGAAAAAGTTTCCTGCAAAGGAAAACTTTCCCTACGCGAAACATCAGGGGGGGCTCGTGTCAGCTGGCTGCGTGCTGCACGGTGCTCCTGCCACTGCTCCCACCAGAGCAAAGGGCACCGCAGCTCCAGAGGCACCGCTTTGTAATGGGGAAAGCGGGAAGCAGCAGAAAGAAGCCAGGATGCAAACCGTGAAGCTCAGCGGGATGAAACGACCTATGGCTGCTCACCGCCATCCCCATCAAAACACTGGACCCTATTCATCCACCGCGTTCCCTTCTGACCCAAACCATCTCCACGCCCAGGGTGGGACCCGAGCAGCTCCCCCTGCACAGACAGAATGCTTTACTGCAGCGAGGAGCCGAGCTCCCAGCCCACCGGGGCGCACGCATTAAGCGGTGTGGGCTGAATAATTTACAGCAAGCAATTTGCTCGGTGTTACCTCTGCTCCCACGTGGAAAGGCTGCCAGCAGCAGAACGCTCCTCGGATCCATCCGTCATCCCCAACTGTTTCCTATGCAGTTTTTGTGAATGACGCTGGCTGTGCCTGCTTGTTTGCAAACAGCTCCGGTTTTGCCAACAGCCTGCTTCTCCTGCACGGAGCAGTGTGAGATGTGGGGCACGGCGTGGGGCTCCCCGTGTGTACCACCACCCTGCGCCCACCCTGGGCTCTGCGCAGTGCTTGCACCGATGGCTCCCATGCCACGAGGGAGCAGGAAGGTGCCACCTTCACCTCCATAATCACAGAATCATTGAGTTGTAAAATCAGGGAGTCGTGGAACCTCAGAACTGCAGAGCCATAGAATGGCCTGGGAAAAGAAAGGACCTCAAAGACCATCTAGTTTCAACCCCCACCAGCAGGGTCGCCAACAACTAAACCACAGAATCACAGAACTGCAGAACCACTGACTCAAGGAATCCTAGAACCACAGAAGGTCTTTGATCGGAAGAGAACCTAAAGGCCCCTCTACTCTTTCCCTTAGAACGTGCATTTTGGCCAGCCCTCAGAGAGGATTCCTTTGGAAAACCAGGGCTTGGGGTTGATGCAACATCCAGCACTCACAGCCCCAACGTGGGAAGGGGGCGATGCCCCACCACCCCTCAGCCCAACGCAGACAGGGCAGCGATGTCTCCATCAGCAGCACAGGCTGCCACAAATAAACGATCCCCAAATGCCCCCACGGAGGGGAAGGAGCTCTGGGGGTGTTAACATCACCCTCCTCCGCGCCGAGCTATTCGTGGCACTCCATGCCTGTAATAACTGGTGTTTTGGCAGCTGACGCCGTGTAATCGAACCGGGGCTGTCAGGGAAATTTGTAGCTATTTGCTTCACAGGGTTTCTTCATTCCACTCAGCAGCTGTCAGCCCGCGCCGTGTGGTTATTGATGATAGGCGCTAATCATGCAACAGATTCCCCACATAAATCAAGAGGCAGTAGAAAATAAAGTTTCTTCACACTGAGGTCATTTGCCCCCCTCCCAAGTGCCACAGAGAAGAAAAATACAAGCTTGTACTGCTGCTATTAATAACATCCCCCCCCCCCCCCCCGTCTCCTGGGAAAGGGAGATGGTGTCAAATTTTAAATTACAGCTTTTGTTACATCCACCGAATCGGGTGTTTATAGAGCTAATTACTGGGTACATTCTGTGTGCTGGGGGCTTGCTTTGTGGGCTATCATGGTTGTAAGAAGATCCTGGAAAAGGCTTTTTCCTCCCTTTTCCTCCCCCCCCCGCCAGGGGCTGAGCAGCAGATCTCGAGTTGTAAGTGACAGCTTGAAGTACCACCAGGGCGTTAATCCCCAGCAGGCTCTTTTTCCAGCCTGTCTCTATGGCACTGTGAATGGAAGGCTCTGCTCTCCCCTCACGTCGTCACCACTGCAGAGTGTGACCCAAACACACACAGCCCCGTGCCCACTGCAGGAAGGCAGCCATAGCATCAAGGTTGGAAACCATCTCTAAGATCAAGTTCTACAGCCAACACAACCCCACTCCACTCATAGAATCACAGACTCACAAAGACTTCTAGGATTCCCAAGCCCAACCCCAGCCCACCCCCCCATGCCCACTGACCACATCCCCACGTGCCACATCCCCGTGGTTCTGGAGCACCTCCAGGGGCAGTGAGCCCACCACTCCCTTTGCAACCAATGCCAGCATATTATCACCTTTCAGAGAAGAAGCATAGCCTAATATCCAACCTGAACCTCCCCAGTGCAACCCAAGGGCCATTTCTTAGACACAGAACCATTAAGATTGGAGAAGACCTCAAGGATCACCAGGACCAGCCCCACCACACCATGCTTACCACGTCCCCAAGTACCACATCTCCATGGTTCTCGAGCACCAGCATGCAGATCCCACAGGACTGCCTCCCTCACCCAGCTCCACTTGGAGCCACAGCTGAAGAGGTGATGATTCAGCTCCCTCCTCCCACATCCCCACCCACTCACATCACCCTGGCAGCTCAGCTGAATGGAGCACACCTCAATTTGCCCTTCATTAAGTGCCCACCTGAGCCAGCCCTGCTGAGGGTGGAGATTGGGGTGGGTTCCCCCTGCAGTGGGGTGAGGAGGGCTATCAGTGTGCTACAGCTCCAGCAGCACCCAAGTCCCCAACGTGGGGGACCTCATCTCTTCCTGGTACTGATGCAAATGTGGGATGCTTAAGACGTGCCACGGGGCAGCGAGACAACAGCTAAGCCCAGTTACGGCTGTTTTTTTAATGCATAGATGCCAAATCATGAGTCTCAAGGCTTGCTAATTAGCCCCATGATTGGCGTCCTCGTTACAAAAATGGTTAATTTGCTCGGCAGCGTGTCTCATACAAAAGAGGATCCATCCTTTGAAGGCAAAGCTTTTATCCTTTTCAAACACGTCCTCAAGTTATCAACTTCAACACAACATCAAGGCCTGCTTTTGTTGGAATAATTTAACACTAATAGTTCACGAATGCTGCCACCACTCCTGTTGCTGAGCTGTCAGTGGCTGCAGAGACGTTTGGTTCAAAGGCAGTGCCAGCGTGCAATGAACTTGGGCTCCTTCTTAGTTTAAAAAGTTGGGGTTTTAGGTTTTTCTCCCCCCTTTCTCTTGTGGTCTGATGGGGGGCGGCCCCAGGGCTGTCTGTGCGTGAGGTGATGGGCAAAGCTCAAGGAAGAGCTCGTGCACATAAGGAGAGGGTAGGAATCACTGCCTGCAGCAGCACAATGCGTTGGAAGGTGGATGGAGCAGTGAGAAGCAGCACTGCAGGAGCCAGCTCCAGCTGCAGACCTCTGCCAATTAGCATCAATTACAGCAGTGCAGTGTCCTCTCATAGGCAAAGGAGCTGAGCTGACGGGCAGTGGGGTAAGCAAAGTGTGCCAAGAGGGAAATCGATGCTGGCAAACACAGTGCTTGGCTCCAGGTGGTGCCCTGGGGTTGTGGATAGAGGGTGCTGGAGCATCGCTCCTGCTGCTCCCCAGCTCCAGCTCCATGCTCTTGCCCTGTGGCTCTCAGTGCCACCCTGAGCAGTGTGCTGGCATCAGGCTCCACGTCACAGCCTCATGGATGGGCACTGACACGCTGTCCCCATCGCTGCCCCCACAGCACCATGGCTGGGATGTGGCTGTGGCAGCAGCCACGTCTCTGGGTTGTATCAGATAAATGTGTGAAGCCCATTGGGAAAGCGTGGCAGCAGGGAATGGCCAGGATCAGGGGAACAACACAGCACTTTGGGCTGTGCTGCTCCTGGGGACACTGTGTGACACAACCATGTTTTCCAAAGCACCAGCAGAATCACTGCATGCCTTTACCCAGATGTGGACACCCCACACTGGTGACACCAGGGCTGCCCCAAGCATGGGGACAGAGGTGATGGGAACTGAGGGCTTGGGGGTTGCTGGGACGTCCCCCCAGTGATGACCCCATTCCCAGCCCCCAGCACAACCTGCTCCTGTCTGGGGAAGCTCTCTCCCCTCGCCCTGATGTGCCAGGACACCACAAGTGCTTTGGACAACCTCCAAAGGTGAACCCAAACCAGATTTGCAGAGGTGGCCCCTGCTGCACTGCGCTGTCAAATGTTTCTCTTGGGTTCCACGTGTGGGGCTGGGTGAGTCACAGTGCTGGGTGAGCCCTGCAGTAAATCAGCAATGTCTTACTGCAGAATTTAATTATTTGATCTGTTGCTGATTGGGCTCGGCAGGCTGCAGATCCCCACTCCCCCACCTCCTTTTCCCTTCAGCCTCGGGGCCACCTCCAGCACCTGCGTGCTGCTGTGCATCATCCAGGATGACCTAATCCCACCTGAACAGGACTCTCCCACTTAGTCCTCCAAATTACATTCTCTTCCCTTTGTTCCCAAGGGCCTGGAAGCAGAAAGGTGCAGGAGATCCCAACCCTATGGCAACCAGATCCTACTGCAGCTCCCCACGGCGGATGGATGCTTTTGTCACCATGCACAACAACAGGACCAACGCACACACACACAGACTTTATTTTGCTTCTCCTTGAGGCCATTTGCTCTGAAAAAGAGCAGAGCTCCCACTGCACGCTGCCCCAGCTGTCACCCATTGGTAGTGTGTGAGACGTGGCCCCGCAGTGCCACCGCATCGTCTGCAGACAGCGGCTGTCTGTTCACAAATTATCACACCTACTCCATCCTTTTCAGGTATAAGCAGTAATTTGGCTTTTGGAGAGAAGGAAAAAAAAAAAAAAAGAAAGAAAGAAAGAAAGAAAGAAAGCGTGGAAAGGGGAAAATCATCTTGAGCAAGAAATAACTAAAAATGTGCAAAACAGAATGAAAATGACACTTCAGCTTTAACATCACATCATTAGCAAGATATTTTATCATGCAATTCATCTGCCTACCTACCTGCTTCCCAAACCACAATGTTCCCCTCAGAGTTCTGTTCCTCTTTTGCAATGAACCATAAATTACATGCTGACAGCTTTAATTTGTGCAAAGTATGCCTGGTTGCTTCTGGCACAAGCAGCCGGCTGCTATAATAAGGTCAATATATATTCATTGTCGCATTGCTTGATGTGCCAGATAACACAAAAATGCAGAAATGTGGTAGTTTCTTTGGGGCTACAAAGTGGGAATGATAGAAAGCGGAGAACGCTGCATCTCATCAGGGCACGGCAAGCAGTTGGCTCATCATTTATGCATGGCATGAGCAATGTTATGATTTAACTAATCATCATCAGTTATTCATCCCATTGCTGTCAGGGGACCACGCAACACTTTCATTTCTTGCCAGTTCTGGATAATTTATGTTCCCCTATCATTCGAGGGGGGTTGTGTTTGTTTGTTTGTTTCCTCTTTTTCTTTTTTTTTTTTTTTGCTTTGTGGTTGACCATCAGCAGGTGAGAGCTGGGGCACGAGGTGTGGGCGCAGCAAGGGGAGCTGCTGCACGCTGTGTGCATGGAGCTGGGAGCAATACAACCCGGCTATGTGCTGCTTGCAAGCTCAGCATCAGCTCCTGGAGGAGATGAGGATGGTGACAGCAGAGCCCTTTCTGCATCCCACGAGATGCAGAGCAGAGTGGGTGCTGCGTGTGCCCAAGTGGTCCCTGCACTCCAAACACCACCACGAACATCTGCAGTACTCAGCAGCCCCGGAGTCCATCATCTGCCACTGGGATGGAGGGGAAGGAGCA